>NC_092065.1:13304100-13615000 GCF_039877785.1 Chaetodon trifascialis | reverse complement strand
CTCACACCAATGTTGCCATCGCTAGAGCAACTACTTAGTGTGGCTGGTTAAAAAAAAAAAAAAAAGGTCACAAATATTACAAATATATAGTTTGTTTGTTTGTTTGTTTGTTTGTTTGTTTGTTTGTTTGTTTGTTTGTTTGTTTGTTTTTTTGTTTCATTTCCTAAAAGAGCAGGGCACTGTAGTTTTCAGGAAAAATTACTCTGACAGGAATAATTAGCACATATGTTCGGGACTATTTTCAGCTGCGGATTAAAACACATTTGGCGCTCTAATGAGTGTTTACAGCAGCAGGAGAGCATATGCAGGACTGTTATGATAAAGGAACACATCACTCAGCGCTGAGGTGTGACTCACTGATGTAGTTTCACTACAGCAGGCTGTGGATGCATGAGCTTGTTTGAGGGATTCATTCACTGTTGGGTTTTTTTGGATTTGAGAATGGTAAGACAAAATATAGACTGCCGCCATTCCCATCCTTTAGGAAAAATGAGTTCCTACTCTAAGCAATAAGTGGTGAGGGAAGAGAGGAGAAGGAGCAGTCATGACACTTCCCCTCTCTGCTTCTGATTTGAGGGCCAATCAGAACACCCACCATGGTCATCAGTTAATCACATCACACTTAATCATACGTGCTGAGTCCCCGGGTGCAGATTACAAATTCATCAGTGATCTGAGACCACACTGTTTGTAGCTGGAGCTGTGAGTATAGGTCAGAAATGAGCGGGCTTTATCGGGACAGCCAGATACCCGATGCCACGTCTGTTACGTAACAGTTGTTATGTCATCTGTTTGAAGCGTGTTGTACTCGTGTCGTGAGTAGTTCCTTTTATATGAAGTGGTATTTGTGCCAGCTGGCATGCAACTTTCATATGCAGATATAAAGATAAGAGGTTGGAAGCTAGTGTTTAAATAAACTGGTTACATAAGAAGAAGATCCACGCTTGAAAATGTGTGAATGAAGAACAAACACACATGCACACATGCGCACACACATTCACTCAGCTGTTTGCTCACTTAGTGCATGAACATGCATGTATGCTCTGACACATTTATGCACATGTCCATTCGCATGCATACACACACTTAGAGGAGATCTCGCCTCGCCTTCAGCCTTTGATGAATTTGCCGCAGAGTTACATCAAGTTGGCAAATCAGGGGGCTCGTTTGTGCCTCTGCGTGCCTACAGTATATATGTGCATGCATATTATATCTGAAGCAGCGTTTGTGCCAAGCAGGAGCTATTCTCCCTCAAACAGAGGCTTTGCTACTGAACTGGGATGTCATCGATTGATACCCTGCAAGTTCTCTGGCCTTAGATCTCGTGTGGGGTCTGGGAAAAGGCTTTCTGGATGTGCAGGTCTCAGATGTGGCCTCTCGCTTGCATATGCTCTGACAAGTAGATAGTCCTCTGGAGTAGAGCAGCCTCTCCATGTCTGCATCCTGGGTGCAGAGATAAAAGCCTCCCACCACTGAAATGCCCCACTGTGTAAGTGTAAGTGACAGTAAGAAAGGGAGATGTGGGGGAAGGAGGGGTAGATGTGAGAGTTTGTGAAGCCTGTGGGCAGCGAAGGAGCAAAGCAAGTCCGAATGCAGCATTTCTGTTTCCACAGCAGACTGGACAGTGCTGCCCTAGCATAGAACCATTTTGGACTGGCGAATGTCTCCTGTGTCCTGTCATTTACGGTACAGTGACTACTCCTCACATCTGAGTAGACGCTTTAATTAGACTTTGTGTCAAATAGTCCGATTATAAACCAGAGCAGCTTGTAGGGTGACATATCGACCTTAAAATCAGTCCTAATGCCTCCATCTCACAGCAGGCGCAAGCAATTTTTTAAAGGCCATTCTCTACATAGCCATTAAAATTTAACAATTTATACTCATCTCTTATAACGATGCACTGCCTGATTTTGTTATTGTGCCCAATCGCACTCCAGAAACCCAAGATCCTCCCAGCTCATCGCTGATATTTTGTAACATAACACAATTTGAGCTGAGAGGAAGTCTTGCAATTTCAGGGTGCAATTGGGAACAATAACAAAGTCACTGAGAATACTGAGATCATTAAGATTTGGTACATTGGCTCTGTGAGCCTGGAGATACAGGGGTGTTAAGAGGTGTTTCTAATATTCAGACTTCCCTCATTGATTAGAAATTTTAATATGCTATGATTTTGTATGGCTGCAACCTTGGCCAGGTCTCTCTTGGAAAAGAGATTTTCGATCTCAATGGGACTTCCCGGCAAAATAAAGGTAAAATAAATAATTGGGGTGGACAAAATATTAGAAAGTATAAAGCAATATAATTTAACAGCAGCACAAACAGCATCCTCTAAAATCACCACAAGTTGAGTCAGCACATCCCTAAAAGTTCATTATCAAAACATGATTCATGATTGGTGGAATTTATTACAGGACTGTTCAGCGAGGTGTACCTAATAAACTGGCAGCTGAGCGTGATTTGATGTCAATCCAGCAATAAAATCCTACAGTTTCTTAAATCATCTCAGTTGATGTTGTAATTTATGTTTGTGTTGCTGCACAGTTGTCCCCTGTACTGGGTAGATGATCTCACTCAATCAGCTGCAGAATCTGATTGGTTGTTGTCATCAGCAACAGTACAATAAAGGTTGCTACATGTGTTGAGATAATGTCAAATCAGACATATACTGTAACTCAGTTGTCCTATTTTTCATCCACAGCCAGAGGTACTGCATGTGTAATCCGGACGTGGTGCAGCAGTTTCACAACCCAGACACCATCTTCATCCTGGCCTTCGCCGTGGTCCTCCTCAACACTGACATGTACTCTCCCAACATCAAACCGCAGCGCAAAATGGGCCTCGATGACTTTATACGCAATCTAAGAGGTCAGTGCGTACAAATACGGCACAGCCAGTGCACCTATGGGCGATAGAGGGTGTGTGTTTGTGTCATTTCACTGTGTGAACTGACTTGTGGCAAGTGGTTATTATGAGCAGAGAGTCTGAACATTGGTTTTAGATAGTAATCACACATACACACACGTGCCCATTTCAAAGTTTTTACTGCAGATCACGATGAGGAGATCCATTGGAGAGATTTGCCAGGAGGAACGATAAGGAAGACGAAAAAGAGAGCAGAGGGCAGGGGAAGTTTCACAGCAAGCTCTCTCTTATCAACCTCACTATCAGTAATTTGAGTGACAGCTTGTTGAAGTGAAATAAATTACTCAAAGAGGCAGCGGATGCTTGCCTCCGCTCGCTACCATCAAGAAAACCATCAGCTGTGCAGGGTGAGATTTCTGATATCCCTGAGTCAGAGCTCTGCCCCAGAGACCGTGGCGTCGACCCATTTAATTGAGGCTCACTTAGTGTTAGATTTAACGATATGAGCTCCGGTTTCCGGAGGCATCTCATCACCGGCGCTCCCTGAGGCTCTTGACATGCTCTCCGTCCAGTGGTTGAACAGATACATTTACTGCAACCAGAGCTTAAAGACGAGCAGTCTGAGTTTTATTTGCAAAAATCCACCTTAAAGCCCAATATCTTTTTCACGTAATATTGAATGACTCAGGTTCAATTTGTGAACCGAACAGGTTTCTCCCCCAGCAGTGACAGACTGTAGTGAGGATGTCATTGTGCTAAGTGATAATGGAACAACTACCAGGACACAATGACAGCACACACACTGGGATAAAAGCACATTTTCTGATTCACAGCTGCCAACGCTACAATGAAATAAAACTAATTCGGCTGTAATATCTCTAAAACTATATGAGCCCACACAGCCAGTCTCCCAGTCAGTGATGATTAAACTTCCACTGTGGCTGTTGCTAATCTTCCCAAGGATCCGCACAGTGAAACGATTTAATTCACAATCAACATCAGTGAATAATAAAAACATTCAGAAAATAAATGTTAACTAAATGTTTCATTTTTAATAGTTTTGGCGTTGATTTGGAACCACAATACATGGAAGTTGTTTTTAAAGAACCATTATTTTCAACTCCATTAAATAAATGAATTAGACATTGGTAACCAGAATAAGTGAGCTGCATGAGACCAATTTAGTGTCATTTTTGAATCAAAAGTTTCACTGATTATGGGTCATTCAGCATGAAGAGCATTGAAAAAAAAATCTTATATCTCTCTTTATATACAGTTAGGTAGTTTAGTCCAGTGGTTCCCAGGTGGTGGAAGTTCTGTTACGCAAATTTGTATTTATTTATTTATTAGGCTTTGGAGGGAATTTTTGCTTTGTTTTGTGAAATATCAGATAATTTTATCTGTTTGGGCCTCAAATGGTTATTTTGACAAAACTGTCTGAAATGGTTAAAGTGAAAAGGTCTCTATGATGGAACCGTGAACAACTCAAGCACCTGAAATGCAGCAAATAGACAACAAACTGGACGCTGGTTTCATGATTTACAGTGTGTTGTATGTTATGCTTCAGGTAGGATTAGGACTCAATAGCAGACACGCAGACAGGGAGTGAGGGTAAAAATAGGAATCTATCTTCTCACAAGGTACTGAGGTGGTGAGCAGTTCACAGATGCGCTGGGGTACACAGCGCTCAGGTGGTGTGAGTACTTGCATTGAGGGCATGTAGTGATGGAGGCACAGGTGAAGCAAGGTGGTGGTGGTGGTGGTGGTTGAGGGCTTGAGGCTTGAGGCAGGTGAAGGCAAGAGGCTGGGTGGTGTGGTGGCAGAGACACTGGAGCTGGAGATCAGTGCTTTTGAACTCACTGATCCAAAAAGGTATAAAGACACAGGAGCTGTACTGGAGAACAGACACTGGATAATTGATGTCGCTCATAACACTGGTAAACAGCCAACAATACCACTAGGCAGCGGAAACAATCTGGCGATGGGTCCTCTGCAGTCCACAGTCTTTATGCTGTGCTTGATTGTGATGAGTCTCAGCTGAGTAGGAGCCAGCTCCCAGCCACCTGGAGAACCACATCCAGCCTCTGCTGAGAAAAGGAAACACAACCCCGCACCGCTCCACAGCACACAACAAAAACAAAGGTTTCCAAACCACCGCATGTATTTTATAAACGGATGTTTTTCTTGTAAAACATGATATTTTTCACGTCGGATCTAAGTAAAAGTACAAAGTAGCATACATTTGAAATTCTCAAGTAAAGTACAGCTATGTTGAAATTGTCAGGACAGATCTTGAGTAATGTCCTTAGTTACTTTCCATCACTGGACTCAGGGAGTAGTAAACAGCATGTCAGGGCTGATCGTCTCAAGGATCCATAGAGTACTTTTGCCCTCGATGGAGACCACTCCTACATTTGTGGACCATTGTTCCCTCAGGTGTGGATGATGGAGCAGACATCCCCAGAGAGATGGTCGCAGGCATTTATGAGAGGATCCAACAGAGAGAGCTCCGCTCCAATGAAGACCACGTCACCTATGTGAGCCGAGTGGAGCAGTCCATCCTGGGCCTGAAAACTGTGAGCCATATTTGTGTGCAACTCTTGCCCCTTTCCCTTTTTTCCCATTTCAGTGAGCTGTCTGCACTTGTTTGTACTGTCCCCTCTCTTTCCTGTCATGTATTATTTTGCTTCAGTCTGTCATCTGTAGTATCTGCCATCTCCATCTCTTTAACCTCGCCTCCGTAGATCCTCGCTGTGCCACACAGACGTCTGGTGTGCTGCTGTCGTCTGTTCGAGGTGCCTGACGCCAACAAGCCTCATAAGCAGAAACTGTCCCAGCTCCAGAGAGAGGTCTTCCTCTTCAATGACCTGCTGCTGGTAAGAAACCACTATTCAGAAACACACAACGTACTCTAAATATGCAGCATGTATACGCAGTGTGTTAATTCGCCCATGTTGTGTGTGTCCACTGCAGATCCTGAAGCTGTGTCCCAAGAAGAAAAGCTCGGCCTCATACACCTTCTGTAAAGCTATGGGGCTTCTGGGAATGCAGTTTCACCTCTTCAGCAATGAATGTAAGACGGCCTGTTTTAGTCCGCAGCAGTTTATTCTCAGCACAGTTCCACACTGCTGCTGGAAAAATGCTGAGCTAACTGTCTGTCAAGTCGGGGTCAGGGTGACTGAATGAATGAACAGCCAAGTGGTGACCAGTAAAACAAAATTAACACACTGCTCTCAACTTGCAGTAAATATCTTTCAGTAAAGTTTCTTCCATGGATTTAACATTTATGTTTTTCATTCTTTGAGCTTTGAGCTGATGATAAAAGCCGATTCTGATACGACTGAACCTGCAATTGGCACCACGTGATGATGTGATGCAAGCATGGCTACAATTATTTGAAAGAGATGAAAAGATAAAACAATTGATCTTTAGTGCGTTTTAGCTGCCAAATATTTCTACAAACCTTTAGTTGCAACGTTTAAGAAGCTAACAGATTTGGTCAGTAACCTCACAGCACGAGTTTTTGCAAGTGAAGTAGAAAACTGAAGTATGAACTCAAACACTGTTTTGGAAGTTCTTAAAATCCTGCATCCTTTTTTAGAATCAAAGTTCTGGTGACAGCGCTTTCTCTTTCTCTTTGATGCTCTGTGGTGGTTTCTCAGACTACGCCCATGGCATCACCATGCTTAGCCCGTTTACCTCAGAGAAGAAGCAGCTGGTGAGTTTCTGCTCCCCGAGCGGAGAAGAGCTCAGGAAGTTTGCCGAGGAGCTCCGAGAGGCCATCACAGAGGTCAACGAGATGGAGCAGATACACATCCAGTGTAAGGATGGAAGGACACGCGCGCACCTCAACATATACAAATGCATACAAGCACATACTGCACTGTGATGTACGTGGCTGGTTGCAACCTCTCTTTCTTGTGTTGTAGGGGAACTGGAAAGGCAACAAGGCATCCAGCCACACGGCATACACACCAATGGCGGGCAAGTGGACACACACACAGGACACGGCTCTCCCTCAGGTGCTGGTTTTGCTTGTACATAAAATGCATAACATAGCATACGTTACGCACAATAATGCACAACTTACTCAAGGCAGTGTAGAACAGAGGACTTAGATTAGAGGCGCACGAAAAAGGCCACCGCCCTGAAAAAGATGTGGGAATGATGATCAGAGGGTTTAGGGTTTTACCTTCACTGTCATCCTCACTTTTTTATTGTATATTGCCATCTCCGGTTAAAAGTGACTACCATGCCACATTTAGCGTCCCCTCTTTTCCCTTGAAAGCAACAACCCACCTGTTGCTGATTGGCCGGAATAGTGTTGTTTCTCATTTACCGAACCTGGGCTGTGTACAAAAACCCTCTCTTTTTCAGTGTGCAGACAGAACAGACAGAGCGGCCCATGAGGAGATATCAATTTTAAATTCAGCAAATATCAACCATCTTTCTCCAGAATGACTCACCCCACCTTTAAACAAAAGACAGTCCCCTGTATGAAGAACTGCATTCACGGTTTTTTAACATTCTGTATAAGACGCTGAAGTCTGCCTGCTGACTTACAAACAGACCCGCTTCTCCCCCCAGGCCAACAGGATCCGTACGATAAAACCGGCAACAACAACACAGTGGAGGTAAGTGCTAAAGCCCTTCTTGTCTCCCCCAGGTAAGTGCCTGCATCTTCAACTCTGTGGGTGTGTTGTTTTGAATGTGTGTGTGTGTGTGCGTGTGTGTGGTTAGACAGGGACTGTGCCTCATCCTGAAAAGAAAGTCTGCTTTATGCTTTGCTTTAAAAGAGCACCGCCTGAGGCACATCCCAACTATGCAGCCTAGGATACAAAGGCCACTGAGAGGAGTTTGCTGTAGTGGCGCTACAAACGGTCTCTTTCTGTGCCTCGTTAGTGGATCAGCAGCCACTCTACTCACTATACGACATCCCTTCTTTCATCAGCTGCTGCTTGCCAGCCTTTATTCTATAAGCCTTTGCAAGCCACCATAAGCCTGGCTGGCTCCTAGAATACCATCTACAAAGCCAGATAAGCGTGACACTGTTAACAGTTGAGTGTGTGGGTGGGTGTGTCTGTAAAACCAGCCCTTCCTTTAACTAAGCATAGTTATGGAAGCTGTGTTCCCCTTTCCGGTTTCCTCTCTGTCTTATTCCTTTGCCCATTCTCTCCTCTCAGTCAGTCCTTTAGAAGTGTAAATAAGTGTGTTAGGGAGGCACCACGCCCTCGGTGTCACCTCTCTCCTCTCCTGATGCTCCCTTTATCTCTTAGCTTCTCATTCTGCCACTCATTGACCGTGTTCGCACACACACTCTCACTCAAACACACAGAAAATTCAAAATGTTCCCGCCATGATGTCCGACCCAAAGCTCCTCTTACTCCGCAATCCTTTTCTCTTTCTGGGCTGGTGTGTGTGGAAATGCCGTGTGAAAAAGTGTAAATCATGTACAAGCATGATTGAGGGAAAAAGAGAGAGTGTGTGTATTTTGCATGCGCTCGCTCTGCATGCTGTGTACCTGCATGCCTGCATGCCCATGTGCGTAACACACCAGAGGGCTGCGTAGAGGCTGCGTTCAGGCTGGTAACTCCTCATGCGTTCTCTGACTGTTCCTAAACTAGGTGTCAATTCACAACAGGCTGCAGACCTATCAACTGAGCCAGCCCAGCATTGAGTCCACGCCTCTGGCCCTGGCTGCACCACCCGCCCTGCTCAGCCCCGTCCAGCCCGGGGAGCTCCGCCCAGAAACACTCATCCAGTGCCAGCAGATCGTCAAGGTGATCGTGGTGGACCAGAGTGGGCGAGGGCGGATGGAGGCCTTCCTCAGCCAAGGTCCGGCTACCCATCAGCTCATCCAGTCGGCCATGTCCACACCTGTGCGTGTAAGAGAGGGGGACGGCCCTCAGCCCCCTCTGCCGCCTCCCCCTCCACCTTACAACCACCCCCACCAGTTCTGTCCCCCTGACTCACCCATGCCCCTCCACCACACCATGCCTCTCACCCGCAGGCGCAACTCCAGCGGCTCGCGCAGCATCGTCTGAGTTGCCGGCTACTCCATAAACCCTGGGGGCCAGACCCTCGCATTCACACACGACACACACCTGCTGGAGCACTAGTCGACTCACTTTGAATGGTAAGATAAAAGCATTGAAAGGATTACACTGCGCAAGCCGAATTAAGGGACAAAGGAAAAGGAAACCGACAAGAATCTATTCATAGTCTTAACTGAGTGGTGTAGTTTTTGAGCGTGGAGTAGCTTTGATGCCATTTCTGAAAGACTTTTCTTCTTTTGTCTCCAACATGTCACCCTGTAGCTGATGGTGTTGTCTGTCTAGATTTCACACTCTTCAAGAGATCCCATGACTGCATTTTTAAATGTCACTTGTCCAACACACTTGTCTGCAAGCTAGGACTGTGAAACCAAGGGGCAATGTCAGAAAAACTAACTCCAGCTGCCCAGAAAGGACGAGGGATCGCTTTAAAAATGAAGGAAAAAACTCTTGATATTGAGTTCACGCCTCTTTGTTTGATCCAGGTTTTCAGCGTTAGGTACCAAACTCAGCAAAGAATCATTTCAGCAGAGCGAATCAAGCTTCTCCTCACTGTCATCTATTTTTTTTCCCTTCATCTCTGCATAATGTGAAGAAATAAGAGTACCAGCTTATTTGTTTCCTTCATTTTCCAGGGAACGGATAATCAGTATGTGTGAGGAAGGCAAAAAGGGTAAGGGGTACCCTGTTGTGGAGCTGCAGCGATTAGTCAGTTATTATCAAAAGAAAATTAATTGCCACTATTTTGATAATTGATTAATTGTTTCAGTCATTTTTCAAGCAAAAATGTCAAACTTTTGCTGGTTCCAGCTTCTTAAATGAGAAGGATTTGCTGCTTTTCTGTCATTTATGACGTTAAATGCAGTGTCTTTGGTAAGTGATTGATTAATATATCAGGATAATCATAATCATGCATAATCATCAGTTGTAGCTCTATAGTCTAGTAAGCAAGGATGTTGCTTCTGACTATACTTCCCTAAAACCATATCCTGATGACAATCATATTTTCCTGTGTTTCATTATTGTGTTTTGCGAAACTTGCGCAAGCAGATATCTTCACAGTAGTGTGACTGCCCTGATTCTGTAACGTTTTGCTCTCACAGAGCTCAGGAAAGGATTTGCTGCACTGTAACATGTAATTTCTGCACCTCTGAGTTGTGCTGAGAGCAGCGTGCTTGTACACTGGTTGTTCAATCTGCTTACTCATGGGCAGCAGAGAGTAGGGGGCTGGTAATTCATCCAAAACAAGGTTAAACAGCCAGCTGAAGCCTTTCTCCTTCTGTATATTTACTCCTAATGGGTTAGCTAGTGTGAATATTGTTGTTACCTTTGGATTTTGGCAGTCTCTCTGCCCAAAAAACTCTTAGCTTTAGTTTAAAAATGAATAAAAATTGCTGGATGCAGGGTAGACCAAGGTCACCTTACAAAAACATCACTCCCGTATCACGCAGTATATTTTTCCTTGCACACTGAAAATGTTTTAAAAGCAGGGATGCATTCCTTTATTGAATGTTAATCAGGGGGAAAACCGAAGATGTCCGTGGAATATTTACTGACTTCATCACCGTGTCGTCTGTCCAGTGTCGATGGTTCGAGCTGGAGGCAGTTTGTACAGCAGAATACAAATCATCCAACTGAGACACACCGAACACGTCTTGTACCTTTTGCACCACAGAATATATTGGATATATTGTAAATAGATAATATAGATTTATTCTGAAAAAGTGATTGGTTTGCCCAGTGTGTGTATCTACGTATGTATTTGTACAGAGAAGATCTAGTTTAAAAGAAAAAAAAGGATATTATAGTTATTATAGTTATAATTATTATTATTCACATTTAATATCAGGGGTTGTCCTAAATCCTACTGCTACGAGAGACAGGAAACAGGCAGCTTTTATAGAACACGCTCCAGTTACCATGGTAACACACACTGATATTATTACAGATCTACATTAATCATTAAATTACCATGTCATATTATTATAGAAGTATTAAGAGATGGCTGTGTCACCTGTTAAGGTGTGTAAAGGGCTATGCTGTATTGGTGAATACATACAGTAAATCACAGGTCATGCACACGCACACACACACACACACACACACGCACACATACACTTAAGTATATACTACCCCGTTTCCAATAAAGTCGGGACGCCATGTAATACATAAATAAAACAGAATGTGATCACTCCAAATTTGATGCAGCAACATGTTTCAAACAAGTTGGGACAGGAGCAACAAAAGACTGAGGAAGATGTGGAATGCTCCAAAAACAGCTGTTTGGAACATTCCACAGGTAAACAGGCTCATTGGTAACAGGTGATAGTATCATGAATGAGTATGAAAGGAGCATCCTGGAAAAGCTCAGTCGTTCACAAGCGAGGATGGAGCGAGGTTCACCACTTTGTGAGCACATGATTGTATGAAGGAGATTACTACATGGGCTCAGGAACACTTTGTTAAACTGTTGTCAGTAAACACAGTTGCCCAGTGGACGTTCCCAATTGGAATCGCAGTTGTATATAAGTGCATTAACAAGCTCGCACACAATGACACACACAAACATCCACATAGCTGCCAAAGTGACAAGTCCTGCTTAGATTCACCTTAGAAACTGCTTGATTTCTCAAGTCAGAAAGCCCACTTTGTTTACTGTAAACTCTGACTGACTTGTACTGTACAGCATGATACTTATTTTTTTGTTTTGTTTTGTTTTTTTGCTTTTTTTTTTTACAGTACATGGGGGGGAGTTTGATTATATGTTCGTATCATTATTGTCAGGGCATGTTGAGTTGATTGATGTCATCCCCTCCCGCCATGGTTGTCATGGAGACGCACCGATCTGCATCCTCACTGTGGAGCACTGTCATTAATCTTTGCACCCTCACAATATTTCTAAAAAGGAGATTTCTTAAAGATCAACATGTTTACTAATGGAATATTTCTAATTTTTTCTGTTTGAAGAGAATGAAAGAATAAAGTAGTTTTTACTCTCGGTCTCGGACTGTCTCTCTGTGAGCGTTGACGTCAGCATCGGCTCCACGATGTCTGCAGCACTTCCAGCCTCTCTAATGAATGAATTTGCACCAGGTGTGCAGGAAGGGCAGCGGAATGAAGGAGCTTATGGGAAATCAGTGCACCCCGGTGTTCCAGCCGCCACCCCCCTCCCCAACACACCGCCTGTGAACTCATTCATTAGTGAATGAGGTCAGCCTCAAAGCAATATTGAATCTGACTTGTACTTGTGGAATGTCAAGTTGTGTGTTGTAGCGAGTGTGCACGTGTGTGTGTGTGTGTGTGTGTGTGTGAGCATAATTTGGAGTACATCATTTTCCATGTGTGCTGAGTCGGTCCTCTAAACAATATGAACGTAATTTGCAATTTCATATTGCAATGTCAAAACGGCGGCGCTCCACACAAGAGAGTCTCACGGGAAAGTTCTCAAGCGCTTTAGCGTTAAGTGTTGAGGCCAGAAAAAATACAAGTAGCTTTTATTTTTGCAAATCACTCTTGAGAAAGGATAAACAAAATGGAATCGACACTTCGACACAGGCAGAATTACAAAGAGATTGGAAAAAAAAACACCATTTTGGCTGAATAAATTATCTTACAAAAACATAGCTGATATCAACATAATACAATAACGACAATACACAGTGAAATCGATTTGTGCAAAGTACCTGAAGGCTTACAGATGTGACAGAGCGCTCGCAGCCAGCTCACCGTTTCGCTCTTTTCTCCCTGTCGTTTCTCAAATGCCCCTGTCTCCATTTTGTTTTTCTCAATCTCTTTGAAAACAAGTGGACAAGAGGTTCCTTAAAGGGGAGGACTACGCTGAGAAGCGGGCTGAAGTGGAGCAACAAAGCCTTCCTCGACTGACAGGCCGTTCAGTTCAGACTGTGCTGTTCTCCTCCTGTTCCTCCACCCTCTCACCTCACGTGGTGGAGGCGACATCCCAGTGAAACATTAACGTCACTCTCCCTCAATCAAAGGTGTCCCTCGGGCAGTCTTTACATTGTGGTCTCTTCCCATTCCAGCTCAACATCACCTAAAGACCAGTGCAGACGTGTGGAGTGAGCATTGTGCTGTGTGAGGTTTATTTGAGTGTGTGTGTGTGTGTGTGTGTGTGTGTGTGTTTAGATGCTGTTGTTTACCTTCCATGGCGTCCAAGGAGTCCATCTTCTCCAGAGCAGAATAGCTGACAAACCAGATGGATTGGCTGTTACCTTTATTGTTTAGCAGTTCCAGTGTGCTTTGGTGCAGGAAGATGTACTGGGCCTGACACACAAACACACACACACAGACACAGACACACACACACACACACACACACACACACACACACACACACACACACACACACACACACACACACACACACAAATGTCTATATTATTCAATCTGGTATAGAATGAAGTCTTAAAATAACAGGGGTCTTTTAGCTGTCTTGGTGGCCAATGCTGAATGTGTAATTGCAACAACCCTGATAAAAAAATATGTCTAATAATTAATAATTGATTAATAAAAATAAATATAAAATAGTGGAAAAGCACAT
The DNA here is from genome assembly GCF_039877785.1 of Chaetodon trifascialis. NCBI lineage: Eukaryota > Metazoa > Chordata > Actinopteri > Chaetodontiformes > Chaetodontidae > Chaetodon > Chaetodon trifascialis. The sequence goes on along the minus strand of NC_092065.1, from coordinate 13,601,521 downwards.
AAAATTTAGATTGTGGACCGCTTATGTGCCATCAAGATTATGCATTTTTCTCTCTCTTTCAGGACACAAACCTATCAGAGCTTATTTGCAGATTTATTTCCAACTTGCTGAAACAAAACTAATATTTGAAGCCTCAAACCTCAACTGAACTGGGATATGTGTCTCCTAATGCTGCAGCCATTGATGCATTATAGTAAGAGAACTGGATACCATGTTTCAAGATAGCACCCTATTCATTCAAGTACATTTTTTTCAGGCTTCCTCAGGCTTTTGTGTTTTCTGGCCCATAGTTCATGCTCATTAGTGTCCTTCTCTGGCTGAGTGGAGAGATATGGACGCTTGAGAGTGGCATGCTTCAGATGAATGCACTGAGCGACTCTTTCATCAGACCGTGATGGACAATGAAAGATAACCTTCATCCCTGAAGGATTTTGGTTCAGTTTCTGTCTCCGTCTATTTGTGAACTTAAATGAAGTGAAACCAACACTGGGCTCAGTGCACAGCTGCTGAACCGAGACGAGACCTGAGTGGATCTGGCAGAGCTGGCCCCACCACACAGTGGAGTGAGCGGCACTGCAGGGAATGTCCTTCTTGACTTCATGGTTCAATCCAACATTGATTCATTCATATCAGTTTATTGCTTTGATCTGGGAAATGCGAAGACACGGTTTTTGAAGTTCAGTGCGAGAAGCGACCGGAACAGTCAGGCTGCTGGACAAGCTTTAATACATCCTGAACATGGGTTTCTAGGAAATTTCTTTGAGAGTGAAAACATACCTGAATGCACCTGGAATACTAGATATAACTGCCATTCATTGTCATTTCATTGCCATCAAAGCGCAACAGTGGAAAAACTACAGGAAACCTGATGGACATTTACAATAACTTCTACATCTGCCTGTGATTCAACTTCCAGTGTTTCAAATAAAAAGGTTCCACTGTGGGCTCGTTTATACCTGTTTGTAAAGGCACTGTGCTCCAGCATCTCATCAATGACATTTATGAGTTTTAATAAAATAACTGGATTGCTATGCTAAACTAATAGCTAGCTGTCTGGCACGCTGAACACTGCTGTCTCAGAGAATCACGGCCTCACTGTTTGCAGGCAGCTCTTGTAGCTGCAGACACTGCAGGCTCATACCCCACTGACAAAATGTGGACCCAAAGAAACGTACAGAACATCGGAAATAATAAAACAATAATACTGAGAAGAAGCGCAGGCACCAGGCAGAGGGTCTCTGCAGACACTGAGACACTGAAGTAATGACTGAACTGGTAATTTTAAGATTCATGCTGTTTTTAGGAGGGGGAACCCTGCTCATCGTACGCCTTTAATCCACTGCCAGATCATTCCCTTTGTCAAAATGAGAAATTTCCAAATATTTCCTCATGGGGGTGGGATCGTAGCAGGGCATGAAGTAAAAAGTAGGACAACTAGACAGCCACTGGAAGAACTTAAGACAAAAATATGATACAATTTTTTTGTCTTTTATTTATTCTCTCTGGGTTGTGAAATTGAACCACAGGAATAAAATAGACCATCGTATTCGATGTGAACTCACCAGATTCTGCACCATACACATCCTCTCACTGCGCAGTTCAGCCACCAGGCCATAAATGTCCACAAAGTCGTGATCTCTGACGTGCTGAATGAGGTGATCGAGAGCAACGAACACACCTGTTCTGCCCACACCAGCACTGAGGAACAGTGAGGGAACAACACACCGTTAAACACCCACCAAAGGAAGAGAAGAGGATGACATATCATTTAAAGATGGACTGATATAAAACTTCATTATAACACCAAAAACACTAGTTTGTGCGCTTTCTGAGGACCTTACTATAATTTATCCAGCGTTAGAACTGAAGTACCTGCAGTGGACCACTATTGTGGTGTTGTCGTGTCTGTGGGCTCGGACAGCTTTGACAAACTTAATGAGAGTGCTGCAGGACTCTGGCACTCCGTGCTCAGGCCACGATGTGTAGTTGAAGTGGCGAACCAGAATGTAGTGCCCATGCTGCACAGAGGAAGTTTTCTTCATTATTATGCAAACTTCAGTATGTATATTATGTTGACAGAGCTAAAAAAGGCATTTACTACAGCATTAACATGCAACAACACTTGAAGATATGTTTGACAAAATGTTCTCAAAAGGTTTTTATGTTTGCCAGACGTGGAACAAATAACTTCTTAGGAAATACCCTTGCAGTGAGTCAGATGAGAAGATCAATACCACTCTGTTAGTTTAGCTTAACATTAAGAGCTTCATATTCACAGAAAAGACATGAGAGTTGTATCAATCTCCTTGTCTAAGTGCCAGTAAGAGAGCATGTACTGTAAGTGAATTTCCCAAAATGCTGTTTGCCTTTAAAACATATGGTAGTCCATTTACAAAGGGCAACTTAGTAAATGACATTTCATTTGTTTTACATTAGTTAGTTAGAATGTGGCATGACGTGTGTGTGTGTGTGTGTGTGTTTGTGTGTGTGTGTGTGTGTGTGTGTGTGTGTGTGTGTGTGTGTGTGTGTGTGTGTGTGTGTGTGTGTGTGTGTGTGTGTGAGGGGTTACTCATTACCTTTTCAACTCTTAGGGTTCTGACAGTCCAGTCAGGAAGGACTTCCTCTGACACTTTTGAGATGAGAATGTCACTAAACACTGACATTGGCTTATTGTCCTCTGGCCAGTACTTGTGACACCGAATCTGAAATGTCACACACACACACACACACACACACACACACACACACACACACACACACACACACACACACACACACACACACACACACACACACACACACACACTCATCAGATCTTTGGAGCAGACATAACCCTCCTGGTGACAGAGTTGAAATAGAGCCCAGAACGGAGCCCAGCCTGTCATCTCATCTGACTGCTATTTCATAACGTTGGTAAATCTCTGATGACGCACTCTGCCTTTCTCATAACACTGCGTGAGCATGGCGATGGTGCGGGTTCCCGTTTCCCAGATCATCCTCCAAAAGTCAGCCACTGTGCCAGGCAGAGGACCCTGGGTGGCTATGAACTCATTGGGACAAAGGTAGCCCTGGAGACACAGAAAAAGATAATGTTTTTACAATATACAGACCAAGTGAAACTATAAGTCAACATAATTCACTGGTGAAAAGATCTAGAACAAACTCCAAACTGTATGCCTTCATATCTACTTTCACAACCTGGTAATGACTCTGGTAGAAGTGGCCCACCAGGTTAACTGCTGATAGCTGGTACTCACTGAGACAAAGCTGGCGTTGATGTAGTCAGAGCCCGCAGTGCCCGGTTCAGACAGCAGTTTCACTCGGTTGTTGTTGTCTAGACACAGTACAGTGAGAAGAGGATGGTAGGAAGCGGAAAGTCAAATCCATACGTGGCAAATGTTAGAGCTTATCCACAGAGATAATTTCTGTATACTGCAGGTATCATAACTCTGCACAGCAAATTCTGAGCCAGACCACTCACAAGGTTTGATGTTGGGGAAGCGGTTTTTTGATTTGTTCCAGGGCAGGTCTGCGTCCGTGGTGGCCAGGTCCTGCAGAAGTTTTGGGAGCTCCTGGGGAGATGATACATCAATATTCACATAAACACACAAACATGAGGGTGAAGGTCAGAATTCATATTTTTTAAAATAACTTAAAGTGAAATTTTTCTGACTTAAAAGTAAAACATTTTGCCTTTTACTCCTACACACAAACCTGAAAATACAAGTTATTCAGCATAACCTGCTGGGGGTCTTGGGTTGGCTGAAACAGAGGCGAGCACCTTCTGACATGCATTTTGTAATGACTATATACGTATCACTGGTCATGATGAATAATAAATAAAGCAATATGTATAATTTAGACTAGGGTAGTTTCAGCTTACTATTTGCAGCTGCTGCTTCCTTGTAACGTTTTGCTTTTTTATAGGATGTTATATCTTTTTCACATTTGAGAGAGGCAGAAAAACAAGAGTAAAGCTGGCACTGATTTTGTTTGCAATCACTTTCTCAGCGTCTTCACCGTCTGCACTACATTCTCCCTCCCATCTGTTTTGTGTGATTTACCAGACTTTCCTGAATTGCAGGAGAGTTTCTAGTATTTCATTCCTATCTATGTATTTATTGCATCATGTATTCATATATTTACGTCTATCCTTACAAATTCTTGATAAACAGCAAATACTTACAGCAAACTCTTCCTGGAACTTGGCATTGTCATTGGCACACAGATCCTCTACATGCTGCAGGAAAGACTTCTTGTTGACAGGCCTGATAGGGAAGTAAGGAGAGAAATAACAATGAATGTGAGAAACAGAGAGATGTACAAAAACAATATGATATTTTCTGGAAGTTTATCCTCGGTTACAACATGCAATACTGTGCAGGACAGAACATGCTGATCTATGCTGCAGCTATGTGTGAATATTCACATTATTTATGCAGGATGACTTACTTGAGTGATTTCCTGTAGCTGAGCAGCCTGGACAAAAATAGACCATCAACATTAACCAAAATAAACAAATTAACTCAATAATCACAACCCACACTGCGGTATTTCTGTCCATGACAGCTCAAGCGATCCACACAAGCAGAGAGTGTGTGGCATTGCATGTTTAAGCAAAGGAGGTTCACCCAATCAAATCTACTTTGATTAAACACTCACTCTGATGCTTCATTCTAAGGGAATATGTGAACTTGAGTAAACTTGAATGAAGTGTGTGGTTATTCCCCTGCGGCCGACGCTTCTTTGCATGAAGACTTGTAGCTACGAAGATCCTTAGCTATTGGTAAAGCTCACCATTTGTGCCCTTTAAGTCCGCTAAGCCGTCCGAGCAATTTTGAGATAGTGAGTGGGTAAACAAATTAAAACGGTCTCAAGCGGAGGAGTGTCGGCACAGCTCTGCAATCCCTGCCAATGATGGAGGAAGAGGAGAAGACTGTAGGCAAACTGCCGACGTGACTAATTAATTCAACTGTGGACCTCCACCAAGGCTTTAATACACAATGCAGGTGCATCATTTAATGCAAGCATTAATGGGTAACATACACATAGTGACCACTGAAAGGTGAAGTAGAACATGCAAACAAATAATATATGGCACGCACACACACAGACAGACACACACACACACACAGGTCAAAAGCCCAACTTACTGGATCACATAAATTTCCTTCCGTCTAAAGAAGAAGGAAGAATACCTGGTGAGAGAAAAGCGCATAGAAACACAGCCCATCAATGCAAGCGTGCAAGTTATTTGTGCCATTCATGCGACAAGTAAAGAGGAAAAGTGTGTTATTTCATCAAAAAACTGCCAAGAAAGGTGGTGTTCATACAAATTACAACTCACTGCCCAAGTCATGAGAGATTCTGCTCGCAACAAAGCAAAGAGTCACAAGACAGCTGGAGCAGTTAACAGTGTAAACAACATGCAACCATGAACAACCACTCATCTTTCAAAGTGTGTGACATGAGCGGACAGCAAATTATCCTCAGGAGCAGCTTCCTTTTCAGGGCTACGAAGAGCCGCCGTATATGAAAAACTTCATTGGCTGTTTAATAAGGCAGCAAATATTTGCTCACGTAGGCCAGTTATCTTACTTTTACACATGAGATAAGGGACAGCTACGTATCTGCCAAGTGGAAGCACCTTATTTAGATTCTCTCATATGGGTTTTATATTTTTTAATGTTCTTGTTCATTCAGTTCCTCTTGAAGACAGCCACATTCTACACCTACACGGGCCCCTCTATTTTTACTTTCCTTTTTCACTTTGTCATTACGTGTGTATTCTTCAGATGTCGGAGAGGGAAGGTGTACAGAAGGCTTTATACGCTTATTGGTTGTTTTTGCTCCACTCGCATTGAGAGCTTTTCTTTCCTGTAGTTTCTCGCTTCAGCTTAGCCATCAGTGACCTTGATACACCAAAACTAACACTGAATTTGACTTCGCTTCTCACCAGCTTGAAGCACTTATTGTCTGTGCGCTCGTTTGTGCCAAAAAACAGAAAGGCTAGACGCTGAATTTGTGTGAGAGGATGTTGGAGAGATGCAGACAGGATGACTCGTCTGTTCTGCAGAGAACTGATGGTAAACTTTAAAGTCACAACGGCGCTGTGTTGTTTCGTAGTGCTGCTGCTGCTGCTGCTGCTTCTATTTTCTGCACAAACTCCACCACACTAGACGATTTTGTGCTGACAGCACATCAAATTGGCTGCAGCAAAGAGATTTTTGTCTTGTTGACTTAGATTTAAAATCTTTGGAGCCTAAAGTCATGTAGTGTCAGCCAGCATCAAGAATGTGTGTGTTATTTCGGTAAAGATACACTTTTGGATTAAAATTAAACACACAGACTAACCGGTTGAGCTTTTCTTGTTTCAGCTCCAGATCTGCCACAGCAATCAGCTGATCCAGTTTGCACTTGGTCTCTATAATCTCTGCCTCTCTGGGTGAATAAGTCCCACCCTCCTTCTTGCGCTGATGGATCCTGAGATGTCAAATCAAATACAAAATTAAAATGAATAAAAAAGGGAAACTGATTTATTGCCAATTATGTAATGTGAAATCAGCCATATTTATAGAGGCATTTGCACATGGCATTATTGAATGAATGAATGAATGAATGAATGATTCCCATCTTACTTGACTGAGCCACAGATGATGATGATGAGTAACACAGCCAAGAAGAAGGAGAGCAGAACTCCAAGAATGATCTGCTCCTCTCTGGTCAACAGGCCGTCCACTATAGAGGGAGGGAGAGGAGACAGACCGGATGACATCACACAAAAACAACGGGGGCTACACAGGTTATGTTTCCACTTATTGATGTAGAGTAATACAGCGATGAATATTAATACCTGCAGTTTTGACATGCTCAGAGTACTCAGAGTCTGTGGACTGGCCATTGATGTTAGTGGCTCTGAATTTAAACCTGGTAAAGAACAGCCCAGTGTCAGCGTTATATTGTTAGAACACATGTAGATGCAACAGTCTTTAAGTTGTTGCGTGCGTGGTGCACTCACACATAGACCGTGTTGGGCTTCAGAGGTCCATTGCAGAAATAATTGGTGTTGTTCTCCGTCATACAGTCATCCTTCTCTCCAATCACGTATGCTCCTGTTGTGGTGTAATTTAGCCTCAGCGGGGGCCTGCTGTCTCCAGACACACTGCGACCACCTCTGACGTGTGCTGCTGTGCGTGACGCCTCAGCCTCAGAGAAACACGGTGGATTGGGGAACCCCTTGTCAGTCAGGTAAGGGGCAGGTCGATCAAAAAATGCATTCTTCCAGTTGGTCAGGTTCTGGACGTCCTTCACTGTGGCAGGGTGAAAGTTAGAGAGGAAATGAATGAGTCAAATTTCAGCTGACGTAATGCCCTTTGGGTTTTACTTATATTTTGTCTCTTGTGAGCTTAGGACAGAGTGACATACTGTAAAACGAGCTTCTACTCGAGGCTTTAAGCACAAACAAGACCAAAACCCAAGAGTATTCAACTAAAAGTGATGGCTGTCAATGCTTTTGAAGAGTCATACCCCCTGACTCGGCCACGATGACCTGAATTTTTGTGATTGGTCCATTGTCGTCACTATAGAAACAGGCAGGCATGCGGATGGTGATACTCCTGTGGGTTACCATGGCAACCCCTCCATGGCCCAGCACTGCCTGGGGTCTCTGGGTTGGCTTGGCCGGGGCTGGAACACACGCACGTGTGAACACAGAGGAGCACAGCCACAGGAACACACACACACACACACACACACACACACACACACACACACACAGAGACAGGTTGCTATGTGAATACAGTATACGTGCAGGTTTTATGTATTTTATTGTGATGCAGTTACATACAAAACAAGACAAACGGGCCGCTGCTCTGAATAATGAGCAAAGCCGCACCTCTGCATCATCCACGCACATGTGACAATATTGCTGAGTTACATTTGCTGTGTCAGAACAGGCCTGCAGACTGTTGTGCTGAGTGATAATACAGTGCAGTGGCAATTCTCTGTCCCCAATCTGTGCTGCACTGCTGCAACAAGAAAGAGAGAAACTCCGTAGCGCAGTGCAGAGAACACAGACAGAAGAGGGACTTGTACCTTTGATCCCTGTAGTTATCTGGACATGCGGGCTCGGTGGGCTTCTGCCCGCCCCGTTCTTTGCTGAAATCTACAAACGGACAAATAGAAGAAAGGAAAGAGGAGGAGCAGAAGGAGGGAGAAGCACAAAAAGGAGCCAGGTCATTAGAAATAGAATTGGAGTATAGAAATGTCATTACAAGTACACTTTCAGTTTTTGTGTTTCATTTAAAGCATGTTTGACATGTGCTTTTAAAAAGTGTAAAGGTGTCATTAAGTTCTACTTAATGTATTCAAAATGAATACACTAAATCTGCAATGCTAATAATAAAGTGGTATTCAAAGTATTTACAAAAGTGTACTTTATTGTAATTGTATCATAAAATGTACTTATGTGTACTATCAAAAAGTGTACTAAATTACAAATAATTTTAATAGTAATGAAGTGTACTGTAGTAGTAGCACAGTATAACTTAAGCATCAAGAACAGAACCATTCTTTAACAATTGAACGGCTATTTGAACAAGGGCACCCTGGAGTTACAGCTCCAGGCTGGTCTGAATGTGCTGCCTGTGTGTGTGTGTGTGTGATGTGTGTGTGTTCTTCACCTGTATGCTGTAGCTGTGGCCTCCCTTTAGGCCCTCTATGACAGCAGTCATCATGTTTTGGTCTCTTTGGGTGATATTAAGGCTGACGTTCTTGACCAGCTGGTCCTTTTCATAGATGTACACAAAGTAGGCAGTTATGTTTCCATTGGGCTCCTCTGGAGGCGTAAAAGTCACCTTCACACGGCTCACTTCCTCGGGGATAACTGATACAATCACATTCTTGGGAGGGTCTTTGGGTTCTGGGGACAGAGATAAGCAGAATTAATAATATATGATAGATATTTTGTCAAAAATAAAGGTGGGCAGCAGCCGTCACAGGCACTCCAAGATTGAAATCTCTACATACCTTCCTCGAGCGTTTGAAATTCAATAGGCCCTATGGCTTTCCCATCGCTGGCTGCGTGCTCCAATGGACCAGTGAAGGCAGTGATAGTCACAAAGTAACGAGTGAAAGCAGTCAAGTTAGTCACAACGATGGTCGTCAGCTCTCCTGGAGCTCGGACTGTTGAGATGTTCAGATCAGGACCGTCCACCTGGCAGGACCGGAGGGTTCATGGAGAGATTCAGTATTTGTTTGCAGATGTGATCAATGATCAGGCAACAACTAATAAAAAAGGATCCAAGTTGAATTTTAGTGACATTTCAGCACATTAGCATCAGCAAAGTCATGTTTGTTTATTTTCATTTCCACATATCATATTAATTAAACTCTATATTTTCCTCATGACATCCACGCCCCCTCCCAGGGGCTCACTGCCCCCCCCCCCACTACTGCTGTTTTAAAAACTCTAACCATCATTACACCATGTTGACCAGTTCTGAGAACATCTGTGTTTGACTGTGTGTCTGTACTAAAAGAAATGAGTTTACCTGCACAAGATACGAAGTTGGTCCAGAGAGAACAGCTGGAGCGTCCCATGCAATGCGAAGGCCATTGGATGTGGGGGTCACATTGAGTTCACGGGGAGGGGCATCAGGGTCTGAGGGTGGGGATAAGAGAAACACAGCTTATGATGTGCTATTAACTTAAATGAAATGGTTCAAATTACATGGAACAAATAGTAAATATATCAAAGATGACTTAAAAATAAGGTTCTTTTATCATTTTTCTTCCAGAGACTGAATTAAAATATTAAAGCCTTACAGATACAGTATGACTAACTCACTAACTGCCAGCTCTCCCCTGGCAACACAAAAAGGTCATATCCTCACTGCAATGTTCTTACTTCCAGCCAGGGTGCGTGTATAATTCCACTGTGTATATTCTCCAACTCCAGCGTTGGTCACTGCAGCCACTTTGAAGCGGTAGTATCGGTATTTAGCCAGGAATTGGAAAGTGACGCTGTGGTTGTCTTTGGTGCCATCCGATGCATTCACAGACACCGTGACATTAGAGTCCGCGCAGTCTGAGGTCAGTTCATCCTCTGGGGCCGGCTGCACAGTAGTTAGTATGTTTGGTTCACAACTGGTTGAAAGCAGCTGTGCAATGATGTGGTACCCTTTCAGCAGGCCTGGGATGGAGAGCGGTGGAGCCCACTTTAGTGTCACATTGTTAGTTGTGACTTGAGAGATGGTGAGGGAGTGAGGGGCAGCTGGGACTGTCCAGGGAGACAAAGAGGACTGAAGTAAGTATTCAGTCTGTGTTACTGTATTTTAGCAATTAGACGCAAAATTGAAACACATGACAATAGGACTGACTACCTGATTCAGAGAGAGTGGATGCAGTACAGTTTACTCGCTCTCCGGGTCCTGCAGAGTTGACTGCAGCCACAGTGAGTGTGTACTCCTGCTCTGGTGACAGCCCATTCACTGTGTACTCCGGTGTGTGAGCCTGGTGTGTGTAGAACTGCAAGTCTACCTCCAACAGAATCTCATAAAAAAGGATCTGCCCATTAGGGTTGGCTGGAAGTTCCCAAGACATCTGAACTGAATCCCAGCTCACTCCTGAGCAAGACAGGTTCCCCACAGCATCAGACACTGCAGACAGAGACGTTGTTATACTAGCATTAGCATTCGTCACTGCCAACTATAAGAGGAAAGAACCGAATTCAATTTCAGTATTTACCTTTGGACGTTTTATCACATGTCAACAAAGGCTGCTGCAAACACACAGTCTTTGCACAGGAATCTAACTGAAATCTACAAATGTGCAGCCTGTCATTATACATACTGATACATATTTTTTGTGAAAGCAAAGAAAATCAGCTTTATCTTAAAGTTATTGTAATCGTTCCTATAATTAGAACCTGTTATTTATTGATGATGATTATTACTATTATTATTATTATTATTATTATTATTATTATTATTATTATTGAATTGTTTATGATGCTTGAGTGTTTTTGTGTGCTTCTGTGTTTGCAAACCTGGTTTCCTTGAATAATGTATTATGAGTTGAAGTGAATACAATATATGCTACAAATCTTAGTGTTTAAAGACTGGTGAATTACAAGTCACAAACTGAGTATTAACATAAATCAGTGTTGCAATTCTTGTGTGTATACAATATGTCCTTCACCTGACTCGTTGGTCGTGAAGGTCACGGGGCTGCTGAACTGATTCCCGTGGCCCACTCTGGTGTAACTGCAAACACTGATCTCATAGGAGCTGTGAGGCCTGAAGCCTGAGAGATACTCTGTGGTTGACGGACCAGAGGAATTCTACACAAAAACAAACACATAAAAAATGACACCTATGAGATTAAATTATGCAATCTTGATTGCTGGTGTGAATATTGCTGTATCAGCACTCGTATGTGCGCACGTGTGTGTGTATAATGTTACCGCTGAGTGGTATCTGGAGTGTGAAATTAGAGCTACGGTCTGTGTAACAGTGTGTATTCTTACTGAGTGGTTCTCTGGAGTGTGCCTAAGTGTGTGTGTGTGTGTGTGTGTGTGTGTGTGTGTGTGTTGTTGCTACTGTGGAGTAGCTTTCAGTGTGTGAAATTAACGGTACCCTGTGTGTGATGGTGTGTGTGATGAGGTCCCGGATCCTGAAGCCGTACTGTATCACTACTCCATTGGGCTCCAGAGGAGGCTCCCAGCTCAGCCACACAGAGACTGCTGTGTGGTTATATATAGTCAGGTTATGGGGTGGGGACATGGGGCCTGAAACACAGTTAGGAAGACAGAGAAGAAGAAATACTGAAACAGACAGTAGATATACGCCTATAGCTAAAAACATGTCGTCAGGATCTTAGAGAGACTTTAAACCTGCCGTCAAACTGACCTCCTTCATCTGTGTGCAGCTGCAGCAGCAGATAAGGCCCTAAGCCTTTACGTGTTGCAGCTGTAATGGTGAGGTTGTAAGCTGTGTAAGGAAGTAGGTTGATGAGGTTGAACGAGGTGTTGGGGGTGTGCGTTATGTTGGAGCCCCTGGGGCCAAACAGAGTGAGGGTATACTCTGTTATCTCCCCGTTGGCCTCGAGAGGGCGCTGCCAGACCACTGCGATAGAGGACGATGACAGATTCCTGGTGGACACCAGCAACGGAGCAGAACTAGGAACTAGAGAGAAACACACCCACACACAAGTCAGTGTCACAATAAATACACAAACCATACCCTGCATAGGTCAATGTATGTATAGATAAACTCACTATCATCATCCGTTCTCAGGTACATCGTGCTGGTATGGTTGTAGGCAGGGCCAGCACCAGTTGCAGGTGTGACAGTCAACACATAAGGGAAATACTTTTTCAGTCTGGTGAACAGGAAGACATTGTCAGTTGTGGTATGCTTGATGGTTTTATTGACAGCTGGAGTCCCTTGGTTGGATACGTTTGGGGGGATGCCAGCCTCCTGTAAGGTGAGCAGGTAGGAGGGACGGCCGTTTGGCTCCAGTGGAGGGTCCCAGCTGACGATGATGGCTGTGGAGCTGAAGATCTGAGCAGTCAAGTTTCGGACCGAGTCGCTTGGCACTGAAGAGAGAGACGGTAAGAATAGCGTCACTATTATTAACTGCCAGTGACAACAATGCTTGAAAACTGTGAGCCTTTTGATGTGAGTTTACAATACTATGAGGCAGTAAATTAGGGCATCAATCAACCACACACACTCTGACGCTTGAGGGAAAATGAACAGCGCACCAGTCACCATCATCATTATCATCTTCTGTCACAAGCACCATCATAATCATTGGCAGCACTGTTGTCATTAACAAAATCAACACATCAAGTGAGCAACATGGCAAGACTTCAGCAACACAGAAACACAGCAAAGTAAAGTACCATAAACAGACACAGAAACAATATCCTATAAAGCTAACAGCCCATTTGGAGGCACACAGAGGCATTTGGGAGGAAAACTGGCACACTGAAAACCTTGGGAAAGAAAGGGGTTGAGGAGAAAATACTCATCCTGTTCATCGTTTCAGCCCCTCCGACATTAAAGCAGGGTACACAGAATAGAAAAAAAAGTGGAGATGAAGGGGGAAAGGGTAGATAAAACTTGAGAGATCCATAAGATGAATGAGTGGATGTGAGGGGCCAGGTGTGTGTGGGTCTGAGCCCAGGGGAGTGAGCCCCTGCTGGGCTTGGCTGTACGGGAGAGACAAGGTGCCCTGGAGGTCCGGTACTTGTGCTGAGAGTGGAGCAGCTAGAGCACAGGCAGAGATACGGAGTCAGTATGAGCAGTAATCATTCAGAGACAGAGAATACTTCACAGGCACAATGCTAACACGAAAAAATAAATCCCATCATACAAATATGTGCTGTACTGTATGTGACAAAGCCCGTGGCGGATTGTCTGCACCATTTTTCCCAAAATCACATAAAAACAAAGCGATCCAGCTTTATGTGCATCTCACTTTTCATATCAAACAGCCTAAGTACAGCTAAACACTATATGCAAATTTTGGTTTCCATGGCAACAATGCAATTGTAGCCTGAGCACGGCATGAACGTCGTCAAAGCACGCCAGGCTTTGTTTTTTTCCTCTGTGTCATCATATCATAAACGGTTTCGTCTCTCCCTGTCTGCTTTTCTATTCCTAACAACTTTCGTCGTGCTTAGTAAAAGGAAACACAAACTGGCTGTCTTCAAGACGCAGTGTCACAGGCAGACAGAAATAGAGCCAGTTTGCCAGACCGACTGCTATCTCCTTTAACGAACAGACTGAAAGTTACATCTTCAATCGCAGAGTTTTTATGTAATTTTTTTTTTAAAATGGAAGAGTTTTGAAAAAAGGGTGCAGGCATGCCGTCCAGTGAGACTTTGATTTACTGTATGCGCTGACTATCTGCCGTGATGTGTAGCATTTTATGTTTGTGCCTATTCTTTTTCACTAATTTGTATTGCTGTATGTGGGACTGTGCGTGTGTGTGTCTGACTGACCATCCTCCGGTAAGAACACGGAGAGCGGCTCGCTCTGGACCCCTCCGTCCCCCTGCACAGTGCTGGACGTCATCCACAGGGTGTAGTTTGTGCCCCCAATCAGCTGAGTCAGTGTGTAGGAGTGGGATGAATTAGGACAAGCGGGGGCAGGTAAGTCTGAAACGGGAATCCTCTATGGAGGAGAAGAGAGGCATTAGGGTTACTTTCACACACTCAAACAGGCATTTAATCAAGATCAGTCTTATTTGTCACCCCTCTGTACAAATGAAAGGAAAGCCAATCATTGAGCATCTCGGTCAGGTGCTGCTCCACCACCATCTGCATTTATCATGTTCAGATTTTTTCCTGAGAGCAATGTTTGGCCATTTGGGGCAGTGGAGCAAGATGGAAACACAAGACTGGCATAATATTGCATGACAAAGTTGATGTGGTAAACGTATTAGCAATTAGATGTGAGTTAGTGTTAATTAGCTGTTTACACATCCAGCAGACACAAAGGAACATTAGGATTTATTTGGAGTCCTGTTTGTGTGCACCTGGCAAATATCAGTCCAATGTTCTCTCTCTTATGCTTCTGTTTTGCTCTCCACCTGCCCCTGACAGAAATATTTGGCTCTTTAGCTGCTAAACGCTCCTGTGTTGCTAGTTTTTTCTGTTTGCTGTTTGGTTGTGTAGGTTAATGGCTAATGAGAGCAGTGAGAGTGGACAAAACAGGAAAGCTGTGGGCCAGAAAACCAAAACAATGAGCTAAAAGATGCTAAAATGCGACACCTTCCACATTACACATGTCATCTGATCCATTTTTATATAGAAATATTGATCAGTGGATCTTTAACCTGTCACCTGTCTGTATAATCCATATGCAGTATACTGTGTCTCACCTGCTCAGTCACAGTGTTGTTGTCTGAGTAGTAAATAGTGTAGTGCGTAATGATGCCATTGGGTTCAGCAGGCGGGTGCCACAGCACGGTGACAGAGGAGGCGGTCACATTTGCAAAAGTCACATTCTGTGGGGGGTCAAATGGTTCTACAAGCCAGAGAGTGAAGACACAAAGGACACACAGACAAATATTCATACAAACGCATGTTGAAAAAGATATGATGGTAAAGTTATCGGTCAAATATTCTTGGACAATTAATCCAGCACCTGCATCGGTGGTGGTAAAGCTGATGTAGATCAGCACTCCTCCATCTCCCAGTCTGGTCCAGCTGGACACAGAGGCGTTGTAGCGACTCTCTGAGTCTACATTAATGACCACTGATGTCCCTGTCACATTATGCCACACCTCAGCCGTTTCATTCCTACCAAAGAGAGCAACCACTCATGCTGCAACCTGTTTTTTGTTTTTCCAAACAAAGAGTCAGAGAGAAGTAGATTAAGTAACTCACCAAACTCTGACAACGTAGTAGATTATGTCTGAATTGGCTTCAAGTGGCGGTTGCCATGACAACTCGACCTCATAGTCTGACAACTTCCTGGCATGGAGGAACTGAGGAGGTGTGTCTGGAGCTGAGACGCAGGAAAGAGACTCTCCAGTAACATTATACAAACAGCTGTATGTCCTATCAGTACAGGACCTGAAGTGACGAGTGATTCTTTCTGCTCTGGACGTGCCAGAGAGAAACTGAGTATTGCCCTGAAATGAAAAACGGGTTAGCTGTAATGACTGTTGTTGTTTGTGCTCCTCAGTCCTGACGAGAGACACGAGAGTCACGTGGCGTCAGATACCTGTGATGTAACATCATTAGCATGAGGAGAAACAGAGAGATGTAATCGAGGAGGAAAAGACGAGAGGAAAGTCAGATTTAATCAGATGCCCTTCGAACTCATGTCATGATGTAATCGCGCCGTGTGCTGGAACTGAAAACAAACCCTGCCCGTTCCTCTTTCCCCCCACCCGTCCCTCTCACCATCCTCCAGCGTGGTGATGTTGAGCGGCTCGCTGCTGTAGTTTCCGGGGCCGACGCGCGTGTGCGCTTGCACCATGACGCGGTAGTGTGCATACTTCCTCAGATGCGTGATGCGGATGTGGTTGGTTGAGGATGTGAGGTTGAGGTAGTGACTGGAATTCCAAAGCTCCAGGCTGTAGTGGGTGATGACCCCGTTAGGCAGCAGAGGGGGCTGCCAGGTCACGTTCACCTCGCTGGGACTGACTGACTCAAAAGTAACGCCATACGGAGGGCTGCCTGGGACTGGAGAGAGGACACAAGAAGATGCACTTTTACTTAAATCGGAGCAGTTGACAGTGTGTATTTCTGTGGGTGGATGCATCCATCAACACACCGTCCTCTCCAGACAGCAGGTATAAAGTGTCTGATGTTTGGTTGCCATGGCCGTAACGCGTGTATGCCCTCACAGACACGTTGTAGTAGGAGAATGGCTTCAGGTTGACCAGAGTGACTCTGTTAGAGGTCGTGTTCATCACTGAAGAGTAAGATTCGTTCTCATACAAGACCTCATAATGCTGGATCACCCCATTGGCTTTCTCTGGTGGAGACCAGGCCAACGTGGCGGTGGAGGGGCTGGTGTCAACCACAGTGAGGTTCACAGGGGGGGAGTCAGGCTCTGAGGACATGGTTGGGAAAAGCAAATCCCTGAGAGAATAAGCGAGTAAATTTGACAAATGTCTCGTATTTAATATCATCAATTTGACGGTGAAATGTTGTGGGGCTCGGTGGGAGATGAACGCCACACACTGAGCACCTACAATAATTCACCAAGGTGAGACAGCTGCACCAACACCAGATGCTCTGTCACTTTCTCTGCAGTTTGACAGGACAGTTTTCATTTCATTTCGGTGTTTAATCCATGACAGGTTCATTGCTATTTTATTTGGTCAAACATTCATAGCATTCATTCATCACATACCGTCCTCTAAGGTGAACACAAAGATGTCATCTTCCTCCGACAGGGAGCTCTCTCCCACAGCTGTGGATGCAGCTACACGTAGCTTATAACCAGTATATTTGTCCAAATCTACAGATGAAAGCAGAGATAGAGAACAAACCTGTATTATAATGGCTAGAACGCCTGTAGAGAACTGTGTAGAGAAAAGTGATTACCTGTTATCAGTATGCTGGTAGTGTCAGCAATCCACTTCAGGGCCTGATTACTGTGCAGTTTGAGACCATAGACGGTGTAATGTGTGATCCGTCCATTGGGGTTGAGTGGTGGGACCCAGCTCACTAATATGGAGGTGGAGCTGATGTTTTGGTAGGACACTTCGAGGACTGAGCTAGGAACTTAACACAAACAGATCAAGACATTTTGCATTTTTAAAAGGCTTTTTCATGAGTTTTTTTTAATATAGTTAATTATTATTAGTGCATGTGATCACCCACCCTGCTCCCTGGTCTTCTCAGTGATATCTGTTGCGGGACCCTCTCCCACAGCTGTGGAAGCAGTTACCCTGAATGTGTAATCAGTGAAGGGATTCAGATCCGACACCAGGTAAGACAGCTCCTCAGACAAAACGTCCATCACCTCCTCTCTCACTGTTACGCCTGAAAAATGCATTCACAGACAGGATTCATAAGCGCTGGAACTAATTCAAAAATCACTGAAGCAGTGTCTGTGGGTAATATTCTCCCACCTGTGGTACCAGAAGCGCCGCGTGTCGAAAAGTGCCCTGTATTTGATGCATCATGTGTGGACAGGCGGAGCTGGCCTGGAGTCAGGGCCAAAGGGGAGGAATCTGAGGTCATATCCACAGCATGCGATTGCTTCGTCAGCCAGGGTGGAAGCGTGGCAGGTGGAACAGAGGTAAGAGAAAAGGCAGAAGGCCCAAAGACTGCAGAGCCAGTCGACGGGATATTTGTGTTGTTCGAGTGTGAAGCAGAAGCGTAGCTGGTGACGGGCTTCTCAGTGTCTGTGGAGTCAGCTGTTGGGTGGGTGTTAGTCATTTGGTCAGGCGAGTGCGAGAGGCTGGAAGCAGTCATGCTAGTGGGCAGCGTGCGATCAGAAATAGTGGCCGTGAAAGTCGGCGGTGATGTGACCAGACCAAGCTCAGCAGCTCTCTTACGTCGCCCAGGATTGGTTTGGACATCAGGGACAAGTGTCTCATCTTCATTCAAACCAGTTGTATTCTGCAGGAAGATAAAATATATTTTATATTCTGACGGTAGCGTTTGATTTCTTCCGGTTGGCTGCAGTGTAAAGCAGTGACTCTTAATCATTTCATGGCTCATCAACCCTTAAAGCAATGTCTATTTGAATCAGCATACATCAGCAGACAGTGGACATGGCTTACAGGTTGCATATGAGGATGTTTTTGGAAATGTCCCAGTGACTATAGAAATTTGTCAGTTTAAAAAAAATCAGACCACATAACTCAAGTCCTCTGAAACCTTCACTGGCTCCCCGTTGTTTTCAGAATACAATTCAAAATCCTCCTCTTAGAGTACAGAGCACTGGATCTGACTACACAGTATTTTTTTAGACACGCTGTCACTTCACTCTCAGCAGATCTCTTCAGTCACAAGGAGGAAATCTCCTACCTTTGTTCCCGGGAAGCTTTGAGAGATAGCGTTCAGCATATATGCACCTAAGGAATGAAACAGTTTGTCTGCTGATCTCACACTTGTCCGACTGTGGTCTGTTAAAACCAAACTAAAGATCTTCCTTTTCGGACGAGTACAGTGCATTTGTACAGTACGTGTATGTATGCACAGGTGTTTTTTTGTTTGTTTTTTTAAATGCAAAGCACTTTGAACTGCTTTTGTATGAGATGATGGCATACAAATACATTTTGAATTGAACTGAATTTACAAAGGAGCGTGCAAAGGAAGAGGACACAGCACTCACAGTACAGTACAGTCTAATGCTGGCCATGAGGTCGGAGGGTGAAAAGTGTTATATTTGTAGATCTTATAAACAACTGTTGATGAGAAAATGAATACTGTTGAACAATATGTTCATTTATGAGGATGTAGTGGCGGTTTTGCATTACAAAAATATTGATATTGAAAAACCGAATAACAGTCTGAAAACTGCAGAATATATATAAGAATATAATATAAAATATATATATAAGAATATAATCAATGTCTTTGTGAAATAGATTTACAGCTTCATACAGGTTTTCTTGGAAGGCAATTCTAATGGATTGCACAGGAGTTGATGATAATTTACAGTTCACTTTTCTTGAATATGTACAGTAAGTATTTGTGCGTATTCACTTCGAATTTGATCAAGCCTTGTCAGTAGAACAGATTCAGGTTTTAACACTGAATTTTCACCAATATCAAGCTGCAATGGGATACATTAATGGTGGTTATATAGAGCTGTAACGTCTAGCTCACCACTTCTCCAGTAAGCGTGATGTCCTGCAGCAGAACATCGCCCACCAGAACCTGCAGTCTGTAATGTGTGATCATGCCGTTGGGCTGGGCAGGGCTTCTCCAACTCACACGGATTGAAACAGAATCCTCAGCGACTGCTGTCAAGTCCTGCACTGCACTGGGTGCTACTCACACAGACACACAAAGAGACGTGTATAAAGAAGCAAGTAAACTGCCAAACAGTCTCTGGTTCCAGCTTCCAATGGGATATTGTAATGGACATTTTTCAGTATTTTCTGATATTTAATCGACAAAATAATCATTGGATTAATCAAGAGCTAGTGAATAATTAGAATGAAAATGTTATCAGTTGCAGCTGATATTCATCTAAATGTGTTAGCACATATGTGGTGTCCTCACCTTCAGCAGGTGTAAGTACATCGTCCTGCGCTGCTGGTCCCACTTCTCCAGCAGCTTTGGCTCGCACTGCCACCGTGTACCTCGTGTAGGGGGTCAAACCGGTAAAAGCAAACCGCATGTCTCCTGTGCTGTTCTCATACAAATATCCTGATGAAGAGATAGAAAATTGCATGGATTTGTATCTGTTTGGAGTTTTGAGCCTGTTTGGGCATGTGTGAACAACAAGTGTGTTCAAAAGTGAATATTCAATAACCTGTAGGTCCATAAAGGTAGACCACGTAGGTGAATTTTCCTGTGATAATGTTGGGAGAGTTCCAGGACACGGAGATTGATCTAGACGTCATATTTAATATAGAGAAGCTTTGTGGCGGGTCTTCTGGCGCTGCAATGCACAGAAATAATGATTTTCATACATGCAGTAAATACTCTACATGCTAAAAATATTCCAATTCCCAAAATAAACATGAAGCTACAGACTGGTTTGCTTCTTTCTTTCACACCTGATTCTGGCATGCGGACCATAGTGGAGGCTATCTGTCCTTCTCCATCAGAGGTGAAGGCAGACACTTCGAATAGATAGGCCGTGTAAGGTCGTAGCTGATCAACTCCTACTGATATGGGCACACTCCAGGAGGCTGCAGGGGGAACGGCGGAGAGGGTGATGGGTGGAGAGGATGCTGTTATCTCCAAAGGACTGAGAGTCGCACGGGAAAGGATGTCAGCTGCATCCTGGACATGCAAAATCATATAACACATACACAGAGGGAAAAGCATATGAGGAAAAATGTAGTTTCTGGTCTAAGGCTGTGTAAGTGGTTGACCTTGCGCAATTTAGCATTCATAATCCTGACGGGAAAAGAACATTGCACAGAGGGCGACGGTATAATGCAGTACATTGCAGTGAGGCAGCGCTCCGGTCATGATGTCTTCTGCGTTGACCTCTAACGTGCGGACTGTCTGCCCGGTACGAGCGTGTTTCGCCTTGACAGCAAACTTTGTGATGAGGCCGTTGATGCGGTGTGGCAGGAACCAGGTAACCATGACGGAGGTGTGGTTCTGAGCAAATGCTGTCAAGTTGGTCACGAGACCAGGAGCTGCAGGGAATGCAAATGTGAATGAATGTATGCACACATCTACTGCACATACAAAACTATGCATGTACAATTACTGTTTCAGATTTGGAGATCACTGTACAAATGAATACCCACGGGACTCAGCTGTCTTTATGTATAAAGATTTGCTGAAGGTTCCTATTCCAGCTGGAGATATGGCAGCTACCTAAAGGGACAGAGAGAGGGAGAGAGTTGGTAGTATCTATTTATCCTAATTAATTCATGTTCCTGTCGATAGGGCAGTCATCAGATCCTGATTAGGTGCTAATCTCAGGTAATGATCACAACTGGAACAACAATCTGTTAGAGGTGATTCGGTGATCCTAGAAACACAACAGTACACAACATGATACGTGTACTGTTGACATAGATTATGTATGTTAACAAAATGTAAACACATCTGAGCCTCTGAACTGCTGCCCACATGGTCGATTTCCTCAAAGATCTAAAAGAGGATTTATCAAAATGAGAGAAAAATAAATTGATAATGACACATAAATTAAATTTAAGACTGATTATCAGGCTAATGGAGAATTTATCTAAATTATACAATAATGAATGCTGCCTCCAAAACTTTGTCAGAAGTCATCCATCTTCAGCTTTCATTTATAATATATTTACTGCAAACAGGAGCACCGTGAGAAACACTGCATATTTTAAAAAAATGTCAACTTATCAATTAAGAAGAAAAATATCCGTGTTTTGTTAGCTTGGCCGCTGAGCATTTAAAATTTTTTCTCATTGGCTTTAAAAATATTTTGTAATGCCAGTACTTGTGTTGAAAGCACAACACCCGCGTATGCTGAATAACAACCTAACAACATCAGAAAAACTGCAGCCTGAAATGACCACAGTGGAATCAATGCCTCTCTGAACTGGACGTTTTAAAGTACACATAGAGATGCTGCTCTGTGTGTGGTTTAGTGGGCCAGCACACACACGTGATATGTAGTAATATGATACACACACACACGCACACTCAAATAGAGTATGTGCAGGTTGAATCATGATGTGTATCTTCATCGCAGAGTCCATTTGTATGAAGGTCATTGTGGGTTAATGAATTCTGAAAACTAATAAGCATGATCACATTCAAGCTCAGTGACAACAGACAGTGGAAAGAGACCAAGGCTGATCCATAGATCTGTTTACCTGATTAATAATGCAATCAGGATCAATTACCAGTATTCAGCCAGATCAAGAGAATAGTCTGGACCTGTGGGATCTGTGTCAGCTAACAACATCCACATCAACATACATCACTGCTGGTGATGTATCTATCTACTACATATAATTATTCGACTAAATATATACACCAATGTCTGACAGCAATACATGTTTGATACATATTGTTTGGTGATAGTTATTATGTTTTTTATGGGTTCGGCAAAGCAAATTTCTATCAGCTGCACTGTGATGGCAATAAAGTTTTCAATCTTGAACTGTGTTTCCTACCTCAATGTGGTAAGTAGAACCTGAGGTGAAGTCGGTGAGCAGGGTCTCTGGTATGTCCAGGTACTTGGTCACCTGTGTGAAGGTGGGATCGGGGTAGGGACACACCTCCTTGTACCTACAGGAAGACATCAGCTTTTAAGACTCACATTATACTGTGAACAGTATAGGACTGGATAAAGCACAGCTTTTACTCTTTTTACTATAGTCTCATTTTCCTGATAATACTTCTATATGTTTATTTTAAAGTAAGCTTCTTGATGCGGGGCTTTAACTGATAATACAGTATTTTTAAACTGTGGTATTAATAACCTAATTTACTTCTTCCACCTCTGAAAACTGCGTCAGTGTGTGCAATACAAATTTTTTGTACGTATTCACTTCCAAACAAATTTTTTTAATTTGATACATCTTTGTGGCACGTCTTTCTTCTTTATTTGTTGACATTTCATTTTTCTTAAAGTTGACAGTTGCATATTTGATCATTCTATATTCAATGTTTTCATGATCTCAACTGATTGGTGGCTGCAGCTGCAACTTTGTTGTCATAGGCAAGCCAATAAAGCTCTCCTGGACTGTGAATTTAAGACTCACAGCCTGTGTGGACCCACACAAATGGACCAAAATAAACCCTGAATTGCAGTTTTCCAAGAAGACAACAAAGAATTACCTGATGACATATCCGTCGATATTATTGGCATCAGGTGGCATGGTCCAGGAGAGCAGAATGCCATTAGAGCCAACGGCCTCTCCCTCTAGGCCTAAAGGTGGACCAGGAGCTGGAGGAGAAGGGAAATGTGTAAAGGAGAGAAGAGAGGAGTGTTTCCTCATTCCATCTTTCACTCCAGTATCTAGTGTGTGTTCAATGCCATCAGTACAGCAGGAATCCAATGCAAATAATTAGATAAATGACAACCACTGTATATCAGAACTCAACAGACCACAGTACCAGGGCCATTTGAAGAATAGTGCTGTCTGTGAGGGGACTGTGCGTGTGTGTGTTTGTGTGTGTGTGCATGAGTGCGTGGGCCTGCGTGAGTGTGTTTTAGGCCGAACTCTGATGAATAAGGCCTCACACAGCAGTGGCATTTCACTGACATTCAGTGCAGACCCATTCATCCTGTGGTTCAAAAGCCTGGGCTTAAGTTACCTAAGAGGAATTAAACAGGGAAGGGAGTATACCCACACACACACACACACACACACACACACACACACACACATACACACACACACACACACTGAAATGTTTCCATCACCTTTGGGGACATTACATCGACTTACGTTGATTTCTCGGAGACATAACCGAACCATTATCATAACTGACACTAACCCTTATCCTAACCTTAACTTTCATCCTAAAATCTAATCATTTACATTATTGTGTTTTGACCCCACAATGTGAGTAATACACACGCACACACACAAATACACACGTAACTGTACAAATTCCTTTCCTTCAGTGTGCGTGTCCATGTGCTACGCAGGGACTGAATTAAACAGCAGAGGGCAGACGAGAACCTGATGGCTCTTTAACACCCAAACCCAAAACCAAACAACAACAACAAACAGTGTGTGCACGTCTCACCGCTCTCATTAGTATTGATCATGCGGCTGACTCCAGGGCTTATGTTTGACGAGGAGGCAGCTGTGACCGTTACAGTGTATTGCATCCCCGGACTGACATTCACCACATCAGCCTGCGACAACAGCAAAACACAGACACCTGGTCACAACATACCCACATAACACCATCAGTGAGTTTATGTAGATCAGTGGTTCCCAACCTACACCCAAGGTCCCTCTTCATCTGCAACACCTCATGCTCCAAATGTGTTTTTGTTGAATGAATTTTAAACTGGATTTTAATTTGTCCTGCTGCATATTTTGGCTAGGACTCCCTTGAAAAAGAGATTTCTAATCTCAATGGGACGTATCCTGGTTAAATAAGGGTTATTATGAAAACAAAACAAATGTAACACTATTAATTATTCCTGGAATTGTCAGCGGTAGTCAGTGGACAAGTTTGTATTCATAGTATTAGCACTTGGACTGGCCGATGCTGCACGTTTTAAACCTATCCATCACTTTTACCTCATTATTTCAACTTCTCTGCTCACTTGCTGTAGTTTTCATGCACTCTCTCAGTCACAGTATGTAGTGACTTAGGTAAGTGGGTGGGGGGGGGGGTTTCCCCTTATTTCATCCTTATTTTGTCTTATTTTTTCACACATTTTCTATCCCTGTTTAAATCGTATGTCTTTTGTGAAGAGCTTGTATGTAAAGCATGTCATTTCTTTGCTGGAAAGCCATTCAGGTGCATTTCTTGTGTGACAGGTTCTGTATGAATAAAGTGTATTAGAAGCAAAATAAATACTGGTAGAATTCTGATACAATACGTTTTTGTTGTATGACACAAAATTAATTGGCAACTACTGTTTCAAGCGTTGAAGTAATTTTTCAAACAAGAATTACCAAAAATTACCAAGTTCCACTTTCAAAATTATGAAAAAACGAGAAGATGTCACATTCAAGGAATTGTGATGGGCATTTTTGAGATCCTCTTACATTTTATAGACCAAGCAATGAATGAAGAAAATAACTGTCATCTTAAAGTTTGTGGATGTAGTTTTTTTCACCAATTCAAATTAGCTGGGCCATCTTTCTTATCTATCTTAGGAAAATACAACATTCCTCTGAAAAACCTCCACAAATAGAAGCGAGAATAAATCTAAATTACTTTGTAAAAATCCGCAGTAACCCTTGGGGCACTTAGCATTCTGTTTTGTGGAGCTTATTAAGGAACACAATCAGCCATCTGTATCAATATGAAGGTGGGTGGCTGTGAAAGGATGACAGCTTGTCTCTGCTTGTGGCTGCACTTGTTTGTATCCTGATATCTTAGTTTGTGTCTGTGTGACAGAAAACAGTGATGCCTGGGCTGCAGTCTTTTGCTTGAGTGTGTGTTGCAACCGACGTTTGCACCAGGGACATCAGTATGTTGGATTGCCATGTGTCACAGTAATACCTTATGTTACCTCTCAGAAACAAGACCAAACATTTTTTTTCTGCATCTGTGCATGTTCTCCCCACTGTATCCTTTGGATTTTATGTGGCTGCATGTATGTAGATACAAGGACAGTCTGTGTTATACAAACATCTATGTGCACAGCTTTGCCACACAGAGTGCTGAATTCTTACCTGTGAGTGTACCTGTCCCAGGCAGAGTGTGAGCAGCAGGATGAGTGAGAGGACGGCCATGTTGGGTAGTAGAGTTAGCGTTAGTTCAGACACTGCAGGTTAGAGGCCTCACCAGCAGAGCTGCATCCAGTGTTAGTGCACAATCGTTAGCAGTGGTCTACAGGTAATCCACTGAGCTGAACAGGAGTAACTCCAGGTCTAGAAGCTGGTTAGTGACATAAGTGAAGGTCACAGGGTTAGTTGTCCAGGCATTGGATGTAAATGGCTCTTGATCTTGAGGTATTCCAAATTTTCAGTGGCTAACCAGGGAGGGCAGCGGGTCCTTTCATTAGCACGAGGCTAACGTTCTCCCTCTGGTCTCTCTCTCTTTCTCTCTCTCTCTCTCAAGGGAGAGCTGCTTAAGCAAATGAATGATTCAGGGTTGAGCTCATGAGGCCAACTTAATAAATAATGAGATCTATTACTCAACTCTGTGCTCTGTGTGCTCTGTGTGTGTGGTGTGTCAGGTTACATTTGGGGGGGTATCTGACACCTGGCACTCGGGAAGAGTCGGTACAGGGTGGGACTTGGTTGAATGGGAGGAGAGATGTTGATATGATGTATGTTTGTATGTGTGTGTGTAGTTTGTAGCTTCATTATCATACCTCAAAGCCAGGCTTACTCCCTTTTACTGCTCTTAAGAAACACTGCATTGATTGTATTTATGTGGCTGTCTTTTTGCCCAAGCATGTACAGTGAGTTAAATAGATGAAAAAAGTGTAGATTCAGAAAACAACCTTGTTAATGCATCTAAGCAGTGTGTGTCTCTTCGAGCGTGTGTGTGTACCTGAATGTATCCATCATGTGCAGGTTGCACTGTGATTTTTCCCTGATTTGGATGCAGGTTCACCTGGTAACGATCCACACACCCCACCGCCTGCTCCCAACGCAGAGAGAACGCACGCGCAGACACGTTCACCACGCGCACTCCTCGTGCAGGGGCCGGCACTCATGAATGACAAGGAATAGAGAAACAGAGTCATGGATGTGGAGACAGTTTCAGCAATTTAATAAAGAAGTGACTGCAATATCATCTACCTGTGGTTACAGTCAGAAAGGCGGTGCTGCCCGCTGTCACTCCTCTCACTCTCTCAGCGCTCACGTTGTAGCTGCAGCCGTCCACCAGTCCTGTAACCACAGCAACCCGCTCCTCCTTGGGTATAGTGAGTGTGGCTGTGACTGAGGTGTTGGCCACAGTGACTCTGTGGAAGTCAAACTCTCCGAACGCACTGTCCCAGCTCACAGAGACAGAAGACGAGTTCATGCCGGCTAAATGAAGGGCGCATAATCCTGCAGGACCTGGAAGATGATTTTTGTAATTTCACACTCTAGTTTTCATCATTTAGGCCACAATTTAATGACTTCTTTAATGTGAACGATGCTCTAACTGAGGAATCACTAACAGTTTCCCCTATCCTGATGTACTATACAGAATTTGGGAATGTGTGTGTGTGTGTGTGTGTGTGTGTGTGTGTGTGTGTGTGTGTGTCTTACGTGTGCTGAACTCTCTGTGGACTGCCTGACTGGTGTCTGAGCCCAGCACACTCTGAATGCGGACACCATAGTCTGACCCCGGGATCAAATCCCTGATCTCATAACTCGTGGCCTGGACAAGCTCCTCAATCCACGATTTCCTGTTCACGGACAGGAGGCCAAAGACAAGCTGAGAAAAACAAAAAGAAATCTTTAATCCCCTTTCAGGACCTCAGTCATTGAGAGTGAAAAAATGACTTTTTGTGCTTTACCTGTGTGCATCAACCATTGTCTCTCATTTATTTCTGTGCGTGTGTGCGCCTGTGTGTCTGTCTTCCATTCATGTGGATTTGCACTCAGTGTGCATGCAATGTGCTTGGTCATTCCTCCTGGCCGTGGCTCTATGGAGGTCATACATCTTTAAAAAGCTGGTAACTGAATCTGTGGTTTGCCGACAACGGTTGCTAAGTAACCAACAGGTGAGTGCGGAACCTGACGTAAGTGGCCTCATTTGTCCTTGCAAGGAAAAAAAAAGTCATTCTGAGTAATGTGTGGCAGAAAAGTGGCAGAGATCATTCCGCACATCCATCTGGAGGTCACTGCAGCGTAACAGCCTTTAAGGCCTGTCTGTCCTTCTGTGACTGTTACTTGGACCTGGACAGATGCAGTAGTATACGTGTCTTACCTTGTACCCCTCCACCTGTCCCGGTGGTGGTGTCCAAGTGACAAACACAGACGTCACTGCCTGCCCTGAAAGACCCACTTCCTGTGGCACCTCTGGGACTGCAGACAAGATTCTCATTAGCATGTGACACCACGTGCTGACACTTAATCATCGTCACCTGTCACACTGGGTAATACACATGTGAAGAGAGGTGTGACGTGAACTTTTTAATTACTTTTTGTATTAGGGGGAGATAGTGGAGGCAAATGAGTGCTGAGAGCCAAACATAATTTAGTCTTTCGACTTTAATGTGAAGACTTTTTGTGGTTTTTACATATTTTATGAATCTAAAATTAGAATATAATCAGCTGTAAAAACACCGTTCAACAACATTAAAAGCAAATACTGAAGACAAAGACGCACATGCATCATTTCCTCTTCAGCTGGTCTCTCTATGGTTCAAAGCTCGTACTAATTTCTATCCTGACAATGATTTATTTCAAACCACCATCCCACTCTGACGCAATATGGTAATAAAATCTTATCACTGAAGTGAACTCAGACTGAAACGAAATGCAGAGAAAAATAATTTCCTCTTTGTCTCTTGTGGTTTATCCGGAACCTGCACTTAGAGAAATCTCAAAATTCCCTAAATCTGATACTGTATGTGATAATGTTTTTTATCATCCTGCTCTCCTGCGACTATTTACTTTCTTCTCCAGTGATTTTGTAATCCAAAGCATTTTCTTTCTTTCTCTCTCCCACACACATGCACATGTGGGCACACGCACTGGCTTTGACGTATACTTACTCGTATGGAGGATCACAGCGGCAGGTTTGCTCCTTTTTTCCCTGCTGGTGCTAATCATTTCAATTGTATACTGGCTCCCAGGAGCAAGGCCTTCAAAGCTGTAAGATCTGTGAAAGGTCAGAGTTTTTAAGATCAAGCTTTCAGTAATCCGTGCTGGAATCAGCTGTTGTTCTGAAAGAAAGTTTTGATGTGCTGATTGTAATTCCAGTCTCATAAAACTGTGATTATTTGTGCACTAGCTGACAAGAGTGAGACTGACCTGGGCTCCTGATGAGAAACAATCAGCTCTTGACTGGATGTTGTGTTCTTGATTGACAGGATGAGTCCGCTCACTACTCCCCTGACCGTACTCCAACCAATGCATATGGATGATGTGGTTTTATTGACAACAGACACCTCCACCGGGCTCGGGGCTGGCGTTTAAAAATATCGTATATGGCAGTTAGAATAGAAAGACTGAGCGGTGTGTGTACAGGTGCACGTCTGCGTTTACCTGCAGTGATGTTGATGGTGACTGGGGAACTGTCTGTGAAGGACTCCTTCTCTGATCGTACTGCAAAGCGGTACAGCCTGCCTGGAGTTAGACTAGAAAATGCTGCACTCTCACTGAAAACCTTCTGCACCTGTAGTGTATGAATGATATTAGCCGTAGGAAACCTGCTCCTCAGGTCAAGTACAGATAAAATCTTTCACAAATCTTTAATTTAAAGAGGTCTTTTTCTTTTTTTCGCTTACCATGTGTGAATGGTCACAGTCGAGGCAGACGACCTCATAGCTGTGAGCCTGTCCTTGTGCCGGATCCCAAAGCAGCTCTATGGATGAATCTGTCACCACACCCTCCCTCACTCTGTTAGGAGCAGCCAGACCTAAAATCACAACCCATACTGTAATTATTCCTCTAACATACTAATTACCTTTGGTTGGGGACAATTAAAAAGCCTAGGGATTATGTGATGATGCCAAATTTATCTAAAATAAAAGAGATAAATCATTTACAAGACTACGAAGTTCTAATAAATGATCATAAAGAAACAGCATGAAAGACACCACATACATGTCTATAATTTTGTTTTAAGAACAAGTCAAAAGAAGATTTGGATTCTGTAGGTTTAAGCTCACCAGGCCCCCTGCTATTTTAATCAAACTCCCCAAAAAAGCACATCACAGCTTGACTTTGTGTCTGCCATAAAGGGATCAGTTTGCCTTTAGAAGCACACCGTCACAGAACAAGATACAATATCTATCATACAATAAAATATCTGTCTCATAGCTTGAAGTGGTGCCAATATTAGAGTGGATTCCTTTACATCTAATTACTGCAATCTGCATGAGATGAAGGTGAGGTGGGAGGTTGTGAATGGACCCACGATGTTCATTAAAGAGGATATTAGCCACAGTGCTTCTGCTGAAGATAGAAGCATTTCGAATGTGTCTGCTGTCACTGGTGAGCTGACCAGCGTGTGCATTAGTATATGCAACCATTACTCACCTGTTCTAAGGTGGCGCGTGTAATAAGGCGGTCCGATCTGCTCTCGGCTGGTGCTGTACACCCTGAGCTGGTACTCCGATCCTGGACTGAGGTTGTGAAGGGTTATGATATGAACCCCGGCAGGGAGGGAGTACCAGTCACATGTGTATCCACACGATCCCTCACACACACTGTCACACTCTCCTGGACAAACACACACTTTCACCCCATCCATCAGGCCCAGCTGTGGAGGCTGGATGTACAGTTGTGCAGAGTTTGTGCCCACTGAAAAAGGAACTACTACCTGAACTGGCATTGGACCTACAAATCCAGAGACAAAGAGAGATTACAAAATCAGTTTTTCTTACTGTAATCATTCCTCACAAAATACACAGTCCCCCCTCTGTCAAATGAGAATTCAAAACTTTATCTGAAGCTAACACTGGGTTTCCATTTCAGTCAAATAAAGTGCATATCCTCCAGAGTTAGAGCCTTTTCAGTTCAAAATTCCCTCATTTTGTTCCCATCCTTCCACTGCAGTTCAACAGGGGAATACTGTCTCGGGAAACACAAATGCTGCAACTTTGGAAGATTCTCCCCAACGACCTCAGACTGTCTCACAGTGCTGAAGGCTCTTATTAGCTTCATTAAAATCTTTAAATACATTTTATGCACAAAATGAGGATTTTGTCCCCCATCACACTGAAAACTTTTAATGGCCGGTATGAACAAAAAACTGCTTCAGTGTTCTGACGGGCACCTCACTATTGTTTAAAGACAGACTTTATAAAATTGCAAACCTATCCTTTAAAGGCAGTACCCGTGTTTCTCTTACCTGTGGTGTGTGTGATGCTGGTCCTCCTGCTCCTGTCCTTTCCTCTCAGTGAGACCAGTCCAACTTCATAAGTTTGACCTGGAGTAAATGTGCCCAAGTTAACACACACGGACTCATTTACCCAGTGGGCACCAGGACTGGACTGGTTTATCCACAGTGAACTTGGAGTGGGGTAAATGAGTGGGTGGGATGTGATATAATAACCATCTGGTGGGTCGTCAGGTGGACTGGACCAGCAGATTGTCAGATTTCCTGTTGTACTCTGCACCACCAGACCACCAGGGGCCCTCACCGCTAAGAGGCACAAAGGCACAATGTTATTCAGTTGTCAGCTAACGTGGGTCAAACCTTAGTTAGGTCAAAGTTCAAACTGTTCCATGCTTACCAGTCTGTGCAGTCACAGGCGTCTGTCCACTGCTCTCTATCCCACACAGGGTGACTGTGTAAACGTCAACTCTGTATTTCCTGTGAGACTCCAGCCCTCCAATCACAGCAGTGTATGACTGCAACCCACCAGTCTGCGACACCCTGGAGACGTTGGTCATTCCAACTATCCTCTCCTCTCCTGAAGACATGTCCAAATAGCGCACAACAAATGTCCATCCAAACTTTACCTGTGCATCTGCCAGCGTCCAGTGGACACTAATCTGACTGACAGTAATGGGCCCAACAGTGATATTTTGAGGTGGAAGAGGTCCTGGAAGAAAGAGAAGGTTGAAGTTACACCTGATGGCACAGGATGTTGTTTGTGTAACTTATGTGTGCAACACATTATTAGCAGACTCACTAGTGTACGCAGTCCGGGTTTGTCCCAAGCTCCAGGCGGCGCCAGCAGGCTGAGCGGCTCGAAGGGTAAAAGAATAGATGCTCCCTGAAGACAAACCTGCCACAGTTACTCCTCTGGATGAACAGGAAATGGGGACCATGACAATTTTTTTAGCACTGCTTTGGCTCTGTGTCCCCTTTTGGTCCTCTAAACTCCTGCTTTTGTCTCCTTCACCTTGACTCGACTTTCCATTAGCCTCCTCTTGGTACTGGAGGAAAATCTCAAAAGGTGAAAGATTAATTGAGTTCAAAGGTGAGAGGTCACTCCAACGAAGCTCTACCTGATGCTCTGTCACCTGAACCAGGTCAAAGGAGAATGAGGCGGGGACTGGAGGGGCTGTGAAAGAGGGAGAAGAGCCGCATCACAGTAACACGAGGGAAAAAAGTTCTGACAAATTACATGGTTTGAGTTAACTAGAAAGTACGCTGCATTAGATATTTACACTGAGACTGAGCAAAAAGTTATTTACTCTGGTACTGGCAGATGAAGGGTAAGGGGATGTTACAGAAGAATGGAGTGAGAAACCACCCCGGTCCCGTGGCATTCCTCTGAAAAGCAAAACAGTCTGTTTGATTGGCTGGCAGCGATGACATCATCACGTTCGTCAGGTTGTGGGCTGAGCCGTCAGACCAGAGAGGTTGTCCCTCCTCCTGTGGAGTGAGAGAAGAGAGACTTTATGTGCTGTATACACACGACAGACATCACCAGCTCACTGTCATTCATCAAAAACAAAACTCCTCTTTAAGGAGTAGCTGCTGCCACAGGGAATTTCCCGTGTAGAAAGGAAACTACTTTGCCAGAAAATCCCCTTCCAGCATTGTCCTGCTAATCACAACATCACTGGTGGATCTTACTAACTTACTGCTTAAAATCTAGTCTAAATGTCTTTGTGGTCTTACTGGCTTATGATTTTGTAACAGAGGATAAAGTGTAATCTGTGAGGAGCTCGCTGCAGGCAGTCCAAGAGAAAATTCACTTTGTCAAGACAGGCTGGTTTTAAAATGTTAGAATTATCTGTATCTATAATATCTTTAATACTACAAAGAGCATTTTTACCTCATTTTCTATGTATATTTACTATAAATATAAATATTGCCCTTTTCTTGAAAAATAATAACAGGACAGTAACGACTTAACTCCTATAGCAAGTAAGCACTTAAAATTTAAAAATTTAATCAAAAGGTTTTCTTGACAAATTCCTCTTAAAATTACTAAATGATAAGTTATTCATGGCAATTCTCTGATGCAATCGACTGTGAGAAATGGTTATTAAATAATATATACACATGCACATTCTCAAAGAAACTTTAGCTATTCTGACATTGTAAATGGAAAAATTAATCAAAGTGATTTACAAAGTTATTATTTATCATGGCTCTTCCTGACAGGATGAAAAAAAATATTTTTATCTCCCCTTTGTATCTCTCATTAAAATGGATGTGTTTGGAAGGAGGCTACCTGCTGGTCGTTCAGTCCGGTCCACAGCAGCAGCAGGGTGTTGTGGCTCAGCAGGTGAGAAGATATAAAAACCTGATCTTCCAGGGTCTTCAGGTCTGCCAGGTGGCTTCCAGCTGCCATCTCTCGGCAGCTGTGCTGGGCATCAGTCCAGGTCAAGCCTCTCCTGCTCACAGCATAGCAGCTTCTCCCATTGGCAAACCAGTTACGGGGGCACTGAGCTGGAGACAGAAATCATAATCAGCTCATACCAGCAGATTTCACCCTGCGTGCAGTCATTTTTAAGTTGTGCGATTGTGGTACAGCAAATGTGCACAATACCTGTTTCTGTGGCAAAGCTGAGTCTCTGCTTCAGGGTCAAATTGAGGTGTCTGAGGAATGTCGTCACCACAACTTTGGCCTTGAAGCGTGTCCCAGGCTGGAGACCTTTCACTGCGTACTGAGACTTTGCCTGTGATGAGTTGATGTTGAAGACGTGTGTGACAGATTGTGTGTGAGCTTCGTACAGACTCAAGGTGGAGAGGCTTTGTTGTCTGTGAAGTTTCCATGTCAGGAGAGCAGTTGTCGTCGTGCTGTGTAGATCAAGGGAGGACAGGGAGACTGGATCTGGACACAAATACAGAAGGGAAGGAGCCAAGAGACAAGATGAAAGACAGCAACATCAGTTAGCATGAATTAATAAGAAAGTATGTCATTTTTCTCCATCGGTACTGTGGTGTTAAGGTTCAAAGGCACTCACTGAAGTGAAAAGTCTTTGCCTCAAGAGCAGCATCATCTCTGCTTCCTCTTAATGTGATGGTATATCCTCCTGGGTCCTCAACTAATCGCAGGGATATTGCACAGTCAGGGGAGCATGCTGAATGATCAATGGGCTCCACGTACACCTGCAGAGACATTGTGACAAATAATTTAGTTCTCAAACTAAAGAAGTTCAAACTCATTGAGTATGTCTGCCATTATCACTTGTGCAGGTGTTCTTACCAGGTGGTTACTTGCAGTCCTGCACGTGACTGTGTAGGTGTCTGGAGTTTTAGTGGAAGGGAAGGACTGAAAGAGAAGTTCAACCTCAACAGGGATTAAACGCTGTTCACAGGTCAGCAAGATCACCTGAGGACGAGGAAAATGACATGCTGTCACAGACGGCAAAAATCCGATTTCCTTAAATACACTTACAACAAACCTGGGAGGATTAGCGGATGTTGAACATGAACTGCTGTACAGAGCACTGAAAGTTTTGCATGCTTTTATCTTACCTGACAGACACTTGCAAGTAACCACAGGCGCTCCGCTGCACCCATTGGAAATGTTACTCCATCTCATCAAGCGCACCTTCCAGCAATCTTCAGCCGCCTGGAGACGTACAGTCACTTCTGCTCTGGCGACAAACCCCAGATCCCGGCTGTGCTATCGGCCATTGGTCTGCTCATCAGCAAACCAAAGACAGCTGTGCGTAAACTTAGGTTGGGGAAAGTCCCAAACTGTTTTAGTCGCTGACGCACAGCTAAGCGTCAAAACGATCAACTTTTCAACTGTCTTTTTGAGACGTTAAAAGGCTTACAGCTAAAGACTTACATCTTACAGCTGGACATCTGTCTTAAATCCCAGCGAAATCTCTACTTGTCTGTACTTCACTTTAACGCAGAGCCCGGACTTTGAATTTAGCGCGCACTCACGGGCTCAAAGTCAGCGTTCAATGGCTGTCTCCCCCCTTAGAAACAAACCCTTATGAGAGGGAGGAGACAGTCTCCATGAGAGAGAGAGAGAGAGAGAGAGAGAGAGAGAGAGAGAGAGAGAGAGAGAGAGAGAGAGAGAGAGAGAGAGAGAGATGTATGAGTTCAACCCAATTTGTTCTGGCTCTTTGTTGGGATAAGAGCAGCTTGCCATGGCAACCGTGGGCACAGGGCCACTCCAGAGCTGGGCTCCTGAGGAGAGGAGAGGTGGGGAGGCTGGGGATGAGGGTGAGGGCATACTGAGGGGAGGAGGAGAGGGACAGGAGATGTGGTGAGGCTTTGTGAGTAATTGAGACGTGCTCATGGGCAAACCCGCCAGTTTCACGCCTCTGGATGACCGACAGTCAGTCACAGCAGACTGCAGGTCTCAGATTTAGTTCTTTTAAAATAAGCCTGTTGTGCAAATTGTTCATAACAATGCAGTGGTGAGGATGGTTTGGCTCGGATGTGGGGTGCGGTAGAAGCGCTGGCCCATGTGGAATGACAGGAATGTGAAAGGGAGAAATGATTGACAGACAGAAAGTGGAGTCCACTGAGGAGTTCTGTTATGAAGAAGTGACTCCCACACAGCAATAACCTCTGGAGGTGAAGCACAAACACACGTCAGCACGACAAATGCTGAATCAGGACGAGTATGTGCGTAATAAGAGTTTGAGAACAAAACACTGGGAGGGTGTGTGAAGGGGACACACTGCAGATCAGTCAGTATTGCAATGATTCAGACAAAGACACTGTTAAATCTTTTATTCACCTACTTCAAAATAAAGAAACTACAAAGAGGCCAAAGGTCACATTTTAGAAACTTGTGAAACTTTTCTAAAGAAACAAAGCATCGCACAACACTTGCATTGTACAAAGGCCAAACTTATCTCCTAAGACAAACCAAAATGCATATACACTGTTTGAACGCACCAGCGGATATATATATAAAAAATGCCCCAACTGCTGTGTCAACATGTTATCAGTTGTTAATATACAGTTGATAAGAGGCTAATGGCGTCCCACTATGACTTTGAAACTCTAGAAAGCTGACTGATGTCTGACTAAAGTGCAGACAAAACTACTTGAAAACAATTTCCAACTTACATCACCTCTTTTCAACATCTTTTAGTTACAACTACGACTCAAGGTCGGTGCTGTAAAGTGAACTATAGTGACAAAAAAAAGGAAACATGGCTGGTTTTTATGCTCTTTCATCAGTACTGTAAAAGCTCTGACACCCCTCCCCCTACCAGCACCACCACAACCAGCAGCACCACAACTACCGTCATTTATCCCTTCATTCACATATTCTCTTCACTTCATTTTTCTGCCTGGACTGCCTTTTTTTTAAGTTTTTAGTTCCACTGGCAGGAGCAGTCCAGAGGTTCTTGGAAGTTGTACTCCACGATGGTGGAGTTGCGCGAACAGTAGAGTGTGATGGAGCGGGTTTGTAGTCCACTCTCGCGGCAGCACTTACAGAACCGGGCGTGACTGTTGATGTTAAAGTTGAATATGGTGGCAGATGGACACTTCCCATCACAAGAATAGACCGTTACCTGTAAGAAGAGGGAGACAGGGTGATGGAAAGAGAAGGCACAACAAATAACTGTAGGCTTTTATGTTTGCATGCCTCTCCTCTCTCACCGGTGCATTGCTCCTGCAGTCATCTTTTCTAATGGTAGTCCGAATGGCCACACGTTTGCATGTTTTACCGTCCTCTTTACCTACACACGTTCACACAGAAGTAAGACGCATACAGAGTGACACTGAGAAGTAACTCCAGACACACGGAAGCCTTCAGAGCAAAATCATACAAATTACTAACACAACATAACCATTCAACAGCAGAGAACATGAAAGTGCAAGTTCAAACATAGGCACAGAAATGCACACCCACATACACTGGTAAACATATGCTCACACACAAAAACACACTTTGATCATTTCACTGCAGAGACCTGCCACTCACACAATCTTGAAAGGCCGATTGCGCAGGGCTCTTTGTTGCCCAGCAGCAGGAGCTTGCTTTGATTGACAGTTGGGTGATGGGGGGCACAGTTCTCACAGCAGAGATCTGGCTGTCCTATTGGCTGCTAACTTAACCTTACTTTTAAGCCAACCAGAGCTGGTCAAAATGATTCTGTGTAGTGCTGGAATGTATGAAAAGAGTAGGTGATCTCCAGCTTTTTCTTAATGGATGACTGTGTAATGCTGGAGCTTTTTCTCTCACAACAATATTTTAAAGGGCATATTGTCTAATGGATGTTTTTGCACTGGAGATTTATGCATGATTGAGTGTTATTCATGTTATACTGTGCTTTGTGGGTTAAACAGTGAGAGGAAGAAATTGAAAAGACAAGACACACAAACACAGAAATAAACTCCCACAGCACACATTCACACAAAGCTTGAAAGTGCAAGTGAATGAGTCACTGTGTGTCAGGATGCCAAAAAATCACTGTAAGTGGGAACAGTACAAGGTGGTGGTACCTGTGTCACAGTTAGTACTACCAGTAGGGGTTACAGGATTAACGGTAAATGGTAAAACACCCACTCCAGAACCTGGGAGCATCGCCGGGACCGCAGCCATCCGGTTCAAAGAATGTCATGAGGACACACACAAGGTTACGCATGGTTCAGAAAACACAGTTCAGCGTCACACACAAACACACAGAAGACGGAATCAGTGCAGCTGGCATGCACGTGGATTGCACTTCTTTTTCGGGTCACTCCGGGCAGTCAGCCAAGGAACTCAGCCATTTGACGAACTACAAAGAGAAGCTCAGCGGGGCAAACTCTAAACCCTGAAACATCTCGCATCCTCATTGGTAAAACGCTCACCGTGGAGCCACCCGATTGGCCAGTCTGCAAGGTCACTGCTAAAGCAGGCAAGCGGGCGAGGCTGCAGTGCCGAATCCCCAAAGAGACAAAATGTCACCGCTGCATCTTTATTAAAGGTTTAATCCACACAACTTGAAAAAATATCAACTTACTTTGTAAAGCAGGTATGAAGAACAGCTCACAAGTTATCATCATGAAAGCACAAGTTCAGACAGTGTTGATTACTAAACTCTGAGTGTAGTCATATTAAATTATAGTTTTTAATTTTTCTCATTATTTCCTCAAGTTGTCCC
Organism: Chaetodon trifascialis; assembly: GCF_039877785.1. Lineage (NCBI taxonomy): Eukaryota > Metazoa > Chordata > Actinopteri > Chaetodontiformes > Chaetodontidae > Chaetodon > Chaetodon trifascialis. The sequence goes on along the minus strand of NC_092065.1, from coordinate 13,563,628 downwards.
ACCAAATATTTCTTCTGCCTGAGCTGTGCTGGCTCCGGAATTATGTCAGCAGAAGATTTAGGGACAAACTGGGAAAGCCAGGTATTGTGGGAAATGTAGTGATAGGCCAACAACAGGCTTTATCTGCACCCTCTACAACAGGCCACACCCCCAACCATTCAGCCAAGAAGCCCATCCACTGCCAGGCAACAAGGCGCTCACCCCTCTGATTGATTGACAGCTCAAAGCAGTATCAGAAGCGCCAAATAAATTTGGAGACTCACATGTCCTGCAGCAACCGTCCACATAGCTTTGAACAACGCCGCCATTCTGCAGGAAGAGAACAGGAAGAGCACACAGAGTTAATGGGAAACACCATGTTAACACCTCCAAAGCGTCCACACAAAGATGAAGAGATATATTACTGCAAGTATTAGGCATATGAATGTGAACAATAAATGGTTTGACCTTAAATTCGGATACAGTATAAACTGCAGTACATTTAGATGTCCTGACCTGAAGACACTCTGTGTCATTGAATGGTGGGCAAACCACCCCAGAGGCAAGTATCACCACTCCCACTGCTGTTTCCATACAGTCATAACGTGTGCAGTTCTCCACCCAGGAACTCCCTGCCTGCACACACAGCCAGAATCAGTGCGACTTGAGAAAGGGGAGCACTGCGCACGTGTGGAAGTGGTTATTCTTACCGTGAAAAACTCTGCTGTCCCATTTTCATCAGTGAAAGTACAGGATACATTTTTACAGGAGCCGCAGCACACCTGAGGGTCTGTGGATGGTACATACACCTGGTGCTAAAAGATGAGGCGAATGAAGAAAAGAAGATAATTGGATGAGGCAGGGTGTAAAAGCTATAGCTGAAGAGACACAATCAGAGAAAAAAAACTTCTCAAAATCACTGTTATCTGTCAAATGTTGATAAATGTGTTGGATACATACTGGTCCACATTTTTGGGAGCAGTTGACTGATGAAATTTCCATGGCGTAGAAGCCAGAGTCTGGATCTCTGTGATGCAGGCAGTGGACAGTATAACACAGCTCTCCTTCAAGGTACTGAACCAGAGACTGGCCTGGACCCAGCACTGTCACCCCTTGGAACAGACACACCTCTGCCTTCTCTATACACATATACACATAAACACAGGGCAAATAATTATACTGTAAGTGACAAAGTTTTTTCATGGTAAATAGAGAGCTGCCAGGAAACTGAGTAGTATGAAACAGTGGATGAAACAATGTCGAAAGCACATGTATTGTCACACTAGTGTCAGGTGTGTGTGAGCTTTCATGCATGTTACACATACGGCACGTATGCTGAGGACAGCCACAGTTGTTGCTGCTGTCTGTAACCTCGACCAGCACCTCCCCCTGAGAGAAAACAGTGTGCTGACTTTACTGAATTTGCTCACTTATTCTTCCTTCCAGTAAAAATCCGATTAGACATTGACTTGCGATGCAGCTTTTTGCTGACTTACCACCTGGCAGATGGGGAGAGAGCTGTCCTCACATTGGCATTCTGGGAATGAGAGACAGAAAATTAAGGAGATGCAGTTGTTACGCCTGTTATGCAGTCTATGACAGGCATAACAACTGCTAAGATTATTCCAATCATAAACTCAAAATATACCGGCAGCAAATGGGATATATGTGTGTGTTTATGCGTGTGAATGAATTAATGTGAGGAGTTTAGAGCGTGTACCGCAGTGGTGCTGTGGGCAGCAATGCCCAGGGACACTAGTTTGAACCAAAGAGAGACCAGGTGCACAACTCACAGATGATTCGGGACACAGATTGACATCACACACTGCAACACATTTGAGAAAACAGAAATATGACTTTGAAGTCATAAAAACACACATACACACACTCTCTCTCTCTCACACACACACACATACTTACCACAGTGGTACTGAGGACAGCAGCTGTTGGTGGTGTTAAGATCCACAGCCAGAATTTCTCCATGTGAACACGTTGGAATGGGTTCAATGCATGACTCACACACTGCTCAGACAGAAACAACACATTCAGTATTGTTGCTGTAATTGACGGAGGTGTCAAAGATGGAAACTTAGCAGAAGGCCAACCACACACCAAAGACTTGCAGTTTCAGTTTTACACTGACCTGCGAACTGCAATTTAAAAAAAAAAAAACGTACCACACAGGTAAGAGTAGCAGCAGGTTTTTTCGCCCCTGACCTCCACTAGGAACTGATCTTCCCTGCAGTTGGGAGCAGACACAGGAGGGCATGCCATGGGGTCACACTCTGAGAAAGACCAGTTACAGCAAAGTGTTCAGTGAAAGTAAAACTTCAGGGAAAATGTCACATTAAATAAAGAGTTTACAGCAGGTCTAAATATTTGTGGAGAACCTGAAGTTTGTTCTCACCACATCTGTATTCTGGGCAGCAGGACAGAGCGCTGTAACCAATCACGAGTCTGTTCCCGTTATCACAAGGCGGAGCTTCGCTGTCACAGATGGTCATGTTACACTCTGACAAGTAGTGAAGGAGCCAGACAAGGGGAGGAAAGATCATTTCATGGGTCTCATACTCACTACAACATTATGATGTTTTGGTCTGTGAAAGTAAAAGTATTTGAGGATGATGGTTAGCTAAAGAACCTGTCAGCAATACAATATTACTGCCAAGGGTGAGACTTAAAAGGAGAATGAAAGGAAGAACTTAACCATCATTTCTAGAATGCAATCTCCAGACGTCTGTGTTTGGATCAGATGCTCTGCTTGGCAAGACAGAACTTCATTTTTAAACTCACCACAGATCTTCTTTGGGCAGCAGGCTCCTTCTTCAACCACATCCAGCACATACTCTCCCTCCCTCTCACACAATGGTGTCGGGACAGAGTTGCAGTCTGGCTCGACAGCCACCACAGAGCCATTCTCCATACATTTGTACAGGCAGCAGCTGCGAGCAGAGCCATTCCATACCTCACCAGGGGCCCGGGGGTTACCCTCATTATCTGTGCACACTGGATACATCAGAGCCAAGTAAATATACTGATGAAATAGCTGAGACAGTCTAGGAGTGATATAAAGCACAGTCCAAAACTTACTGACTCTCTGACAGTGGAGTTTTCATCACAAAGGCCTGTAATTACTCTGTCACTCACCACAGCGATCCTCAGTTACACAGTAAGGGGAGTCAGCGCGGTGCAGGATGGTTCCACTGCGGCACACACACTCCTCTCTGATGAAAGAGCAGGTGGTCTCCTCGTAGTACTCTCTGTTCAGACAGGTGCGGCTGGTGCAGGTGCTCACACATGGCTGATACTCCTTACCGGGGGGACACCGCAATGCTACAGGATGACAGGCATTTAGGAATGCATGAGCAAATGAGAAACACAAGTGAGAACATCTGCATACACGTGTGTCACTTCTTTGTCTCCTTACGGCAGAAGTTGTGTCGTCTCCAGCTGATGCAGACTTGATGTGTGTAGCAGACTGCCACGTACGCCGCCAAAAAGTCACACTGGTGATCCTTGTAGTGCAGGTCCCCAGCCCACATGATGTCACAGAACTGCTCTGGAGTGACCTGCAAATACACAACAAAGCCAAAGTCATGTAGGGCCTGAACTAATGATCATTGATTAATCTGTTCTCAAAGCTGTTCTCAAGTATTGGCAAGCTAACTAAACACATGGTTCACAATTAGGCTTGTGAAATGCTATGTGAGCACTGCAGCTACCTTGCTGTGGCAGGGCGTGAAGGCTCTCTGATGGAGCATGGAGAGACAGGTGGAGCAGTCCCCGGTGGTGCAGTTGTCTCCGACCCTGCGCGTGTGTTCAGTGTCATCAGTGGTGTGGACTCTCCAAGCCTGCAGGAAGAGCATCATGTCTCCCACCTCTCTGACCACTGTGCCATTGGGCAGCTTCAGGTCATCCTCTGGGTTCCCATCACAACAACCTGACATAACAGGCAGGAAGATGTTTAATGTACGTCTCCATGTGATCTATACTGCTGCATTGACAGTGAGCAATATAAATGTGGAGTCAGATAATGTCTGTGCCTAATTAAACCAAATGGCTCTCAACATCTCAAATTGTCATATCCCATAATGAGTCGAGTCAAAGTGATGCTGCTGTTTAGACACTAAGCCTTAAGGTGCTGATAGCTGGCACTTAGATAAATGAGGCTGGTGCTGATGCAGTCAAAGCTGGTGTGTGTATGTGTGTGTGGACCCACCACACAGGCCTCGAGTGGGCACAGATGCATTGTAAGTGGCGATGTACTGCAGCACCATGATGCCAGTACTGTGATACCACTGTATGTTGACCCCACCAGGTGTGTGGATCAGGTACATGCTGCCTGTGTCTTCCACATAAAGAGCGTGACGGGAGAATGGAAGTCTAGCTGGTCTGTAGTTTACTGTCACCTGGACATAGATGGACACACAGGCACACAAGAATCACATTATTTGCATGTGGCAAGTTGAACTCTTGGTTAGTTATGTAAAGAGATTCACCTTGCGATCAAGTCGATTGATAATGATTCTGTAGGCGGAGGTAGTAATATTTAGCTTCTTAAAACAGAGACCAGACGTTCCACCTGTCGGGCTCTGTAGAGGAGTAAAATTAGAAAATGTAATGATACAAGACAATATATCTTGAATGATTATGAGCTTTTAGAGGGAACCAAAAGGAAGGGACAGTACTCACAGTTCGTCTGATGGAGTTTACACTCTACAAAGAAAACAAAGAATTTCACACACACAATAAAATCCTTTTCAGATTTCTTATAGTCCAGTTCATATTTCATTATTTGTATGTTACCTGGCTGGTTGGACATTTCTCCACTGTGCCAATAATAGTCTCTCTGGGCAGGTTAACCAGGATATAGGAGCCATTATCATACAAGGCCACGTTGTTGCCATCAAAGGTAATAACCCGCAGGTCTGACATCACAGTGCAGCGACCTGGAAAAAGCAAACTGTATGAGTAAAATCAATCACAGATTATTGCAGCAGACAACTGTTTCTAATCACAAGCCCGGCCTATCACTGAATCAGGAAAATCTGATTTTTAACGTAACAACCACTCTTACAGGGGCACTGCCACTGTGGACAGCAGGGGTCTGTGTTGATGAGGATGGGCAGGCCCAGCAGACTGCACTGGGGTTGGGTGGTGTTGTAGCGACAGTGTAGAGAGGAGTTGTGAAGCAGCAGCTCTCCATTGAAACAGATGAGCTCAGCACACTCATCGATTCGATAGGAGTATGGAGGCTGTGGATACAAAGGCAAACCTTTCATTTTTCTTGTTTACATGTCACAGAACTCCTTCATAAGTCTTTTTGTGTCAGTAAACACAAACATTTGCATTTCTATACATTTTTTCCCCAGTGTCCTTGTTCATCCATTACAAAGTGCCTACCTGTATATACAGATTGATTATGGATTCATATGCATAGCAACAATATTTAAAGCTACCAGGGTGCCCCAGTACACACACATTTATCTTCAAAGTGCTAGTGAACATGTTTATGACCAGTGTGTTAGTGGCTGTGTATTGAACTTCAACTACACAAATGACACTTACTGTGCAGGGAGTAGTGGGCAAGAGGAAGGGATGTGTGGTTGATGCTTCCTCTGTTACAGGAGAGGTGGCAGGGCTTGTGATTATTTCAGTGGTATCCTGCTCAGTAGTCGGCTCGATGGTTGTAGGAAGCGGCGCTTCTGTTGTCACAATTGGGGTGGTGGTCTCCCTGGTTATGGTTGTATCCGCTGGTGTGGGTTGAGGAGTTGTTGTGGTTTCGGTGGTGGTTTCAGGGACAGAAGTGGTGGATGTGGGGGCAGTTGTGACGGTTGTGGTGGGTGGAGGCTGTGTGGAGGGGGAGGTTGGAGGAGGTTGGGTGGAAGTTACTGAGGATGTTGGAGATGGTGTTGATGGAGAAGTAACAGTGGTGGTGGTAGGAGCAGGGGGCGAGGTGGTGGAAGCAAGAGTAGTAGGAGAGGGAGCAGAAGAAGTTGTGGGGACTGTGCTAGCCTCGGTGGATACAATGGAGGGTGCTGCTGTGGTGATAGTTGTTGTGACCCCCGAGGTTACCGTAGTTTGAGTGGGGGTCATTTCAGTTGTGCTGAGAGTGGTTGTCTCTGGTGGAGTTGAAGGAGGGAGAGTGGTGGAAACAATAGTGGTGGGAGGAGAAGTTGTAGATGAAGATGTGGTGAGCAGAGTGATACGTTCAGCAGCTGGTGTTGTGGGAGTGGTGGTGGATGTTGTGGACCTGACAGTAGTGGAGGAGGTAGTCGTTGCCCTGGTGGTGGTCATAGTGGCTGTAGTAGTAGCGGTGGTTGTGGTTGTAAGCCTTGTGGTAGCAGTAGTAGTGGTTGTGGTTGAAGTTGTGGGTGGTGCTGTAGTAGTTCTGTTGGCCCGCGTCACATACGCAAAGGGCGTTGGAGTTGGGGGAAGGGAAACACCTAGTGGGTGATTAAAAAATACATGCAAGTAAATAATGTGTGTATTTCTTGAGAAAAACTATTCAGGTACCAGGGAGCGCCAAAGCACAACTTTTTAATGGCACCTCAAAATCAAAACTCTCCCTTGTACTCACAGTCCTCTGTGTAGACACATCTTCTCGTGACTTCATCCAGGACCATGTTCTTGGGACAACGTGGGAAGCAGCCCTCCACACTGCAAACACAGAAAAGATGAGCAACCGCGTTAAACATAGGTTATGTTGGTTGTAAAATGATTGCATTTAATGAGCCAAACCCCTTACGGAGGCAGGAACTGGCAGCGTGTGGCATCTGGGTCGCTGCACGTGTGGACACAGGGACTGGCACAGGCCTGGTAGCGCCACTCACACATCATACGGTAAGGTATCACAAAACTGCTCTCTGCCAGAGGAGAGGAAAAGCACCTGATTAGTTAGTTCTTATGTGTATGTAAATGCTTGTGTCTGTGTGTGGGTTGGGTACATGCATGTGTGTCTGACCCTCCAGTGTGAAGCTGCTGCTGCCTTTGAAGCCCTCTGAGGTGTCGTATCTCTGAGCTTGCGCAGCAGTGCGTGTCAGTGTCAGAAAGATTCCAGGTTGTCCAACGAGCTCGAACGAGGTGTGACCTGGCAGAAAAAGCCCCTGGTGCTGGATAAAGGTTGCCCTGCGACTAAAGTCCGCCCCTCGACTCCAGCGCTCCATCTGGAGACGGCTGCGCCCTGACACAACGAGGAAATAGTTTGGTCTCTCTGCCGACTCCAGTGATACCACAGGGACACCTGGGAAAAGAAACAAATGGGGGTTAATTTACCACCCATGAAAAAAGAGAGGGCAATTGTGTGGATGTGGAAGCTCACGTGATGTTCTGTCCTTCTGCAGGCCTGCTGTGATCATGAAGTTGAACAGCAGGCCTGGGGCAGGCGACTGCCCTGGTCTCTCCCTCACCAGAGGAAACACTGAGTTGTTGGTGCGATTCACTCCAAACATGGTGTCATTAGAAACAGCACTCACCAAAGAAAATGGACCATTGCCTAACTCTGTGGGGAAGTGAAAGAGAGGGAGGGGAAATTAATGTGGTGACAAGCCAGCAGGGGTTCCGATTGTATAAGGTTTTGAAACGACAATCAACAAAATTGCTCTCTGATAACAACAAACCCACACTGGTACGTACCTTGATTATAGTATTCACAATCATAGGCTGAAAGAGACAGAGAGAGAGAGTACAGACGCTATGAAGGATTTCAAGGTAATATGTAAGTGTGATGAAAAATAGCAGAATATTAGCTGATGTGAAGAGGTAAGTGGGATCCCCTCCCCTGACCAACACAGAGTAGATCAATTTACTATGAGCCTGTGTGTATTTGTCTTTGTGTGTGTGTGTGTACTCACGACAGACAGAGGGTGATCTCCAGCGTATTGTGACCCCCTGTTGACAGCATTTGTGTGCATATGCAGCGATGGACGTACAGAGACACTCGCAGTCCCCCCCACGGTTACAATTGCAAGTGTCTGTCAGGCAGTTCCTATAGAACCAGGCCACATCCACCTGGAGGGTCCACACACCATGTATACACGGTGACACACACACACACACACACACACACACACACACACACACACACACACACACACACACAAAATCATGAAGTGAACCAGGCCAAATCTCACTGGGGGAAACTAGAGGAGGTCTTGTTTAGAGGGTGAGTAGTTTTCAATAATTCAGACAGCAAAGGAGTGATGAGATATCAGGACAAAGAAATGTGGGTCAACCGCTGGTGCAGAGGATCAAATGAGCTCAATGACAGACAGACAAAATGCATCAGCAATGAGTTGGTTGGTTGAGGTTAACTTGGCCTCTGTGCTTCTGACACTGGCGGCTGTAATGCACATTTCAGCCCAGCAAAACTCTATTTGGTATTATTATTGTTTTAGATGTGAGAAGCACCAGTATTGATTGGGTAGTGTGCTGCATCCTGAGTGGAGCAACAGGCTTGTGACTAAATCCAGTCATGTTGCTAAAAGGTACTCTGGAATATTGTAGACATTCTTCTATATTGGTTATGAACAATCCAAAGATCCAAAATCTGTGTTAATAAAACCTGTCAAATGTGGGCAGTATTGAAGTATAAGCGTGCTAGTCACTTCACATGTCTGAACACAAGAGAAAAAACTTTACTACAACTCTTCGGATCTATTTATTTGTGTAAAACTGTCTTTTATATTACATTGCTGACATGGCTGATGATTTTTATCCAAAGTGACTTACAATGCATTCACGTGCATTCACCCATATGGATACAACCCAAGATTGCAGGAATCATGCAAGTTCATCAGCTTCATCAAATAAGCTGAACTGTGTTTCAAACAATGACTCAAGCAAAGAAACAAACTCTATCTGGCACCGAGTCAGAACAGTGGGCTCTGCCACTCAGAATGACAACTGAAGTACAAGCTCTTGCTTCTCTCATGTCACTATAAACAGATGTAGCAATATACACGTACATAAGGTCACAGCGCCAAATAACATGCATATGCTCAATATAAGCCATGTACATTTTGTTTTTGTTTTCTTGCGCATTGTGTTTGTTTCTCTCTGAGGAGTGACTAATGCTCAAATAAATGCCATCACAGCACTTACTTAAGGAGGGAAGTTATTTGCATATTATTAATTATGTCAAGTAAGTGAAGTGGGTGTCGCAGTGTTATGTTTGTCTTCACTGTTTTTGAGCTGTTCATGTATATAGATGGCTCCATCTGCTGGCCACATAGAGAAATACCATACTGTGATAAAACATTTAGGTGTAAGTTTGTGCGCGTGTCTGTGCGTGTGTGTACCCTTGCATCTGCTGTGGTATTTAGTATTTGTCTCTGAGGAACAGTGTATTCCTGGGATCAGTTAGGAGTTGTTCTCATAACCCCTCACCAACCCCTACTCCCCTGTTGCAAGCAAGATAACCTTTCCATAGCGGCATTCACTCTGTACGGACATTTGTGTGTGTGGGTGTGTGCGTCAGTTCAATGACACTCACCACGTTGTGACAGGGTGCAAAGACATCGCTGTAGAGGAGAGCACACTCCCTCTTGGCATACGGCTGTCTGCCTAAGTCCCCTTCACATGGTCGCTCGACTACATAGTCACTTTCACACTGACACACACACAAAAAAACCACACACACAAAGAAGGTGATCAAGTGTCTGATTACTCTTAAATATCACAGTGGACTCGAGGGAGAGAAGCACACATAAAATACAAGAGCAGAACAGAAAGCTGGAGAGGAGCGAAAGTGAATGAGCGGGAGATAGACAAAGACAGAAAGAGGACAGAGGGTAAAGGGAGAATTAATGGAGGAGAGGAGCTGACTCATACCTGTCCCAGGGCCCAGCTATCTCCAAAGGTCTGTGCATTATTGACTTCCATGTGGCTGGAGGTGGTCATATCGTTCACTGTCACGCTGTCAAAGTTTCCGCATAGTCCACTGAGAAGGCCCTAATGAAAAAAAAAACAGATGCTTTCGATTCCTTTCATAGAGTATATGAACATGTATATCTGAGGACGCAGACCTTCCACTGAGGACCAGCTCTGATGTGTACAGTTGTCTTGCGGTCCCAGAGAATGGTCAGGTCCTGATTAGAGAAGTGGACCACAGTGTAGTAGCCCGCTTTCCAAAGCTCAAACTCTGACCCTCGACCTACAACAGTGGAGGGGCTCTAAGGCAGGACAAAGCAGATTATTAGTATCAGCAGGGATCGCTGAGTTTTTATTGATATATATAACTTTTAGATTTTTGAGAGGAACATGGGACACAGGCACAGAGCTTGAGTGGTAAAGAGAAAGCGTGACTGTGTGTGGATAGTCCATACAGGGTTGCCAGAGTTGTCGGTGAAGTAGATCTTGGTAAGTCCCACGTGAATGACCAGTATTTTCATGCACACAATGCCGCTCTCATAGCAGTCCTTGTTTTGGGCAACAATGGACACCTCGGTTTCTCCTGCACTCTGGTGAGAGGGGAAGACAAAATATTACTCCCAGGAGGGAAAGCTGCCTCGCCAGTTCATCTCATCTCTGTCATATAAACACAACACAGTGTTTCTGTTGGTTTGTTCACCATTTACGACAGCCACAGCAGCAACATCTGAAAGCCACATGGCTTTCAAACTTAGAATTTGAGTCTACCTGTTGAGAAAACACTGCTATTCTGGATACATGAGAGGTGACAAGAAGAGGAAGCAACTCTAGGCTATTAAGACACAGCTCTGACCTGCCTCCCCATTCTTTCGGTAGCCGTCAGTCTGTTGGGTCTGCATTGGAATGTCTGTTCTGCTAATTCTAATTCTATATCCCTGGGAGCGCAGGAGCCCTGGGGTTTGAAGCGAACACTGGTCTCTTTGTGTTGCTACAGCTTTGCACAACGTCTGCTAGCATTACCACAGCGCAAACCCACCAGCACGCACGCACAAACACACACACACACCTTAATCTGCTCTAATTAAAAAACACTCTCTCTTCCAAGATTAGAAATGAGCTTGGATCTTCTTTCCCAGATCCAAATCAGACTTGGCCAGGACATGCGGAGGATGCTCCTTCATCTCTCACACACACTTCTCTGACACAGTCATGCACAAGCACCTGACAGGCATTTCAGCGCCCACACTGAATCCATGAATTTGTCAAGTCAAGTACGTCATTGAATGCCTTTATTTGCACAGTTGAAATGTACACATCAGAAAGTCCTTACAGACACACACACACACACACACACACACACTACTCACTTTAAGCAGGTAGACCTGACAGTCAGAGTGGTAGTCGTACTCAAGACCATCGAAGGTGTGGTAGTGTCTATCGCTGTAGACAGTACACACAGCTGGACATGGTGAGTAGCTGCAGTTAAAGTAGCCACGATGACACACACTGAGGAGACACACAGGTCAATGCACATGAGAACAGTCAAGAGAAAACAGAGGTGGGACAGTAGTATTGTTTTATGCCACGCATAGAAACTTTTTTTATTAATTTCTGTTAGAAAACAGTTCTAATCCTACATGAAAAACTGCACCTACTAAATGAGGTAAAGCATTCATTTGTAAATAATGTATCCCTGCTCGTTCTCGTGCTTCTCGATCAATGTGTTGATCAAAGTCAAATGGAGACTACAGGTGAGATGTATACCATTTGTAACACGGTGTTTCCACTGTTTCTCCAGGCAGGTATTCAAGTCCCAGCCAGGCACAGGGGCAGTTCTCTGGGTAGTAACACTCGCCATGGTGCAGCACCAGCCTTCATAGATAAGAAATAACTCGAGTAGGAGGTATAGAACATGCAAACACATGAGTTCAAATGCATATTGCAGAAAGTAATTTTAAACTGCTGGTTTGTCCATCAGTCATTACAGTACGGCAATCCACTTGCACAGACTTGATTTTGCTAACCATTACAATTATCAATGTGATTCCTAATGTTGTTACATCATTGTACAGTAGGTTAGGCAAAGACAAGAAACTCTAATGAAGCACTGATCTTAAGCATTCTTTACAGCAGGGGTAGGGAGTCCTTTTCCTGTCAAGGGCCATTTCAATTTTCATAACATCCTTTGAGGGCTACACTTAATTCCTGAACACATATATCACGCTACCCTCTAATGCGATGGCTGACACTGCTTCTCCTTGGAGAGCAACTGGTGTCAGATGGTAGTGATGATGATGCTTCTTGCAGCTGATTTTACATGTTTGGATCAGTCAGTTTTTAAAAGAACTGCTCACATTAGTAGATTGTCCCAAACACAGATGAAATCTTGTCTAGCTTTGAGCTTGCGGTTGCTTTGCAGCTCAGTGATTTAGTGTTGTAGGTTGTCAAGCACATCAGTTGTTTTCCACATTAAACGACGTAGCAAACATGTTCAGTTCCTTTTGTTTACTTTTCATATCCTGAAACCTCTCACCAAAGTTTTGCTGAGTAGGGAAATGCACAGTGTTTACTTTTTCCAGCAGCACTTGCCACAGCTTTAATTTCACATCAAATGGTTTCACATTTGAAAGCAGAGAGCTGAGAAGCTTGCTGGAGCTTGAGGTTCAGCTCTGAGAGGTACTTGGTAACGTCTACCATGAAGGCCATAACACAGCCACTTGCTATCACTGAGTTTGACGACCTGTTTTCCCTTCATCCCCATGAACTCTCTGAGACAAACTGGCACTTTGGAACAATTTGACTTGGTCCTGTGGGTATAGCGCCACAGCTGCAACAAGGCACTCCTCCAGAAGTTCTCCTTCTGAATGAGACTTCAGCTTCTTAGTCATTAGCTCGCTTGCTACAAAACTTGTTGCATAACACTTTTGCATTCATGAATTGTCTCTCGGGCTGAATCAAACGGTCTCATCCATACAACTCAGAGGCCAGATGTTCCCCACCCCTGCAGTATGAAATTGGATGTAGATTGGGCTAGAAAAATTACTTTTATGGTATTTCAAAAACACGTACAAGTACACAAAAGGTTAAGGTTATTTTACCCTGGAGGGCAGCCACAGCCAGGGATGCAAGGTGCGCTGGGAGGGCAGGTGAGGTTCAACATCAGGTTACGGCAGGTTGGTGCACAGCCCACGCCTCCTCTCTGCTCCGTGCAGCTATAGTACACTTTCCCTTCTGGACACTCCCCGACCTCCACACTGTCTGGCTCTAAAATTCACATGCACCCACACACAAACACACACACACTCAAGAAAATCAATGCCCCTGTCGCCTTAAAAATCAACCGCAACAGCCAGTCATGGGAAACAAGCTACAACCACAGACATAAGGCTCTTGATTTCAGCAAGAGGGACACGGTCTGAAACGGCACTTTGTTGTTGGAACGAACGAGAGTAGGAATTAAAGGGAGGGGGGAGTGCAGAGAGGTTACCTTTTTCCTCTGGCACACACTCCATCTTCCCATTTCTGCACAGGCTGATGGAGGAGACAGGAAGGGAGAGAAAAAGGAGTGAGTGTTTGGGAAAGAGAGTAATGTTATCAAACACAAGGTTAGTTTAAGTGCTCCACGTCTCATTTGACAATCGCTCAAGCTTTTATTGCTTTCTCAAATGTATCAGACAGTGTGTGTAAGGATGTTACACTGTGTGCAGTGAGGAGAGCAGCCAAAATGAGTTCTCACTTTTAAATACAGGTCAAGGCCAGGTGTGACTCACCAAGGGCCAGAGGCGCTGAAGGTCACCTCCCCTGGCTGTGACACACCACCCATGGAGTAACAGTGACACTGAGACCTGAGGAGAAAGCACGACATTATTTTTATTACATTAACTAATGATGATGCTCTCTGTGTTGTGTGCGTGTGTGTGTGTGTGTGTGTGTGTGTGTGTGTTCCTGCCAAATATCAACTGATGACCCTTGTCAGGATGACATATGAGGTGGTGAAATCTTACAGTTGCACACAGCGCTGCCGTACATCATCATGGTAACTGCCGTCTGGACAGCCACACCCCTCGGCACAGTCATCAGGGTTACAAGTCTCCATGCTAGACAGGGCACGACAGGACCGCCCGCAAGAAGACACACATGAGCTGTACAGCATGCCTCCAAGACACACTACTCCTGTGTACATACACACACAAAGTAACACATTTTATATACTGCACACCTATATGTTTTTACTCTACATGTGCGCTGTATGATCCAAAGACTTCATGGCCAGTTTTTTTAATCTGTGGGTCATACATTTAAAAGCATTTTAACACAGTAGGGATAAAAGCAACCCAGAAAACGCTCACCGCATTCAGAGACTTGTGATCTGAAATCAATGTTGACTCCGTGTTTGGAGCAGAGGTAGGAGTAGTGAGCTAGTGCCGTGCACAAACAGCTGCTCCCACAACGACAGGCCTGGTAGCGGCACTGCTGCTGGTAGATGTTTGGACTGATGTAGCCATGACACGGGGCAAACACAGTCCCCACAAGCACCTCACACTGGGATGCATAGAACACTAGAACATATATACACACAAGCCTTTTAAAAATATTTGAAATTGCAGTCTGAACAAACACAGATACCCTGCAACGAAAACCTGTCCAGCTCACATTGCCACCCAGGAACCAGTACTGTACTATTCAGAATGTCAGGATATACAGTGAAGTCTATAGAGTTGCTGGCATTTAAGCACAGGAAGTTTCTAATCCTTGTGTGAGGCACTTTGCAGCTTGATTTCAAGCCACCCCTATCATTTTCCTACACTTCATTAAGGTAAAAATAGCAAGTACATCCAAACAAGTTTTGAAGAGATGGAGCCGTTATTACCATTGTGCTGGTTCATCTCACATGGGTCTACGATGGGCAGATTGACTGGAGCGACACAAGCAGACGAAACCTTCCAAGCGTTGGCATGAAGCTGAGGAGTGCCTTCTATCATACCTGCAGGAGACCTACACACACACACATCGTCAAGTAAAGCGACACTTAACATTGATCTACAAGTGGGAAGTACTTGCTCACAGGAAGTCATCTCGTAGATTTCCGTTGAAGGTCCCACAAAGGCCCAGAGTCTGTCCACGCCACTGGCTATCCAGCTGCAGGTAGACCCGCCCCCCTCGACCATCATAATACAGCCTCAGACCAATCCCTGTCTTCAGCAGTGTAAAAACAGAGGTCAGCTTTCGCACATCCACTGCATCTATATACCCAGAAACAAACAGGGTATGTGTAATAATTATCACAGAACAAAGAGGAATTATTATTTTATTATTATTTATTATTATTTTAGTGTGATCTGTCTGCATTTGATATATAATATAAACCTGTGGTGTATTAAAGGGCTTTTGTGATTCCTACCATCAACATAGGGCAGGACAGGTGCTGGGTTGACACCGATTATCACCTCCCCCTCCCTGGTCAAAGTGATCTGACGACTCACATCTTCATCCAACACCACTGTCACTGACTGTATACACACCTGCTGCTGCAGACACACAGACCATACACATGGGCCGATTACATCAATGTAGAAGGAATGTGCAGGGTTTGCTGAGTGTGTGTGTACACAAGTAATTCTGCACACTACCTCTGCACAGGTAGTGTACTGCAATGTGACGGTGAATCTGCTGCTGCTGCGGCTCTTTGCCAGGACATACTGGCATGCTCCCGGCTGGAGAAACATCCTACCGTCAAATGTCGTCACAAACACGTCACCTACCACTGAACACTCCGCTAAGTAAGAAGAGACAAGAGGTACGGTAATGAATCTGAAAGAACAGTTTCCCCCTTCAGTAACTTACTGTTCTCAAAGCGTAAGCTCACCTGTGCAGTTGGTCTCAGTGCAGTTCCACACTCCTCCCATGCACATGCTAAAAAACAGAGCGCACAGTAGGTAAACAGCACATTGGCAAATGCTCATCAGTGATTACATGTCCACACTCACCAAACACTGCATCCTTGTTGAAGCACGTGTCCTTGTACATATGATGTACCATGGTAAACACATGGACACTGAGAAACAGCAATACATGTTCCATTTTGTAGGATAAGACCTGTGGGAAACAGGATTGCAAAGCTTGGAGTAAGTTTAGAGGTCAATCACTGATCATAATTCAACAGAAAACAGGAAGATAATTACATACCATCAGGGCAGTAGCAGCCATCCAGACAATGTAAGTTGGTTCCCAGGCACTCTTTCTCAAATGTACAGGTGGGTGGACAGCAACTAATGCAGTCTCTATAGACAAAACTCTCCTCACAGCCATCATCTACACAAAAACACACACACTTGAGTTTCACTCAAAGCCAGAATAGAGAGCATGAGCATGGAATAAATGCTGACCTAATATAAATGCACTGGATTGGTGGGCCATGAACTAACTACTTTCCACTGAGATTGTGGAGCTGCAGTGGTAACTTACTGCAAGAAGGGAAGCTGTCTCTCCACTCTCTTACTGGATATCCAACATGTGAGCAGGCTCGAGTGTATTCAACCAAGGCTCGACAAAACGTTTCCTCATCATCAGATCTAAAAAAAGAAAAAAAAAAGGTTTCCTCTGTATCCGAGCTTACGCTTGTGATGGCACAGAGATAAGAGGGTTAAAAGTTAAAGGTATCAGTAATCAATGCAAGTGTCTTGACTTACACACAGAGGTCAGACACACAGCTGGCCACAAAGGGATTTGGGTCAATGTTTTCATGACAGGACAGAAAGGGGAAGAAGAGAAGTGCACTGCATTTCTCTATGGCATCCTGTACACATTCACAATAAATACAGTATGGTATGAATATAATGCACATAACATAATAACACCAAGGTACTGCAAAACCACAAACACTGCAGCAGTCATTGAACACAATACACATTACATTGTATCCTCTGAAGTGTGTACATTACACTGTCTATGTTCAACTTGAGGGGATGCCAAGATAATACTGAGCATTTTTCCGTGGTTCTTACATCCATGTCTGACTCAGAGTGGCAGGGCCCATTGAAGTCGAGATCTACTGAGGGACAGGCTCTCTCATGCGGCAGGTCCACTGCCCAGCTGTTAGCAAACAGTGCAGGCTCATCTGTCCGAATGCCTAAAACATGCAGCCAACACAAACACAGTGTGTATGCACACCCAGCACACAAGCCATGTGAAACAGATGCACAGTTTAGCACATACACAGGGTAAAGATACTGCACAGTACCATTCAGACATGTACACAGTCATTTCTGTTTCCAGACTGTCATCAAACACATTTACATTAATCAGAAATCTGATGAAAATGAAATTGGGAATCAAGAGGAAGTCTAAAACAGAGGAAGATTAAAACTGTGTGTCCATGGCAGCTTTATAGCCAGAGCCTTTCCACTTGTTTACTCTCCTTCTCTGAGCTCATCCTCTGTACTGGACAGCTCTCTGCTCAAACAAGAAGGGAACTGCAGTTCATATTACTGGTCATCTGAGGAAGGACTTGCTCCTTCCAGCCATTCAAACCCCAAACTATCAGTTCTCTCCTATCCTTCCACTCTGGTTTCTATAATTGGTCAGAAACAGTGTTGAGTGTATAATAGTAATAATTGAGGTGAGTGGGTGCTGAGAGAAGGGATAAGAGGATGAGGGGCCGGTCAGGCCGGTCTTACCACGGGTAGTGGTGAGGTCATCGCCAGCGAGGTGGTTGAAGTTCCCACACAGGCCACAGGGGGCACCCTGGTGTTCCTCGCTCATCTTCAGGTAGACACCCGAACCTCCATCCCAGGCCAAAGAAAAGCCAAACACACTCTTGACCAGCAGGTAATCGGCCAGTCGCTCAATAAACACACCGCCAACAGTCTGAGGCAGATTTAACCTGACATTGCAGAGACAGGCACATCAACAGAGTGAGTGCATTACTACAATGCAAAACATGATATTATGAATTTACAGTGATGGGGTGGGGATGGGGTGCTTTTTTTCCTTTCTGTTGTTACTAGTGCTGTCAATCGATTGAAATATTTAATCGCTATTAATCTCTTGAATGTCATAGTTAACTAGCGATTAATTGCAAATTAATCGCACATTTTTATCTATTCTAAATGTCCCTTGAATTATCATCTTAATACTGCTGTCAACATGGGAAAGTGGATAGGCTTGCTTTGTGCAAATGTTTTTTAATTCAAAACAACGTGTAGTGTTATATTTCACAATAACATTCTCACTTTGAGCAGTCATTCACATTTGAATGAATCAAATCTCACACATTTTAACACTGTCAATAAACAGATGACAAAAAAAAATAAATACAAGGTTACAAAAAAGCCCCTTCAACAACCCTTTCTAAGGGATCAAAACAGGTTGATCCAAAATAAAGTTACAAAGTGCACATCATTGTAAACTAGGACTCAGGCTATGGTGAAGTTAAACCACGACTTAAACTTTCCTTTCTTAAGTTTCCTTTGAACATAATGCATCCTGCCTCTGTCGAAAGCCATCCATTGTCGCCTGGTTTTGACAAGGAGGCGGCGAAGAAATCGCATTCGCTGTGTGTTTAGCCATCAAGTGGTATTTCAGACTGGATGTGCTACAGTGATAATTCAGTTCACACTGACAATACACACAGATAACTTTGGTCTTGTCAGTCGACCCATCGGGCAACTTTTTTAAACTAAACTTTCCATTCAGAATCTTGTTCGCATCCATTTCGGCGTCTCGCGCTTGACATCCACACAAACCGGTAGCCCACTCTTTACACCTGGCGAGCAGGCGAGACCAAACACGTGCGTGGGGTGTGCCTATTGTTTTGTTTCCGGTTTACATCCTGTAGTTTTTCCTTACGTCAGTAGCAGTGGCCACAGCTTGTAAAAAAACTACAAGTTAACTAGGTCACAAAGAGCGTTAATCTCGCGATTAAAAAAAAGGGCCGCTAACGCGTTAATAATGCGATATTTTTGACAGCACTAGTTACACATTTTATATTGAGATTTTTTAACTGAAGACATAGAAATTCACCTGTCTTTTTTCTCTCTAAATCTTTGCAGACACACACACACACACACACACACACACACACACACACACACACACACACACACACACACACCTGCGGCCTCCCTGGTGGACCTGATATCCAGAGATGTGGATTTCCTCCTCATTTGGGAAGAACAGACTGAGAGCTCTTGGGCATGAATACACACTCCCGTCACACACTCTGCTGTTGTGGACCTAAGAAGACAAGAAAAATGATGGAAGAGAATAAAAAAAGGGTCAAAGAAGGGGAAAGCATGGAAATTTGCAATCCCAATTCCAAAAATGTGTTAAACTTTGTATTAAATGTAAATCCTGAAGATGTAAAGGTCACAAACATAAAATTAAAATCTTCAAAGAGCCAAATTATTTCCTTCAACAGTTGGAAACTGTAGTTATTAGCAAACGCTACTTAAACAGGAGGAAATAGAGCATTCAAAATAAATGACAGCGCCCATTGTCATGGTAGTCCCAGTGCAACAGAGTGGTTTTCTGATGTGTTTTCAAAAGTTTTTGGAAAGCACTGGAGGTCTACTGCATAGACGAATGGGCCATATCAGGGTTTGGCTAAACAGGAAATACTTGTTAGTCGAACAGATTTACGGTCAGTTCTGGTCTTTTCATGGGATTTCTAGGCAATACAAAATATAGAATTATTACCAAAATTTAAATTAGGTCTGTAAAAATCAGCTAAATAAGGGTGAAATAGCTCAGTGGGTAATCTCGACCTGTATGCTCTTACCCACACTGTGTACTGTGGTGTAGCTGAGTGGCAGTCCTGAGCCAGAATGTAAGAGCAGGTTCCAGGGAAGTAGAAATAGATTCCATCAAATGTCTCGTAGTGGTGCTGACCCCATGACCGGCAGATGCCGTCTCTATCCTGGCCCTGGTTATGAACTGAAGAAAAAAATGGACAATTCTTCAGACAAGTTCTTGTAATGATGGCGTGGATCAGTTTCATGTGGTGACACAAATTCATTTCAGCAGAAATTGACACTTTACTGAACTGAGAGGTCAAGTCATACATTCTATCTCTTTTATCATCTTTAAATCCTTCATCATCTTTTATTTCATTGAACTTATCAGTGGAAAATGAATACCTGAATTTTCTAAAAAGCCCTTTGTTAAAGGAATTCCCCACAGCTGGCTATGCCAAGATGCTGACCAAGTCCCTCCCCACAATCTGAGGGGGGTGGGACCTGGTGACAGTGAGTCACATGTAATTTTATCAGTGCTAATGCTAATCTGAAATGGTAACTTTTGTAAATGAAGATGCTTCAATTAACAGAACTTGCCAGTATCATTAAAGATTTTTTTTTTTTTTTTTTTTTGAGAAATCTTGTTCTGGCCCACTTTCATGCTGTCTTTGTTTACTTGATTCTGATAAAATGCGTATTCTTTATCTTGTAATGAGTCTATTTCAGAATGTCATTTCAATTCTCATTTCAGTTACAGGTCCCTAAGGAACTATACTGTTTCCAACATACATGTCAACACTAAATTAGTTCTTCAAAATGAAAACTTCTTTACAATAATTATGACCTCAGATCTCCTGATATACTGTATAAGGAGTCTGTTCAGAATATAGAAACCAGAAACTCCATCACTCAGCCCTTACCCTATTACCTAGTGAAAGTGATTCTATATCTGCTGCTGTAGGGAGTAAACTGTGTGTGTGTGTGTGTGTGTGTGTGTGTGTGTGTGTGTGTGTGTGTGTGTGTGTGTGTGTATGTGTGTGTGTGTGTGTGTGTGCGCGCACGCACATGGGGATGAATTGATTGGATGATGCTAGATTTGTATAAAAAAACAAAAGGGAGATAGAGAAAGAAAGACAGAGATCTGGGTCAATCTGATAATTAATATTGGAGTGTGTGCATGAACTCTAATTAACGTTTGCTGAATGACTGGAAAGTCTGATGCCCACACACACACACACACACAGTCACATACACACACTCATGTGTAATGAAGTGTGTAATTGTAGACTGTGATTAAAAAGTTGTACTCATGTTAACGAGGTAGTCTGTTGCATACCAGGAATGGTGCTCGTCAATCAACAATAAGGTCATCGTGTGAATGAGATACCGATGAATCTGAGCTGACACCAAAGGAAGACATGTAGGTGTGTGTCTGTGTTTGTGTGTGTGTGTGTGTGTATTACTCACTGATCTGGCAGCGGTCTCCCAGTGCCTGGAACTGAGCACAGTCACACACACCGCCCTCTTGACACCAGCCACCATTAAGGCAGCCGCAATATTCTGGGAAAGACGCGAACAAACTCAAATTCACTTAGTCCAGTCTGTATGGGTAATAATAGTGTCAAGCTTCTGGTTGCCTCAAAAGTAGTGTATTTACCTGAAGAGGCGTCTCTGGCTGTGTAGTTGTGTAAAATGCTGCGTGACAGAGTACCCTCCGACAGCAGTGGTCTGTATGTCTTGGAAAACAACAAACAACAAACACTTAGAGAAGTTCCCTGAGTAATTCTCAAGCTTTGACATCATCGCTGACACTGTGCTGTGCTGTTGGTGGATATGCTGCTGTAAGTTGAAAGTTGCGTCAGGCTGAGTGGGAGAAAGTGTATGTGTTGGTGAGTGTGTCTCATTCTTTACAAAGACAGCTTTGTGCCCGTTAGTGTGTTGTGCGCATGTGGGTGCCCTGACCTCCTCTGGTTCTCTTAGGTGTAGTGTACCAACCTCCTCCCCGAGGAGATCCCGTTTCCTCCGAAGTGCATTAGCTCTTCTGCACACACACAAACATGCACATTAGTGGGAAGAAACAGTCAGAGGGGAGACTTAAGTGCACTTTACACCACTTGAATTCAGACTCCAAACCATTCTTTACTGAACCCTCACACACACACACACACACACACACACACACACACACACACACACACACACACACACACACACACACACACACACACACACACACACACACACTGTATGCTGTCTCTGTCACACACTCTAGTGACAGAAACAGAAAGTGCAAATATAATCATCAATGTCATCCAGTAAAACTGTATGAGAATTACCTTTGAAAAATCCTAGATGATTTTCTGTTTATATAATATTACTTTCCATATTCTGGCATCACGATTAATGACAGAGAATCATGGATTCAGTGTCTTCCTTTGACTTACCTCTGTAGTCTTCCTTCTGCCACTGAAAGTCGGCTCTGAGCTCCTAAGCACAATAAATATTAATTTGACAAAATAGGTATTAGTTATATCTCTATTGTAAAATCATCATTATAATGTAGCTAATGATTGATAGGTCCAATCAGACACATTTGAGTAATTCACACCTATGCCATTTTTTAATGACACAAAATATGAAAGGGCTGGAGGGGAGAGCGGTTTTACACAAAATATGCTTTATGATATTTGCAAAAGTAAATCGTCTTTGACAGATGATATACACAGAAAAGAAAGGTTAGTTCAATAATAATGATAAAGAATAATAATCTCTACTTGCTATGGCAGATCTATTAACTCCTCCATTTTTGAAATGTAGCTCAAATTAATATCATTTACATACAGTAATAAACTTTATCACATGACTATTCTAACATTTTGGGGAAGTGATGTAAAACTGTCAGACTCACCCTCAAGTAACAGCAAGTGGGAGACTGAAAACGACATAAGAAGAAATCTTTTCACTGTCCACTTTAAGTTCATCTCAGAGTCCGAAAGGAAGTCTCGCCGAAACGTTAACGGTGCATCTCAATGGTCCCGGGAGGATGGATTTCGGATGTTTGGCTGTACCGGGACGATACCTGGTCGTACCTGTAAAACCTATCTGGTGGCGACAGCCCTCCTGAGCAGATGACGAGTTGCCTACACCTGTGTGGGCAGGTAAGCCTGTACTGCTCTCTGCCACTGCAGCATTCTCAGCCAGCTATTCGCCTCTGTCGACTGAGTGTGCGAGCCAGCAGGTCTGTGGCTCCATCACAGAGGTTTTCACCTCTTAAGTTACCGGTAATCTTGTAGCTGACAAATCCCACCTGGGTGGGACACTTCAGTCGTAGACATGAGCTAACTGAGCTAAACAGGGGGCAGGGGAGCTAGCTCCAGACCGTCAACTGCACTCGTGATAACGCTAGAGTTGGCGGAAACCTCTCGGTTTCAAAGGTTCTTGGGACACTGACCAGAAATAACTTAAGAATATAGTGCAGAACAGTAAAGTGATGTTATAACCTATTGTAATTAAACCACACGAATTTTACAGCCACAGCCAACGTTTTAGCTAGCTAAAAACTAAACAGCGTTCAAGTTTGGCGACTGACATTACGTTACGTTAACGCTAACGTACCATATCTGTGAAAAAGGTGAAGCTAATGCTAACTGAGCTAAGCTGTTATTTTAAGTTAACTTGGTAAGAAACTATTCCGAATCGAAAACCCAGTGAAATAAATATCTATATTAGCTGAAGATTAATTACACAGATACTGTAGAAGACTGGTATCCTCCAGAGTTTTGTTTGTGATATCGTTGGAGCTATTGTTAGCAAACACGTAGCTATTCAGTTAATGCTAGTTAGCTACTGTGTTAGCTAGTTAACTATTGTAGTGATAGCTTATGTCAATATATGTGCGGTTAGGAATTTGCATTAATTCACACAATGTAACTTTATTGTTAATAACCAACATTACCTTCCAGATATTAGCTAATTCTTTAGCTTTTGTCTACAACTGGTTTATGGCAATAATGCTATTTTGAATATTGGCTAGGTTAACGTCAGATAAAGCCAGTCGGGTCGGTGTAGTGCCAAGCCATAGTGATGAGTTGACTAAATTACAATAATGTTGTATTTTGTCACAGTAGGAGTATGGGTGTAAAAAATAAAATTGGTGATGCCTGAATTCCATTTAATTGCTTTCGTTTCAGGGCTCTGGTTTTGTGCGTGCTGCGTCACTGCCACACTGTAATGTCTTACAAGGACACTTGAATGAAATTCAGCTATTAATGTACTGAAAGTCAATGGCAGTAATGGCTTTCCTTGTCCCGTGATCATAAGTCAAAATGTCAGCTGTGAAATAGGCCTTTTTCATAATTCCATAATAGATAAACAATATTTGATCATATTCTTGATGTGATTCTGGCCTGTGATGTTACAGAGAGACCTGTTTATAAATTATGATGCCAAAGCGTTTATCTTGGCATTCGCTTTCATTCTAGGCTGTGCTCCAACACCATAATCAGTGTGCTTTCTGAGCTTTTACAAGTTATCATTCATATTGTAAGGAAGGAAAATTAGAGTACATGAGTTACAACCTAAGGAACTGACAACTAATTATTTAACCAGCAAAGGAATATCATGAGAGTAAGGTAGAGACCAATAGCAGTGATGAAAGGATCTCATTTCATTATCCTTTGGATTGTCTCCCTCTACAGGTTAATCATGTTCATGTCAGGTGTAGCGTGCATGTTGTTGAACAGCACAGAACAGAAGGAAACCGTACAAAGGTTTAAAAAAATCCCTTCTGGTTTAATAGCTCTGTACATTGTGATACATCTTTCATTAAAACTCTTTGTAGCAGTTTCGGTAGAAGCAGGAGAAGGGAATTACTTATGGAAGAAGGCTTAAAGTCCATAAGGGTGACTTGGATAGTGTCAAGGGTAAAACAGGGTATTATTGGGTAGATTTACTTACATAGTTAAGTGGCTTAAAAGGTTTTTTTAGGGGAATCAGTGGAGAGGTAAGAACATAAATTAGAAGTAGCTGAGGTAAATGCTGCAAGGATTCATAGCCTACTGAGGTCATGGTTTCATTTCTTGTTTGACATTAGTGTGTTGACTTCATCCTCCGGTTTCAGGCTATGCCATTGGGCTATTGGCCTCCGTGGGTTAGCCAGCATGTCTGACCAGTGGCACAACTCAGTCCCAGTGCTGTTACCACCCAGCAACACCTTCCCGATGGCATCATTCTTCCCAATCTTATCGTAGTCCAGAACAGTCACTGCTATCTGCACTTTCTAGAAGTGAAAATAGACACACACAAAGAAAATGAATGAATTTCTCTTTGATTGCATCTGTGTGTTTGTGCATTTAGATATATGTACCTCTATCTGTTCACATGGCACTTCAAAGCTGAAAGACTCATTGTAGTAAGGGTTCAAAGTGTTCTTCTTTATCGTTGTTTTCTTTTTCTTGAGTCTTTTCCCATTCTGCATTAAGTGGATCTTCACATAAGGGTCTGATGGAGAGAACAGAGAGGTTTTATGGCAAAGGAACAGACCAGCAGCCTGGCAGTGATGCAGTAACTCCATCAGTGAAACACAACATCTATTGTAGTTGCTCCCGATAGTTTTCCCCAAATAGAAACTGCTTGAAAGTGGACACACCACTTAAAGACATGTTATAAGGCTTTAATGCTTAGCCATGGTTAACAAACCTGGGCTATTTAGGGTGCACCTGTTTCATATTCTGACATATATATATTTCTTATTGAAGATTTTGAAAAGCTTTACTGTATTGTGGCACTACAATATCCTCTAAAAACAAAACAAACAAACAAAAAACTCCAGCACGTTAGGAAAAGCAACTTGATGTGGAGCTTAAATTTAAATCTAATTTGAACCAATTTTTTTTTTCTTTTCTATTTGACTTACCTGATAATCCACCCACATCCATTTTCTTTAGGTTTTTGGCCTCCAGAATCACCACCGTCAGTTTCCCTGCAGTGGGCACGTACCTCAAGGACAAGCATATGTCGCCCAGCTTCTCACTCTGATGCAAAGAAAAGACGTGAGTATGCTGTTGGGGATTTTTCTAATAACTTAAGCATGGCTTCACAAGTACATTTAAAAAATATTGAAGCTGAAATAATTCCTCAGAGATAGAGTTGCTTCAAAAACAGGGTGACTATTCTTTGTAGCATATCTGCCTTTGAAATGAAGTATAAATATCAAAAGAAGAAAGTTTGAATTAACTCCAGCCAAAGAAACATCAAGCATCAGTAACCTTGTTCTCCAAGCACAACGAAATAAATTTGCTTCACAGTGTGTTACCACCTCCTCCTTCTCTGCCTTCTGCAGATCCCTCCACTCCTGCAGAGACTGGCTGAAGTCCACACTGCTCATCGGGATCTTCACAGCACCAATGGCATCGTGTTTTGAAAAACGGTCAAAGTCGTACACAGTCATCGCCAGCGTCTTCCCACCCAGCTCAGTGTACGGTACCTACAGCACACATCAAACACCATCATTTGGAATATGTCACGTGCTGATCGTGATAATTAACTCTTATTTTTGGTTTTAATTTACCTTAAAGGTGAAAGTCTCATTGAAGTTGGGTTCCAGGGTCTTCCTATGAACTTTGGTTTCAAACTTTTTCTTTTTGTCCGGGAGCAGATAGAGTTTAACATAAGGGTCAGAACTACCTCCCACATCCATCGCAGGAAGCTCAGCAGCCTGCAAGATGCCTACTACCAGCTAGAAAGTGATAGCAAAGGAAAGTAATAACACAAGATGAGAATCTGGCTAATTTACAGAGAGGAGGAAGGTATTAAAATGTGACATTTTAGAGTTGGCAGATGGTGGGCAAAATCATGTCATCGCGAATAGCAATATCTCACCATATTATCTGTGAAGTTGTAGTCTAATGTGAAATGCAGCCTGCCCAGCTTCTCCTCCTCCTTGGGCTCATTATCTGACAGCTCTGTTTCTTTGTTGCTTTCATCTTTGAGCGGCTGCACACACACACAGACACACATCACATGCAGGTGAAATATATAGCTTTACAAGTAATCAAAGAGAACCCTCACAACTTGTGGAGCAGCTACTTGTGCTGTGTTCCTACAGTATGTTGTATATCATTACTATCATTACACAGCCGGAGGCAATTAAACAAAGATAGTGTTACCGTCTAACATTTATTTATGTTTTAAAGGGGGAAATGTTACACTGTCAGTATGTTCAAATGTGACCTGGATCCTTAAAGGCAATGCAAGACTCCAAGACAACTCCTCTCATACCTCCACCTTTACGACAGCATGAGCAAAGTGCAAAACATCCATTAGTTTTAACACACGCTGACAGTTTTACTACTCCTGGGTGACCCCGATGTCAAGACTGTGATACACTGCAAGGACAATACATCTGCAGGGGGAGAGTGTGTGTGTGTGTGTGTGTGTGTGTGTGTGTGTGTGTGTGTGTGTGTGTGTGTGTGTGTGTGTGTGTGTGTGTGTGTGTGTGTGTGTGTGTGTGTGTGTGTGTGTGTGTGTGTGTGTGTGTGTGTGTGTGTGTGTACCTTAGTGTAACCTCCATCCATTTCAGTGTCATAATCTCCCTTGCTCTTCTCTTTTCCCTTTTTCTTGTCCTTTTCCTTGTCCTTGTCCTTTTTCAAACACTTCTTCCACACACATGCGGCACACGACAGCACCACACACAAACTCACGATGCAGAGGGCAGCAGCAGCCCATGACGGCACTGCAAATCCACGTGAAACACGCACACACATCGATGATACACAATTAATTTACATAAACTTTTAGTCAGCCACTTGAATACCGTGTTCAAAGTGTTAACCCTTGAGTTTTCCTTCAGGATTAAACCTTTTTTTCCTAATTACAAAGGAAAGGAAGGTCAGAGAGGCACTGATTCCAATCTGTGGTCTGGTATCAGAATACATATATTTTGTAAGTTGTTATCATGTGTCCATCTCCTATGTACTCTGCTTGTCCTAAAGCATCGTTGAAGCCATATGTGATGGTGATATCATGTGACATACTCAAATACAGCAGGCTGTTCTTTTATGACTTCTCATTGTGATTATTCAATATACAGTGCATGCACATAGCATTACAAGTGGTATGCATCCACAACTCTGTCATGTCTGAATTAATGAAAAGCAATAACTGCCACAAAAGAGAAGGCGACCAGATATTGCACTTCTGCCAGTATTTCCACAGTATCCTTTAAACTTCATCTCTTTTATTCAAGTCAATTTTAGAGATTTAAACTAAAATCTCTTGACATTTTACTGGATTTGCCAAAAGTTTGATCTCCTTTATATTCCTTAAACAAGATGATACTTTGATGCCTCACATGCTTGACCACCTCCAGGCTTATACCTGTCTCTGGTGCTCGGATATTAAACTCAAACATCTTTCAAGATGCAGTTTTTAATGGATGCACCATTCCGGAACATTTAAGTTATACAGCATCCGCTTAAAGGTCCATGGAGACGAATAATGAGTCAGGTGTCTAACTCACTGTGGATACTGTGTAGGTCACCCATGAATTTGTTGGGATTGTGGCCTGCAGGTTGTTTTTGGTCTGGGGTAGTTGCTGCATTTGGCAAGTGGGTTGGGGTAGCAGGGGTGCCTGGTGCAGTCGGGGCAGCTCGGCGGTTTCCAGTCATTATTTGAGGAGTGACAGCAGATCCAAAATTAAACTGGTAGAAAGACAGAAATACAGACAATGATAGCTTAGCCTGAACAAAACTATAACATGAACAAGGTGACGTTCCATACAACAAAACAGAAATAGGCACATCTGTAAAGGCCCTCCAAAAGTGCCAAAATCAAATTTGAGGAAGTATCCAAAGAAACAACATAAACACACGTAGACGCCTGAGCAGAGTTTCAAGCTTCAAGTTTGCAAGCAATAATCTTCCAGTTGCTGTATGACCATCAGTGTCAGATGACTTCTCCTGTTTCTGCTGGCCTGGCACTAATGCTCGAACACAGGATATGCAAGCCGCTGTCTCTGCCAAACCTGCTGACATGCAGGGGGGAGAGGGATGGAGGAGAGGAAGGGAAGAAGCGAAGTCGAAGCATCACACGTGGACCGCTGCTGTTTTACGGTGAGCTGCTAGAGGTGAGAATGTTGTGCTTGGTCATGATCAGTGCAGGTATATGAGAGAAAGGTCCTGCTGCCCGGACTTGGCTCCCAAATGCAAAAATGTTTTGATGTTATTTTTCATTCTGCAAACATCACAGGTATTGAGTGTCTGCGGTTGAGTCAGCAGATGTCATGGCACACCCAAGCGAACACTGGTTTCAGTTCATGTCTGCTTTTTCAGGATTCTTCCCTGTTTTTTCCTGAAAGACAAACAGAAGCCACCACTGATACGCTGTGATCAAACAATCAATTTAAGGTAACTCGGTATTCCTCAGATAGCGATGGCCAACAGAACAGTATGTCTCACTCTCTCTGGTCCTCTGATATTGACCATGTTATAATTTATTATGTTATACTGGTGTATATATTATAATGTTTTAAACAATATTTCTGATTATGATGTGCTTTTGTGAGAGTGTAACTAAGTAAATGCATAAATTATCATCTTTCCCTCATTTTTGCGGCAGAGATGATGATGAATGACTCAGTTTTCACACCACATGGTCCCCTTCAGCTCTTTTTCCACCAAATCTAAAAAGGTGGCAAATTCATTACAGTGTATGAAATACAATGTCACTGCAAGATCAAAGTTCTCAAGTCAAAAATGGCAAGTTTAAAACAAAAAACAGCTTTGTTTTTAGCTTGAAATCTGAAATGTTCTCAACCTTCAGAAGAAAATTACTGAAACTGGAGTTAGAAACTGATAAATCTGACGATTGTGTTGTTGCACCTCAGCCTGTATCCAGTAAACAACATAACGACCTGCACCAACATGATTAATATTATTTCTGTGCATAAGATCAGTGAAACAAAGAGGAAAAAATCAAAAGGACCCAGAGACATACCTGTCTTCCCAGCAGCGATGTGCTAATTCACAGGTACTCCTACTCCTAACCAAGATGTGGACGAGGGAGAGAAAAGTTGACAGGACCAGAGAGAGCAGGACAGGTGGAGGAAAAGAGTGAGGTAAGAGAGTTTTTGAGTCTCATCAGTTCTTAGGCGAGAAGATGAGTGCAGGTGTGGGAAAGCTGGATCAAGAGAGAGACAAAGAGAGGGAGGGTACGGCAAGATGCGGTTGGGATAGGTGGCATTGCAGCCCGGTCATCTTGTGTTGCTTCCCTGTGTGTGTGTGTGTGTGTGTGTGTGTGTGTGTGTGTGTGTGTGTGTGTGTGTGTGTGTGTGTGTGTGTGTGTGTTTGTGTGTGTGTGTGTGCGCGCCTACTCCGTGTTTGGGTAAATGTGTTCTGTCCATTCAGGTCTCATGGGAGAGCTGATGCTTATTTCTGATGCCCGACCTCTCGTGACCTCTGTCCCATCCCTACAGGTCACCCTCACCGGGCCACTGATGCATATTCATCAGTGTAGTGACATGGCTTTTTAAAGGCTCGTTAGCATAGTGAGAGTTCAGCAGTAGAGGACATTTACATTCAGAGTGGACAGCTCCGTTGGTGTGTGTGCATCTGTACATCTGGCAGGAGCTGCAGAACTGTCTCATACTGTCTATGTATAGATGATGTTGCCTGATTTAGAAACTTAGGATGTGGTTTCTGCAGCAACACAGGGATCAAGTTCCAGCCCCGCCCCATTCACCTTGAGGTACCACGGAGGCAGAGGTACTGTACAGAAGGAGGAATGAGACAGGGAACGAGAGGCGGTAGAGAGACGGGCAGGGGAGAGGGAGCTCGAGATAACCTTTGTCTGTGATGTATAGAAATGTACACTAGGTGTTCCTTGTGGTTACGACAAACATTTTAGATCAGTTGTGATTATCATTTCTTGAAGTGTGCAGTTTTATCATTTTTGTGACAGTCTGGAGGCCAGCTGACTCAAGCCCCTGTTGGAATCTTGACTCCTTCTTTTTGGCCTCAGCGCATTTATGTGTGTAGAAAGATTAAGTTTTTTCTTTTATTGAGGATGTCAAAGTGAGATCTATTTTACAAGCGATTTCTGAGATCACATCATTCACATCATATAACATCACAACGAGACAGTTCAGGCAGCAAAGCAGTTATCACAATCAATGACACATGACTGAAACCTGTTAAAAATTAATATCTGGTATCATTAGCTGGCTAATTAGCTCTGAACACAACCACTGTTGAATATCTCTGATAAATGGATGCATAGTGCAAAGCAATGCACAACTTTTTGTACAAAGTTTGTAAACATTGACCAAAAGCCTTTTTTACAGCAGACATTTTGACTTTTTATAGTAGGAAAAGCATAGATGTTGCTAATAACGTTGATGATGGCTTTAGCAGTTTGCCAGCATTCACACCAGCACAGTAACCCAGAAAGTGAAGCAGCTAAATGGAATTTAGCTGTCATTCATTTTATTGTTTACACCTGTGCTTTCACTATGACTTCTGTGACAGAGGCCTGTTGTTGTGTGTTTGCTTACTTACATTTTTCTGCACATAGCACCACTATTATTAGCCCTGTGAAGGCAGGGAGATTATGAAAGGACAAATTATGTCCACAGACAAATTGTTCATGTTAAACATCCCAACTGGTATATACAGTCACAACAACCCCACATGCAGTGAGTACATATTCACAAGGTAATGATCATAAATATATACTTAATGCAATACTTTCACCATCATCCCTTCATACTTCTACACGAGCAGCCGCGTCCTTGGTTTTAGGGATAGAAAAGCAACTCACGTGTCCGCACGCCAGGTGGCAGTAATCATTTCTGATCTATATTACATCTCCGCTACAAACCACAGAAGAAGCCTCGTCTCTAGGATACAGAGAAAGCGTTCTTGTTGGTTTGATGGTAAGTGCTCTAACGTTAAAGCTTGTTGTTCTTGGAAATTAGGGTTTTTTTTCTGCCAGCTGTAAAATAGTGCTGTGATGTCATTTCTATGGTATGTAATTCAGTAAGCTCACCGCAGCCACTGACGAAATGCTGCATTGGTTCAGCTAACAGCTTAGCTAGCAGATGCTAACCGTAACTCCGTAACTTAGCTAACAGGTGTGATCAGAATTGAGTTCACCGACTAGCAAAGTAAACTATACTGAAATGATGAATCGTGAAAATATGCATCAAAAGAAACGCACACAAAGCAGGATTAGTGAAGCGAATACTGACAATCAGGCTTATGAAACACGCAGTACTCTCTGGTACCGTACTTTAGTGTATGTATGTAATCTAATGTATGTTCCTGTAGAGATGTATTCATGGTTGATGGACAGGATAGTCCTTGTTAAGTGTGTATGGTTACAACTGGTAGCGGGGAATTAGTTCAATGTAAAGTACACAAGTTAATGCAGTCTGATCCAATTTGTAAATTGTAGGATAACAAAGTCTGTTATGGATGGATGGATTTATAGTGTCCGCTTCCATTCAACTATCATACATGTTGCTTGCATGAATGAAAGTTCATGCAAGCAACATGGATATAATACTGTGAACAGACAATATTGAAGAAAATATAAGTAATGCACACTCATTCTCTATCTTTTTGTATTCTTTGATTGATGTCCATTAGCTTCCAGAAAGTTGTCGCTAGTCTTCCGGGGGTCCTGTTTAACACAATAAATCTTGCTTTACCGATTAGACCATAAAATGCAGAATAAAACAAAGATTAGAAAATAACTACACTACACTACACATGATAAAGTGAACTACCCATAAATAACCCACTATAGAAACAAAAAAATGTCAGAACACGGCACCAAGAAATAAATAAAAAACAGACAAAAAAACTTCCAAACAGCTATAACGGCAACAGCTATGATTGAATACTCAATGTTTGAGGGACTTCTTGAACGAAACGTGAGGCTGTACGATGACTACCGATTACCAGCCGACCGATACTCCCTTCTCGTGTCTTTTACCCATGACAAACCAGTACATATTTAGTTTTTCCACAGAGGAGGTGTAGTGTGTTATTCCAAATGACAGTTTGCATGAATAACAGAAGACATGAATCTAACTTATCCTCCCCAGTTAACCAGAACAGTTTTTATATCACGCACACTTGTATGGAATCAAGATTGAGGCGCTAATATGGCAGGTCTGTTCTGTATATTTTGAAGTTTTTGATGTTAATTTGTGTAGCAGCACTTGATCAGATGATGACATTAAATTGCAGTTAAAAGTCAGGCTTTCTCAAAGCACTAGTAATTCAATGACATTTAAAACTGACAACATGGACCTTGAAATTTAAGCAAAGATCCAGAATTGACACCTGCCATTTGTCAAATGTTTCTTAAGCACAACTCTGCTGCGTTAGTTGTAGAGTTTCATGCCCACTTGTAGCGTTTTGAGCCAGTGATATTTGAAAGCGTCTGTTATGTTCCCTTCTGTTGCTTGTCACGATGAGCCCAAAACCTATATTTGGACACTGCCTGTGATGCTTATCCAAAGAGTGAGTCATTAAGATTTAAAATCCTGCTTCTGTTGTTTGTTTGCAGAATTTATATCTGTATTTTTTTGTAATTGAAAGTTGAAACCCTTGCCTATCCCTTTTTAAACTTCACGTCTGTGCCTTCCAGGGTGTGGGGATGCAACCGGTGGAGCATCTTCACCTCGAGCATGTTCTGCAGACTGTGTGTGTATTGGAGTCAGTCGTCCTCCGCAGTTTTGGCCCTGAAGGAGGACAAGTGCTGTTCACCCGAGACACAGGACAGGCGATGTTGAGCCGCAGTGGGACACGCATTCTCACAGCACTACGACTGGAGCATCCGTTGGCCAGGTAACACAGGTACATCTACTGTTTCACCATGATACTCTGTCGAGTACATTTCCTCTTTTGATTTATTTGTGTATTTTTCGTATTAGGATGGTGGTGGAGTGTGTCTTGAGACACAGCACTGTAACAGGCGATGGATCCAAGACCTTTATCCTACTCTTGGCATCACTACTACGTATGATTCATACCACAGCCTGCAAAGAGGCTAATGTGTCTCACACCTATAACTCCAGGGAAGCAGCAGAGGCTGCCACTGCCACACACATAGCTGACGAACTGCTGGCATTTGCGTTGGAGGAGCTGGATGATCTCATTGCCATGGGAGTGGTCCCATATGGATGCTGTCTTTCGTGGGAAAACTTTGCTGCAAAAACACAATCACCAGCTCACACAAACAATCACTGTGTTCAGAAGCTGTTGGCATCGTTCTTTCATTCACGACTGGGTCGCACCCAGTGTGATTTTATCAGCGACCTCACCTGTGAACTGCTCAGACACTGGAAATGTAAAAATGACCAACCTTCCTTATCACTTCGGTTTATAAATGACAACTTGCCTGCATTGCATACACCTGTATCAGGCTTCCCTATTGGTTGTTCACATTTGATTGAAGGGCAGGTCATTCACAGAGACTTTGCCACAGCCTGCCCTCAGACTGACCACCAGCCAGTGAAAGCTGTAGTTTTCACTGAGTACCTGCAGCCAGAATTGCTTCGTGCAGGAGAAGTGCTGGAGCTAGGATGCGGAGAGCAAAGGATGCAGGAGAACTCAAGGCAGGATGGAAGTATTGTGCAGTTTAATGCCTGGGCAGAAAGGTCGATAGAGTGTGTCATTGCAAACTTGCTGAGTTTGGGTGTCTCTGTGCTCCTGTCTGCAGTTAAACAGTCTGCAGCTGTCCTGGCCTTAGCTGCACAAGCAGACATGTGCATTGTGGAGTGTATCAGTGAAGATGAGCTGTCTCTCTTTGCCCAGCTAAGCGGGGCCAGACCTGTCACAGACTGCAGGATGATTGAACCAGACCACATTGCTACACTGACCTTTTGCCGACCAATACTGCTGGGAGCCCATAGGTATGACAACACGTCTCTCTCTCTCTCTCTCACTCATATACTTGGCAAATACAGAGTCACAAGGAATTACCTGTGGATTACACATGCCTATAATACACAGGATTTTCATTACTTGTGTTTTCTTTCTCAGTTTGATTCACAGAGGTCAAAAATCGAATTTATTTTTTTCCTCCACAGGTATGTCCACGTGGCTTTCCATGATTCAGAGGAAAGGCTCATGGTCAAACCCTGTAGTTTGGTCATTTGTGGTCCAGGGGAAGGGCAAACTGACCAGTATGCATGTGCGTTTCAAGATGCCATCCGCATGCTACTTTCAACCTGGGAGCCCATGGGTATGACTGCAGCTGCACCATCAAAGAGGCGCATACAGTTAAACAAAAGCACATCTCTACATACGGAAAATCAGCTTCCCAGTGCGTCTCCCATCCAGCAGAGTTTGTTGGAACCAGGCTGCGTTATACCTGCTGGTGGGACATTTGAGTTTCTCTTAAACCATGCCCTCCTACAACATGGTCGCAGTTGCTCAGTCTCTGATGACGCAAATGCAGGAATCCCTGTTGTTTCCCAGATCTTGGCAAACGCTCTGCTGAGCGTGCCCCGGCAGATTTACTCCCACAGTCCACAACGTTTCCTCCAGACTCAAACCAGGCTCCTAAGTTTTACTGAAAATCTGTCCCACCCTTTTAGCCTTGTATACAAACAAGAACGCAACACAGTCCTTGTACGGGGTCATGGTAACAGTGAATGTCCTGTAGAGGGTAAGGGTAAACAAAGCATGCATTGTTGCAGAGAAGCTGACATGTCATCAGAAGTTTTTATGTTCGACTCTGGCCTTGAATCTGTCTCTTGTAAATACCAGCTGCTTCTGGCCGTTCTGCAGTGTCTCTCTAGTCTTCTCCATGTGGACACTGTGTTGCGCACACACACTGCCTTACACACACAGTCACGCAGACTTGCAAACATTTCCTGGGAGGGCACAGAGGACGAAACTGATTACTGAGATTGTATTGTGTCTCAAGATGAAAGCCATCAACACATTTATTCACAATACTTACTTAGATATCATTCAAAAGTTCAAGGAAATAATTTGCTCTTTAATGCAGATTGCTCCAGGAGTTTATTTTATATATATCATTTATTTTTTGCCTCACTACAATATATTTATATGTAAAGCAAGTTTATGCTTTCACTGAGATAGTAAATTGCATTTTATGGCAATACTACTTTGTGTTATAGCAGGCCAATAAAATGTTACGGTGATTTTGTACCATCCTGTCCTGAGTCAACGTTAGATTTGGCAATAACAGTAACGACAAAAAAGAGATTTATTATCTCTGTGTAGGACAAAATGTGCAGTCATTATCAAATAGTTCTGTCTTTATCTACTGTGTGTTAATGTGAAGTAGTGTGAAAGTGTAAATGTTGATGTTGGCCTCTTTCCTCTTGAGTTGTCATCATAGTTCCTATTTTTTCAGCATTTCTCTCCCTTATCTCAGTTTCCCTGCCCTCTTCCCTTGGCCAGTACAATTTCTGTTATGTGAAAGGAATCCACACAGAATAACACAGAGGCATCGTCTCACACGCTGTACACACGCTGCTTTTTATAATCAGTGTTATCTCCGTGTTGGGGGTGGGGTGAGAGGGCACCACCCAGCTGTCAACAACCAAATCAAAGTCTGCTTCCCTGTGCTTTTATCAGAGGAACACTAACCCTATTCTCACCTCTTTTTGGGGAAATTGTGAGTCATTACAATTTAACTAGACTCACTACCATACATAAATGGTCACTGTTTACTGTAATCAGTGTGTGCTCCTAGTTGCCTTGAATTTTTCCGTAACTTAATTATGATGTGATAACTCAGAGACAAACACAGTTCTCTCCGTTGTTTGTGTTTTGGATCAAACTACATGAGTCACACTTGATGGTCGCAAATATCAAAGAGGGCAGGGAAGGAGGGGGGAGAGTATTCAGAGTGTTTTTTTTCCACTGAGCATGAGGAAAAGAACCTGAATGTTGTTTTCAGTCTGTTCAGGGGGCCCACGCCCTCTTAACCTTTTCATGCCCCCTATAACCAACCCAGCTAAATGTTACACGCCAAGCAGTGTCAAGCAGTGTGTCAATTTAACAGTGTGTATTTTGTTTAGTTACTGAGCTTTTCTCAGGGACCTGCTGAGAATAGGCTTAATTTGAACTTACAGTTCATTTGACTCGTGCACTGTGGACATGAGTGACTGCCATAATATAATACCAATACTCTAAGAATCAACTCAGTTAGTTTGGTTTATTTGGCTTTCATTAATTTTTGTCTCTGTAAAACATGGTGCTTATGGTAAAAATCAACCCAATCTCTGTAAAATGAAAAGGACATTATAAAATACATCATTTAAGTGCATGTACCATACAACCATCTATGTGTATAAATCTTTGACAAATAAGAAAAAGATAACATTTACAATATGTGACAAAAAAAATTAAAGGCGTTTTTACAAAGGGCAGGTTAAGAGATGGAGGAAGGAAGGAACAAATGAAACGTCACAATGAATGATCCGAAATGCTACGCTTATGCCAAGCTGGAACAAACCACAGGCATCACAGTTCACAGCTCGGCATTCAGTTGGCTACTTTACACCATGGTTTGACTTCAGTGTCGAAGAGAATGGAACTGTAGAGTTTCATTGGCTAGTGCTGTATTGTGCTGAAAGTGGTGGGAGCCTTTTTGACGGCCCTGGTCCATGACTCTTCTTGCCAGTAGGTGAGAAATGTGTTCAGTATACGATAATATGATCTTTTGTTTAGATAATTGGCAGTTCACAAACACTAATTTCAATCAAATGACCACAAAATTACACATTTCTGTACTACGTTGCCACTGAAGCACAGATGACACCCATTCTATTGTTGGGCCAGATAACCACATTGCATCTATAAGGTCCAGGAAGGTGGGCCTAAGTGTCAGCAGCACAGTTATAACTAATGTATAATCGAATAATCAGAAATATCTGCACGCAGCCTAGCTTAGGTTATCTCCCTTGAACAAGCAGTGTTTCTGTTGGCAGTGGAGAGTCATGTGACTCTAGGAATGACATCATGCAACATTGATAAGTACTTCAGGGTGTGATGGTTGGTGTCACACCACCTCCCGAGACTTCCTGATGGCACAGCACAGGAGCATGCTAAAGATCATCCCAAACACCTGCAGCAGAGAGGGAGAGCAGCATTACTTGTGTTTGTGTTATCTTATGTCTGCACTGTGTTCATCCTCCAGGGCAGCAGACATTGGAATTTGATGAGTTACAGTTGAACCAATTTACCATAACAACACCGATGGTGATGCCCACTCCTCCTATGATGTGTAGCTTGGAGTCAAACACCTCATCAATGGCGTCAGGACAGCTCTGCAACACACAGGTGTTATCCCTTTTGTGATGGAAAATTACTCTATATGAGGTAACTCTGCAGACACAGTTTTATTTTTAATCATAGCTGCACACACAGCTGTACCCCGAACACCTAACCAAAAAACCGACCCACACCAGATCTGCTCATCTTTCTGACACCTCCTGCTTCCCCTCCTTTGCCTGGTCACGTATGCCACTCACATTTGATATAAGTACTGCTTCTTATTGCTCTTGGTCAGTCAGCTCTGACCCATACTCGAGTGACTCTGCATTCACTCTCAAAAGCTTTTTTATTAAATATTCTCAAAGTCATATTCTTGCCATCACTTTTCTTCCTCTCACTTAAGACGTTCATTTCCTCAGCGCCTTTCAGCTCCCTCTAAACCTATGCTGAAAATGACTTGTGGTATGGCACACTTAACAGACAGCCTGGGAGCACACTGGCTCCAGTAAACCATTGTTGCCATAGTAACACTGCAAGGAGGCTGAGGGAATTAGTCTGTAAAGGGAAGACCGATAACCTTGTGACACACGTCAGACTGTCATTATGCATTTGACATACAGTAATTGCCCGAGCTCTCACAGAGCTGAAGCATGTTTGGCATCATTAGATCTTGTGGATGGTCCGTCGTGTTTCAGTACGAGGGACCATTTTCTTTCTGTATCTTGACTGAAGTACCTGGCCGTGCTGGCATCCAATCTATACATACATTCAGGGTAGTTGTACCTTCGTAATGAGCTCCTCAAGTGGTTCTCCTTGGGGACAGGTGTCTTTGGCAGCGTCGAGTACGGTACCAGTTGGTCCACAACAGTTCAGCTGGAAACATGCACAATATGATGCATTTAGAGAACAAGGTGACTTGCAGATGGAAAAACACATATCTGACTTGAAGTGTTAAAAAAATGGTTTAGTTTTTAGTTCCCAAAGTCCTGTTGCTCATCAAGGAGCAGTAACAGCACATAGCTCCCACAACAACACATTAATGCTTTTACACTACTGTTTATGCACAATTGAACAAGATACAATGTGTTAACTAGTGAGCTCTAGAGGTGCTGGCAGACACGGCTCTGACCTTGGACCTTCCCTCCAATCTCTAAGCAAAGTAGGCTATTTGCCTTTAAGCTCTATGGTCACACTTGATGTTTATCTTCTGAACTCTTCCTCTAAGGTCATTTGCTGAATCTGCAACTCGCAGTCAACATAAACATTATGGATAATACTTGTGGAGTTTTGAAAAATCTTGTGGAGTGACAAAAATAACTTCCCCTGGGAATACATTGCATTTGCTTGGAAACACCTTTTGTGCCAAATTCCTTTTGGCTAAGATCTGAGTCAGGCTGAATTAGAGGGAAGCAGAAACAGACCAGACATGGCTCACCCCGATTTGGATCATCTGCAGTGTCTCTTTGAGGCGCTTGTCTCCTGTCGTCTTGTAGTTATTGTAGGTCTGAATGTAGAATGAAGTGATATCGTTCACCACCTGAAACACAGGAGCGAAAATGTTATGTCAGATACGCCACTGAGGCAGACGAAAGTAACATCTCTTCATAGTGCCTTTGAACCCTTGCTGCAACACTTCATGTTCTTTTTTTTACACTTATTTCACATCATCATACCTTAAACTTGTACATTACCTTGTTTTGGTTGGAAAATCCCCAGATTCCAGCTGCGACCTCGATGGCAAATATGATAAGCAGGAAGAAGAAAAACTGCACAGAGAAAAGTCAGAATTAAACTTAGCTGATTGTGTAAATGTGCGCCTCCATGCATGCATGTGCACATGTCCTTTGCGTGCATGTGTGAACAAGTAAGGTCATTTGAGTGTAGCTGAACCTAATTTGCATAGACTCCTCCTCCTGAGAGATTTAGTACAAGAAGATTAGGGCCAGACAGGGCGAGAGGGAGGAGGGAGGCAACAAGTACAGAGAAATCTAGAGACTCTTCTCTGGCCTCAATACTTTTTAGTAAACAAGGCAGACAATCTCATATTTCTAAGTGAAGGCCAGTAAGATAAAAAAGCCCAAGCGCTGCTGGGCAAGATCTCTCCAAATATTTAAGACTTAGACGGCGAGACATGAGCTATTGATTATACATTTAAGATTTTATGTTAATTAAGTCAAAAGAAGTTAATAACATAAGAAGAGTCATGTGAAGAATAAAAAAGTGGTACGAACCAGCCCCAGCATACAGGGAGACTCTCGGATGGCCCCACAACATCCAAGAAAACCCACCACCATCATCAGTGCTCCGGCTCCTATCAGGATATACACACCTACACACACACATCAGAGATACATACATACTTGGTGCATTGCAGAGGTCACATAATCCAAAACTTGGCTCAAATGATAATGGATATAATCCTGCTTAAAGTCTGAGAGAATCTCACCCGTGTAAAACACATATGGAGAGTCTGATCCTTCGAACAGGCCTTTGGTCTTGGGGTCTAATCTGAGCCACAGGCCTATAGCAAAGACAGCAGTGCCCGCAAGCTGAAACACAAAAACATTTTGAAATGCAGTACTAACTGTTAGTTATTACAGCATTCAATGATTCAAGCACACTCCTAGACTGGCAGTCTGGCTGTGTAGTAGAAAGACAAATCACAGTAGACAGTGTAACAGTGAGAAATTAAGATCAATAGAAGTTCAGATGGGAAGAATACTTTTCATGCCCTCTCCATATTTCTGCATATTCCCAACTTGTCAACTCAATTAGCTGACTCTGATCTCACCACGCCATTTAACAATCAACTTGCTGCTGTCTGATTTTGAAAGTGGTCTTTTCTCGGCTGCCTCCGCTCATCATTTCAAATCGACGCTGACAGGCCTCGTCTGGAATCCTTCTCACTTTTTACTGTTCAGTTTTCAGTCCAGGAAGACGTCTCTGCAGTCCTCAATGCATATCAAAATATTCACCAACACCAGTATCTAGTCTCCACACTCCTCACGTAAGTCCTCAGGTGTCAAATGTTGATCCTAGTGGTTTTAATGCACATTGATGGGGAGCATGATATGCTGTATGTGTGAATTTGTACGTGTGTGTATGTGCAGTGTTTGTATGCTTCTGTGCTTGCTCCTATCTAGAAAAGAGAGCCACAGAGAAGAGATGAGAAAGAACAGGTTTGTTTGCTTTTTTTATGTTCACACATTCCCTCATCATCAACACTAGATAGGTATTTAATATAGATGCAAAGCAGCATGAGTCCACCAACACACACTGTAGCTGTGTGCATGTTTTATGCATGCTAATTCTTATATATTCTGCTCTTTTCACATAGCATGTGATCAAAATAGCAGAAATACCTGTACACTATTAATGTCCACACGTAGTGCCATATTGTGCAATGTGTTTACAACTTACAAGCCTCGTCAGCAAAGACGTGTTAGTGAATTTTTAACTTTGAGAGCTGGACTGAAAGATGGCTGTCATGTTTCTGTGTGTACTCTGCTGTTCCTTTGACCCTTTTTTCACTGTGTTGGCTTTCTGTTGTCGATTCTCTATTTACATTCCTTCATGTGAATGAAATGGCTGATTAGAGCAAACCACAACGGCACAAATACGAGCTGAGGAAGCGTCTCCACTTCTCTCGCTGTCTACCAGACACACGACACTATAAGACACTATAAGAAGTAAAGTACACCTACCCAGAAGACAAGGTTGAAGGCAAACATGAGGTATTTGACACACTTGATTCCCCCAGCGACAGCCATGCTGAATCTGTCTACACAGCGCACCACTGCGAGTGTTTAATAACTAACTTGTAGCCACAAGGAAGTGAAGCATCCAGTAATGGTGCCAGTGAGGAAAGAGTGGTGGAAAGCGAAAGCTTGTTCAGTACCACGCCTTCATATAATCACCTGATCATACTGTTAGCGAGTGGCAAAGGAGCTGGAGAAACTGCCTCCTTCCCTCCATTGTGTATGTGTTATGATTTCCCGCCTATGTTCCTTCCTCTCTGGTGTCCTATGTTCATGCATGTCTGTGTGTTTAACTCCTGCATGTGTGCAGGTGGTGTGGGCATGCGTACATACATACATGCAGTGTTTTCTGAGGGCTCTGTTGAGGCATGTTGACATAAAATCTTTTCTAGAAAAACCTGCCTAGCAGGATATTTACTGCTCTAGCGTCTGAACTGTGTGTGACTACAGTTAATGGACTGATCTCAAATATAACCACTTTCTCTCACTATTCCCAGAAGCTACTTTTATTTTAAAAGCAATCTTTGTCAACCCTGCTCTTGATGCACTGACACAAAGCTGCACATGTACGGTCTTGTTGCATTCGGACCGAGCTGCGATCAGATCTGAGTGTCATGTGATTTCTGCATGAACAGGGTTGTGACTGGAGTGTGTTACATCTTCAGTTCCTGTTCAATCCCAGGGGTGCTGCCAAGGGCGGGCTGTAGCCACCCTGATATGGTTGCTCTCCCCTGGAAAACATCTGCACTTACATGTGGATGTGAGGCTTGGTTGAGAGACTGTATAGTCACCTTAAGTTATTCATGACTGACATTGCTGTTCTTTGTATTTTATGAATACCCAGAATATCTCTCTCTCTCTCTGTCTCTCTGTCTCTCTCTCTCTCTCTCTCTCTCTCTCTCTCTCTCTCTCTCTCTCTCTCTCACACACACACACACACTGTGGGAAACCCCTGTCTGCCCTGTAATGAACAGTTATCCTCGGCTCTATCTATAGATGCACAAATTACAAACGTTCAGAAAAGGGCACAACATCCATCTGAAACCACACACGCACGCACACACACGCACAGACATATCAAACAAACGGACACAGTAAGACACACCCTGCAGGCTTAGCGGGACACAAATAGACTACATGGGAT
The DNA here is from genome assembly GCF_039877785.1 of Chaetodon trifascialis. Taxonomy (NCBI): domain Eukaryota; kingdom Metazoa; phylum Chordata; class Actinopteri; order Chaetodontiformes; family Chaetodontidae; genus Chaetodon; species Chaetodon trifascialis. The sequence goes on along the minus strand of NC_092065.1, from coordinate 13,520,880 downwards.
ACCAAGATTCACACACACACACACACACACACACACACACACACACACACACACACACACACACACACACACGCTGCCTCTCTGGCATGCGCACCTCTTCAAATCATGTGGCTTAGCAGAAGTCTTAATTATTATTATATCAGTCACATTCGCCACCCAATGAAGGCCCCCCAGTTCCAATTATTAAAATGCCGTGCGCGCAAACTCCAGAGTGTAGTCTGCGCGGTGGAACTGGGTCACTTGGCCACTGGGGATTATTCTTCCTGACCGCTGTGTCTCCACACGCGTTGGGACACTTTGTGTTTGGTGGTGGCCGGTGGCCCCTCAGAATATACTGCGATCAAGTAACCGAGACTGTCCGTGAGCGCTCGGTACGATCCTGCATCTGGGACGTCGTCTAATTTCATTCACTATAGTAACCCTCTCACACACGAATGCGCATGCACGCAAAGCTCACACACAGATGCACGCACGCACGCACGCACACACAACACAGACAGGATGTGCAATTTCTATAAGAGCAATGCGTTTCCTCGTTTCAAACTCACCCAGAATACCAGGTTGAAGGCAAACATCAGGTATTTGATGCACATCTCTCCACCCGACAGCGCAGCCATGGCGGTACTTGAGCTGTGGATCACACTTCTACTGCTGCCAGCTATTCAAACCGACGGTAGTGTGGAGGAGAAGAGCTTCTAAATAACAGTCAGTATGCAGAATGAGGTTATTTACCGAAGCGCCGGCTCTGATATGCGCGTCGTGCTGTGCGCGCCTGTAGTGGTCCGCCCCCACACATAACGGACTGCGAGGGCAAAGCCTCCTGTAGCTTCCCCCCCTCTCTCACTTTGTTTTTTGAATTCGGCTTCCTATATGGTTGCTCTAAATAGCTCTATTTTTTTAAATGAGCACTGTTATTACAGCGTTTCTGTGGATAGGCTACATTTTGGGGACTTTTCAATGATGTAATGATGCAGACATTCTTTGTGGCACTTTCACTGAAATTATCCTCATATTCTTATACAGGAGCTGGGAATCGTATTTATCACACTGTAGGAATTGCCAAGCTTTATTGCGCTGCTTTTAGTATCTTTAGTATCTTCAAAATAAGATTATAGGTTACTTTATTTCCTAATGGTAGCCTACAGGTCCCACAGCAAAGGGAGCCTGTAGCCTGTGCTCAGTGTGAGTCTTCCCTGCACACAATAGATGCTCTGCACGGAAGCCTGTGGGCTTTTTGCTTGAAAGTGTCCTGCAGCACGCTGGGCATTGCGATGACGTAATTCTCCCAGAATAAGATAGGCGCGCTCGCGGGTTGAATGTACTGTACATGAATGAACACGGTGCACGAGCATGTCCGCGCGAGCTGCGTCTCTCCCATGCAGACAGCACATGCAAACATAAAGCGGTCCACTTCTTGTTATTCACAACACCATCTTGCCTGGTTGTAGTGAGCTGTCATCTATCTTGGTGTCTGTGCTGTGTGCATGATGCCTTCACGGACAGCTATAACACCGTTTGGTCTCAAATAACAATAACAATGTTTTAGATAATTGTCTTTGAATGCAGGCAATATTTAACATAGATCCAATAATTGTTATAATAATAGTGTTGCACCTAATGGCTTTATTAATAGCAGTGATGAAAGTAACCGAGGACATTTACTCGAGTACTGTTTTACAGTTTAGAAGTACTGATACTTGAGTATTTAAATTTTCTGCAGCTTTATCCTTCATCTTCGCCACAACTCTTTTACTCCACTGGTTTTATTTGACAACTTCAGTTACTAGTTACTTTGCAGATTTAGATTAATAATATAAGAAAATATAATCAACAAATAAATTATGGTGTAATGTTATACAGTAGATTAAGATAAAACTTTATTGATCCCTGAGGGGAAATTCGCAAGCTACACAGCAGATAAACTGTAGTTCAACTGCCTTTACCAGCTTCAGCATTAGTGATAAAAGCATCAATGCATCAATAATTCTACATACACAATGACTACTTTTACTTTACTATTTTGAACTTTTACTTCAGTAAAAATTTCATTGCGTGACAGTTACTTGTAACAGTATTTCACTGTGGCATTGCTGCTTTTACTTGAAAACTTAATCTGAGTGCTTCTTCCACCTCTGGTTAATAGTTAATAAATTATTTACTTGTGCTTTATATATTAGATGTAAGTCATTTGACTACTTATATCCTGGAAAGGAGCTGCAGAGTATCTGGATACAAATCCATTTATTAACAAATAAACATTTAAAGCAACAGACTTGATATTATGACTGACTGATATTAATTAGACAACATCTAATACACTGTTTCTCAACTCCGGTCCTCGGGCCCCCCGCCCTGCATGTTTTTGATGTTTCCCTCCTCCACCACACCTGATTCAAATTATCTGCTCGTCATCAAGCTCTGCAGTGGCTTGATAAGGAACCACTCATTTGAATCAGGTGTGTTGCAGCAGGAAACATCTAAAACATGCAGGGCGAGGGGGCCCGAGGACCGGAGTTGAGAAACAGTGCTCTAATATGTAATTATCAATTATCGATGACTAATCAGTGTACTTGCAGATGACACATCCTCTTCAGCCAGTAGCATACTGTATACCGCCCCTTGCATTCATTCCCTGGAGCATCTGTTGTGCTTCTGCCTGCCTGAGATTTGCCTGTTGGACTGCTGCTCTCTGTTCGGATCCCCTTTTAAATAAGTTTGCCTCATTTGCCTGCCTGACTTTTACCTGTTTTCGATCTTGAGTAAACTTTTCGACTTTTATTTTACCGGCCTGCTCTCAGAGCTGTGCTTTTGGGTTCAACCCTCTTTTTACTGAGCCTTTACACTGATGGCAATTATATGAGCTCACTGGGCTCCGTCTACCAGCAAGAATCTTGAAGGTGTAAGTCAGCGGTGGACTCAGGATGTCTGAGGGGCAGGGGTGAAAAAAATAATTAGCCCAGAATATCACGATGTAGCCTACATGTTGCTACATCACGTTTTCTCCACTCCAGGGCAAGCTAGAGGGCACTTTATCTTGTTTTCTCCACTGGAAGAAAGCCTAATAAAGTGGGCGCAGTCAGTACACATCCCGCACATTCCTAAGAAGAATTTTTTCACAGCAAGCATTGTGGCATAGTAGGTAAAGCACTGATGTAACTGATAACATTAAACATAACTGCATTCCTGTTAGGTGAGCTACTTTCAGGGTCCCGGTTCTGTGCATGCAGGCTCACTGTCACACTTATATAGCTTAATGGGACACTTGAGTGAAAAGGAACCATCATTAATGTTGGTTGCACCTACACACCCATGGCACACACCCACCCACAGGTGTTTCACTTAATACACTGGTGCTTGATTTTGATCCTCCTGACTCACTTGTTAATTTTCTTGTCAACTAAGAACTTGAAGTTCTGCTGTATCATCATCATAAGCATATCGAGACATGTCAAATCCAGCATGGCTCCACCCGGCGTCAACCTGAGGACTGGTTTTTAATGAAAGCACGTGAGAGGATGCATGTTAAAACAGCACACTGTTGCAAATTGGGACCAGAATGGGACAGCCATTTATTTATTTGGACTCACAATACAAATATTTCAGTTGTTACAGATAGAAAAAGTTGTCTTGTTTATGTTTGGGAGTATGTCTTTGTCTTTTTGCCAGATGATAGGTGAAATTTGCACCTGAGAGTGTTGACCTATACGTGTTCCCAGTGTGTGTGTGTGTGTGTGTGTGTGTGTGTGTGTGTGTGTGTGTGTGTGTGTGTGTGTGTGTGTGTGTGTGTGTGTGTGTGTAAGTTTGGTGCAGCTTAGTCATGTATTTGTGCATTTGGCACCATCAAAGTAGTGCTATTGCGTGAGATATCTCCAGTAAGTGTGTTTTCCACAAGAATTGTTTGGGTTGGCGCTGATACAGCTACGGACGTGTAGACTAATCACTCAGCCAGGCGATCAGTGGGCATATCCTGGCATTGTCCTGCCGAGTGTGCTTGATGGTGTCAGTCTGCAGGCACAGAGTTGTGGACAGAATCATATTGTGCCCTTTCTTTGACATAACCTGGCAAGGGGAGGGGTCTTGAGGGAGAACTGGCTGGGGGCACGTTCTTTGCTATAAAATGGCAAGTTTTTGACCCACCTCTTAGTTCAGCTTATGTTTGACACAGACCATCGCACTGTTCCACTATGCCTTGATTGTATGAGGTCTGGAAGAGCAACGTTTGGATTCTCTGATTTTGGACTGTGGTTGCCTTTTCTTTGCAACTCTGTGGATTAACTGAAACTGGAGCCATGGAGGTAGGACGAACTGGAGTTTGGAGAACTGAAGAAAGCAGTTTTTCAAACAGGCCATGCACAGTACACAGAGTAATGAGATATTTAGTAGACATTAGTGGATGGTGATGTTTATGTAATACTTATGTGTTTCAGGTGTGTATGAGAAGGTATTTACAAGAAATTTTGGTTCTCCTGCATCTGACAGGTGAGTGTGTCATCAGGTCTTTTGGTCTTCATCCTCAAAAGTGACACTGTCTTACACTATTAATGTGTGAAGACCTCCTCTAGTCCTACTTCTACAGTCAACTGAACATAGGTGTGTTTTGCGTGTGTCCAGCTTGCGTGGCAAGTATGACCGGGAGATGCAGTCTGTTCGGACGACACCACGTTCACACGTTCGATGGGGTTTTATATGAGTTTCCTGGAGAGTGCAGCTACCTACTGGCTGGAGACTGCCACCACCGCTCCTTCACGCTGCTGGGTGAGTCACGCTCAGACAGTTCGATAAAGAAACGAGCAGGTTTGAATTCTAATGGCATCAGATGCTCATCCAGCGTGGCTTGGTGTCTTACGCAAGGCCACTGCAAGGCATTTGTTGCTAGTTAGGTGTGTAAGAAAACAGTGTATGTACTTATAATGTAGGAACATGAGGTGTTTGAAATAGCTTTCTCTTTTATCCTTTAAACAGTGAAAGATCATCATTGTCGTTTCAGACTGCTTTTGTCAAAGATTTTATGTAAAATCTGATCGCAAAATAAAATCTGATGGTGTCCAATCCGCAGGTGATTTTGTCAATGGGAAAAGAACTGGAGTCACTCTGTTTCTGGGGGACGCCTTTGAACTGCACCTGTCTGTAGTTGGGCGGCTCTCACAAGGAGAAAAAAGGTTGAGCAACTTTTCTCATGCAAAAATCAGCAATTATATATTTATTACTGCAGAAACAATTCGACGATGGAGAAGCTTGACGCGTGTCTCCTTTTTCATAGACTACCTCTGCCCTACGCATCACACGCTGTGTTTGCGGGCTCAGAGCTCGGCTTTTATAAACTCTGGAGTGAGGAGTTTGGCTTCACTGTTACGATTGATAATGCAGCCAACATCGCCTTGACGCTGACCAAACACCATGCCAACCGCACCTGTGGCCTCTGCGGCAACTTCAACTCTGTATCATCTGATGAATATACTGCTCAAGAAGGTGAGAGCGTGCAGGCAAACGAGTGCAGTCGAAAGTCTGCAACTGGGATATGTGAATGTGCATGAGTGAAACTAGCGAGTGTTCATTATTGTTGGAATCTAGGAAATGATTTGAGTCACCAGCACTCAGCAACAGGAAGAGTAGTGATTCAGTACAGGAAAAGATAACGAGGTGAAAGAAAGCAACAGAAAGAGTCGTGGTAGGATGAGATTAAGGAGAAACCTGTCATCTTGTTTTTGTCTGTGTGCGTGTGTGCATGCTTGTGCGTGCGCGTGTGTGTGTGTGCGTGTGTGTGTGTGTGTGTGTGCGTGTGTGTGTGTGTGTGTGTGTGTGTGTGTGTGTTTTCAGGATTCCTAACAGAGGATAGTTATGACTTTGCGAATTCATGGGCAGTGAAGGGGGCCGGTCAGTCATGTCGACGTGTCTCGAATCCCACCCAGTCCTGTAATAGCACCAAAGAGACCTCAGCGGTGAGAGGACACACACACACACACACACACACACATCTGAAAATGTACAGGAATTTTTCTTCATAATAAAACCTTTTATCCAAAGAAGCAGCAAAAATAAAGATAGACACACATTAAAGCATGACAGGATCTGAACCTTTGATGTAAGAGCGTTTGGCATTCAGCATGTGTTATTTTCTCTGTGTAAACCCTCAGCTGCAGCTCACTTACACTTCCTATCCAAGCATCTCTGTCTCTCTCTGAAAACAGTATTTCACTCTGTCTAGTGTATCAAAATTTTGACCTCATAAATCATAAATTGACTTTCTAAGTCTTACTGATGATACAAATTAGGACAAAAGAAGGAGCCAACCATAAACCACAGTGGTTTGTGCCCCCCCCCCCCCCCCATCTTCATGTTTTGATTTAGAAATTACAAATGAGAAATTGTATTTTTGTGGGTGCTGTTCTGTAATATGTATACTGTAGGCGTTGCGGGTGGGCTGATATGACAAAAACCCAGTTTTAGTGAGAACATTTTGTATTACAGTAACACCCACATATGAGAAAACAGGAAGACTACATGTTAGTGTGAATGTCTGCAGCGTCTCCTTTACTAACTGCGAGTCTGATGTATTTCGTCCGTCTCGGTCTATTCTCTATAGGGGAGGAACTAGGTGCTCTGTCTGTGTGTAACTGGGCTTCATGCAGTAATTTTAATTGAGCCTGACTGAATGAGAATATTTGTTTTAGAGCTAAGCATATCTTCCACATTAGATTACTCTTACAGACTTTTATCTCACTTAATCTGATTTTAAGGTCCTCAAATCATTGAAATCCATGATTCAATCATGAAGACACCAATAGCCATTGTTGTTATAGGAATGTGTTTTTTCACATCTTACCCACCAAATGTCATTTTTAGAATTCATTGTGCCTTATTTACATGAGCTGACTAGACATCGGACAGCAAGACAAGACAAGACTACCAACGTTTTCAGTCACAAACTACTGTGATCTTTTTTTGTTTCAGTCACAAAAACAAATTCAGTTTTCAGTAGGTTATAGAGAACTTCCTAAAATCATTGAATTCCCTTTTATTTAACCACATGGCTCATTTGAACTTAATTGCGTGTGTGTGTAGATTTTGTCAGGCTGCAGCGTGTTGCAGACGTCCAGTGTGTTCCTCCACTGTGCCCACCTGGTCTCTCCTGAGGCGTTCCTGCTGCTGTGTCAGGAGGAGGCGTGTCACTGTGACCGGAAGGACGGGGAAGACTGTTACTGTCCAATCCTGATGGAGTACGCACGCACGTGCCACGCACATGGCATACTTCTTAGTGGCTGGCTGGAGGAGAGCCAGTGCTGTAAGTTTGTCAGTCAGTGAGTAGGGAGTTGCAAGCTGTGAAATTACATTAATCATCTGATAATGTGCATGTTTGTGTGTTCAGACCCCAAGTGCCCAATTGGGATGCAGTACAGCGAATGCACCAAGTCCTGCTCTACAACATGCCATAGTCTTAACATCCAGGAGGTCTGCAAGGAAGATTGTGTGGACGGCTGTACATGCCCTGGTAACCTCCCAGGCACTATATCTCCCTCTCTCTCTCTGTTCCTCTGCACTAGTAGTGGTAACACGGTGCATCTGTTTTTCAGTGGGTAAGGTTTTGGACGGTAATCGCTGTGTGGAGGTATCTCAGTGTTCCTGTGTGCACATGGGACGGCATTTTCCTCCAGGATCCACCATCTCTCAGGACTGCAACACCTGGTGAGGGAGCAACATGCATGCAGAAACATGTATAAATACACAGGTAGAGGAAAAATGCAATGCCTCCTCACTAAATTGCCTCTTCCCTGCAGCGTGTGCCGTCACGGCTCCTGGGAATGCACCAATGAAGGCTGCCCCGGTGAGAGAGATGCACAGTAGTGGTCATTGCACCGATTTGCACATTCTGCCAGTAAAATAAAGTCCCGCATTGCTAATTTCTCATGTTATGTCCTTGTTATCTGTGTGTAGGTGAGTGCTTGGTCGTGGGCCAGTCTCACTTCAAGACCTTTGACAACAAGTTCTTCACCTTCACTGGTCGTTGTCAATATCTGCTGGCAAGGGACTGCACAGATAACGGGTTTTCTGTCATTATTGAGAATGTACAGGTAATGCTGCCAAACATTTTTGAAATGTGCTCTTCTCCCACACAAATTACATGAGAATGTAGTTCTGTCACTTTTGTGCCACTCGCTGCTTGTCATCTCCAGTATTCTGGCTGCTGGTATTGTGTTTCAGTGTGCAGATGATCAGGATGCTGTGTGCACACGCTCAGTGACGCTCAGCTTGCCCTCTCTGGAGGACATGACAGTGAAGCTGAAGCATGGAGGAGTTGTCTCTGTCAACAGCATGGACATCCAGACCCCAATGCACCATGGTATGCCACTTTGGCAGAGAAAATCTACAATTTATAGTCCCTCTCTGTACATTGTACTGCATATGGTTCTATACTGAAAGTAAGTCCTGAAGTATATCTGAGCAAAAAGCATAGATCTGTTATATTATTATTTGTATAAATCATTTTTTATTAAAAAAGAACAAAAAAGAAACATTATGCATCATACATGTCCCCCTTCTTCATCCCCCCGCTACCTCATATATACACATACAAACTGCTGTTGAATGATGAATTGTTAATCGTTCCAAGGCCTTATGAAAACCCCCGTGTTTAACGCCCCTCAGCCTGCCAATAATCTAAAGAGGGCAACACACCAGCTAAAGCTGCAGAAAATAATTGTTTCCCTCCTGACGTTGTCAACATCTACATAGAAACATAAAAAAATGAATCCATTCAATATCTTTGTCAGCCTGATTCCTTAAGATCGGTCTATTTTGTGATCAATAATGTTGATTACTGGAAGGACTGTTATTTATTGTTTCATTTGTTGAATTCAGCTCCCTGTGTGTGCAATTTTACAGGCCGCCTGCATATCCAGAGATCTGTCCAGTCTTCTGTACGTGTAAAGTTTGGAGATGACCTCCGTCTGGACTGGGACGGACGCGGCCGCGTGCTTTTAAAGGTAGAAACAATTTGGATGGTTAAAGGTGTTTTTTTAAATGGCATATGTGTGGAAAGATTAGCAAACAGCCGTTCTGAATGCTGTCCACCCCCCCAGCTGGGACCACGATGGGCGGGGCAGACTTGTGGTCTCTGTGGTAACTTCAATGGTAACCAAGGTGATGACTTCTTGTCTGGATCTGGCCTGGTTGAGGCGGGTCCTCAGGCATTCGGCCAGTCATGGAGGATCAACGGAGACTGTGAATCCAGCCACAAACATGAGACTGATCCCTGTACCATTAACCCCAAAAGAGGTATAGACACCCACGTGGATGGCACACATACACACATCACCACAAAAAATACGAACAGCAACCTGTAATCCTCCTGCGTCTTTCAGTGCGATTTGCAGAAGAGGCGTGTTTGGTGATGATGTCAGACGTGTTCAGTCCGTGTCACTTCCTGGTGAACCCGGCTCCGTTCCAGCGGTTCTGCCGTTATGATGTGTGTGCATGTGTGGATGGTGAGGAGTGCCTCTGCTCCGCTCTGTCTGCCTATTCAGCTGCCTGCGCTGCCAGAGGGGTGCTGCTCAACTGGAGGTCCCCCTCACTCTGCGGTAACCCTCACACTGAACTCATTTACAGCTGATCATTCATATACGCACACACACACACACACACACACACACACATTTAATCTAAACGTTTTTAGACAGGAAAACAGCATTTTAGAGCAAATGCAAAGGTCTTTAATAATTAAGACAAAATTTGAAGTAGGTGCAGATCAGATCATCAGCACCACATAAACATCTGTCTCTGAATATTTCTATCATCAAGAGTACAACAACAATCATTACAAACAACAAAAGTTGTTGTTGTTGTTGTTGTTGAATTGTTGTTAGAATTCCTATTTGTTACAGATGAAAGCACAGTCTAACTGAGAATAGATCCCTAACCCTCCCCTGGTTTGATTTTGTCAGAGCTGGAGTGCACTGGAGGCCGGGTGTATGAGGCCTGTGGGAGTGTCTGCGACCGGACGTGCCGCGCTCTGTCTGGCGCCGAGGCAGGCTGCGACGGGGAGAGGGTGTGCGAGGAGGGCTGCTTTTGTCCCGCCGGAAAGTACCTGAGCGACTCTGGAGAATGCGTGACAGCTGATCTGTGCACCTGCCTGCATGATGGACAGCTCTACCAGCCTAATGATGTCTACGCAGATCACAGCAGCATCTGGTCAGTTACAGATTCGTAGTCGGAAAATATTTTAAGTATAATAAGCTAATAGACATCGCCTTTCATGCATAGTTTTTCTTTACTTGTGTGTGCAGCTACTGTGAGAATGGCTCCATGCGCTGTAGCTCGCCCGAAATGAGTACTTTACTGTCTGACCTCTTCTATGACGATGACCTAGCACCATCCAGAGGTACAATTTCAGTATTTTACAAGACCTCCACTGAATGTCCATGTGTTTCATGACTTGTATAATCCATCATCTATGTGGTATCTTGGAAGTCATCTAACCCAACTGCACATATTGGTTTGGTTTTCTGTATGCAGAGCGCAGGTCAACCCAGTGCCCGCCTCCACTCATCCGAACAGAGTGTGATGCTGAAGAAAAAGGCCTCGAGTGTGCCAGAACCTGCCAGAATGTGGATCTGCCCTGTGTGAGCCTCGCCTGCATCCCCGGCTGCCTCTGTCCACCTGGCACAGTAGGTGGTGTATTGTCTTTGTGTGTGTGTGTGTGTGTGTGTGTGTGTGTGTGTGTGTGTGTGTTCTGCAGATAAAGCACCCATATATCTCAAATAGAACACGGTGATTGATTAGCGGATTGATTTCAGGTACGTCACCGCAGAGACTGCATTGCACCGGAACAATGTCCCTGTTACCATAACAACAGGCCATATACATCAGGACAGACTATCTCTGTGGACTGCAACACCTGGTAAAATGATTGTTTGCATACATGGTTATGAAGGGGAATACCTGCACTCTGCTTTCTTAACCGGTTCTCTTGTTTACAGTGTGTGTGAGAACAGGAAGTGGCGTTGCACGGAGAAGGTGTGCGATGGTGTGTGCCGCACTGTGGGGGAGGGGCATTACATCAGTTTCGATGGCCTCAAATATTCCTTCCCTGGCCTCTGCCAGTATGTCCTGGTCCAGGTAAGAGACAGAGAGATCCAAAAGAGCTCCAGGCTGCATCACACAGTACACTGGTGTCAAAATAATAAAATATAATCTGCATTCTTTTCATCTTTCTATCCTCTTCCTACATTTTTCCGTCTTTTTTTAACTTTCACTTGTCAATAGGATATGTGTAACGGAGAAGAGGGCTCATTCAGAGTGCTGGTGGAGAATGAGGCCTGTGGCATTGTGGGACATCACTGTGCAAAAGCTATCACCGTCTTCTACCAGGGAGGGTTGATTGTAATGCAAGATGGAGAGGTAACACACATACCTTTAACAAACACACATACATGCAAACATGCAAATAACTTATTGTCACAATAGAAGTTTCCTTCCTGAAATGCGGCTCAAGTTTTTCATGGCATGTAACCAGAAGGAAACATCAGAAATGAAGAGCGTTGTACTCTGAAGTATAGCCCTTACATCATCTTATCATTAAAGCTGCCTTCTTCTGTAGCTATGAACCCAGTTCTTTACCTGAATATTTTTAACTATCAGATAAAAATAATAGACCTACGCCACGCTGCCTTTTGCACAACATTTGAATATAAGCTGTAAATGGATTGCAGTTTGCATATGCACCCATGGTTGCCATCTGTCTCTCTCACAGGTGAAGATGAAGAAGCCGGTGCTACAGGGCTCACAGGTGGAGATTGTGCGATCTGGTCAGTTTTACACCCTGCTGCTGGGGAAACACCTTTCCCTCAGCTGGGATAAAGGAACTCGTCTCCTGGTTCACATCTCAGCCATATACAGGGTACTTGTGTATTATAATACAGCTCTTGACTGATTCAACCTTGTTTTATTTATATGATCTTATATTAAACATGTCCTCGTACACATTTTATTGTGTGCAGGGCCGGGTGTGTGGCCTTTGTGGTAACTTTGACGGGAACGTCAACAATGACTTGATGAGCAGTAACAATCAGCTGGAGGTGGATTCCTCTCACTTTGGGAACTCCTGGAAGGTCATCCCCAGCTGTGCCGATGTAGGACAGGTAAAGTCTGGTCTTACATTAAAGGGTTTTACATTAACCTTAGTTTGCAAATTAAAAACTAAGGTTTTCTCTCTTGTTTTGGTTTATTTATATCTGACTCTGCGAATTCTACCCCACCACATTATAATTGAAGTTGATGGAGTCTTGTTTGTGTTGCTCAAAGCATTTAAAAATGAATATTCTATTATTTATATGTGTTTTTTTTTCTCAATAGAAGATAATTATAATCCATAATCAGTGTCAACAGTTTTCAGTGGAGCAGCTTTCTACCCAAGACATTGTCCCTGGAAGTTTTGTTTATGTTTTAGATGATTAACAACACTATTAACTCTGAGGCAGATAAGATGAATCAATCATTGTGCAAAACATTACCATTGTTGAGACATTGGTCAAATCAGGGACAAGTATGAGGAATATGGTTGGTATGTAGCCTGACTGAGGTGTGAGATTGACCTCTGGTGCCAGTGCTATATCTTGAAGGACAATTTAAGGCTGGCTCTGTTAATATGGGTTAGATGTGGCTATACACAGTAAGGCTCCATTCATCGTCCAGATCTGGAGCACTTGTGACCAGGGCCTACATGTTTACTGTGATGGATCACCTACCTCAGGCAAGTCTGTGTAAGTTGAGTTGTGTACCACGCTGACATAAATAAAAAAAAAACAATGGCTGCCTGGAAGGTTTTAAATTCACCTCACAAGGTAAAATATGCTCTGGAAATGGTCTGCCATCATTTGAGGTACGCAAAGGTTGTTGTTGATGTGAAAAATGTTTTGATGTGTGTGTGTTCTTGTGTGTACAGATACCCGCTCCTTGCAGCGACAACATTGTCAAGTTGGTAACAGTGGAGCAGTCGTGCCGTGTGATCACTGGTCCTCTCTTTAGAGAGTGCAACAGCCAAGTGAGTGTAATTACAGACATGCTGGATATCCCATGACACCACATGCATTGTTAGGTTCATTGCACTTTGTCCTCTCTTAACCTGTTCCTGTGTGTCTCCAGGTGGATGCAGAGCCATATGTAGAAATGTGCGTGGACGCAGCGTGCTCCTGTCCATCAGTGGGCGACTGTGCGTGTTTCTGTGATGTCATTGCAGCATATGCTCAGGTCTGTTCAGAGAGGGGAGTATCCGTCAGCTGGAGATCCAATGATCTTTGCCGTGAGTGTGAAAAATCTCTCCACGATGCACTCTAATGTTTTTCACTGCTGCTTAGCATCATGTATTTCCTGACTGAAATATACTTTGTCTCTCACTTTTTGAAAATATGCGATAGCTGCTTGACCAAGCTAAACCAGCTAAGAGTCTTCCAACAGTTCAAAATCAAGTGGACTGTAGAGCAATGACTGAAATTCTGCCTGAAACACAGCAGCTCTGCTTTATGTACCACAATCACAGGATCACCAATTTCAGTTCTGCTATTGTTGTCCAACATGACATTTTTTTGTGTTATAACTACTCTTGTAGTTCTGCTTTCTGAAGAAAACGTTACCCTGAATTTATCGTATCTATACTCTGATATCAGATTTGACATTCTGAAAATCAAGTCTTCATGGTATTGAGGAACTTCACTTGTTTTCCGCACCTGCTCACTACTCACAAGGTCACGGATCATATTGATCTTCGAGAAAGAGACCCATGTAGTTAGGATGGGTCAAATGAAGAGTCCAAATTTTGTCACACAGTTGAAAAAATAGTACATTTTGTTTCCTCAGCCGTGAGCTGTGAGGAGCTGAACCCCAAGAGCCCACATGTAGGGGAGGAGTTATGCCAGTGGAGGTATAATACTTGTGGCCCAGCCTGTCCAATCACCTGCCAGCACCCAGATCCCCTCCACTGTTCGCTCGCATGTGTGGAAGGTTGCCATGCCTACTGTCCCCCAGGTGACAGAAATACTCACTGGACAAACACTGCATACAGCATAGATGAAATCAGATACGTTCCTTTTCAAACATGCAAATAGTGAGGGTGAGTTTAACTATCGCCTCATTTTTCTCAGGCCAACTCCTGGATGAAGTGGCCATGCGTTGTGTCGATCCCTCCCAGTGTCAGGTGTGCATCCACGAGGGTCAGAGAATCTCCCACGGCAACAAGGTCATCCTGAATCACGATGACCCCGACCACTGCAAGATATGGTAATACTGCTTCACACACTCAGAAACAGGTCTGGATCATTTGGATTCGTAATGAATGTGATGATATTACACTGCACAGTTTAAGATGCTTCGTTTTTCTTTTCTGAAGTCACTGTGCCAACAACACTCTGACCTGTGAAGTTTGTACCTCCTTCACTGTGTTCACCACTCCCACACCAACGCCTGCCTACGCCACCTTCACAACCCTACCCTTCACCACCTTGATGCCCGAGGGCACGTGCGACCGCGCCATGGATCTGGCGTTCCTGCTGGATGGTTCAGAAGCCCTGAGCGAAGATGAATTTCAGGCGACCAAAGAGTTTATACTGGGAGTAGTTGAGCGATTCCGCATGGGCTCAGCTCACACTCGAGCCACAGTGCTTCTTTACCACTCTGGAGTCAAAACATACGACCTGCAGGTACATAAGCATATACCGTGCGACACAGTCAAGGCTGTATTCTTGCACACATATACAGCACTATATTGAGCATCTGTATATGCATATGTATATGCATCTATAGCTCAGAAATAAGATGCTTTGGTGACTCAAGTGTCATAGTAAAGGTCTACTTTACCTGATCATCTATCCGTCCATCCCATTCTCATGAATGTCTCAGGAACACCTGAAGGGAATTTCTTTAAATTTGGCACAAATGTTCACCTGGACTCAAGGATGAATTGATTAGAATTTGACGGCCAAAGATCAAAGGTCACTGTTAACCTACAAATCACATTTTTGGCCCTAACTCAAGTTAATTAGGACAAAATTTGACACAAATATCTCATAGCATAAAATAATGACATTGTACATCCAAATGTCAAAGGTCAACTTCACTGTGACATCATCATGTTCTGCAAAAAACATTTTTCTGGTCATTATTCAACACCATAAATAAACATACATCCATACAGGATATTATATGCCTCTGGAAAGATACATGAGTGGTTAGCGGAGGCATAGGTGGTAATTCTAGTTCCCTCTCATTCATGCCTGTAGGTTCAGAAGTGGCTGTTTAAGAAGACTGTGCATGAGCTGCATTACACAGGAGGAGATGCAGCCTTCTTGGACGAGGCTGTCAAGTATCTGGTCATCAACATCTATGACAAGAACAAGCGTGAGCACGCCGGCCGCGTTGCCATCATCTTGACTGCTAGTGCAAACCCTCGCTCCGTCCGTGCCCTCACCAAAATGCTCCGCAAGAAAGCCATCACCACCCTGACGGTGGCACTGGGTCCTGGGGTAAACATGGGGCAGATTAATGACATTACCAAGGTCAACCCAGAAAACAGGGCCTATGTGCTCAGCAGCACACGTGAGCTGCCTGATCGTCTGTTAGAGCTGACAGATTACCTCTGCACCTTGGGGATGGAGCCTGAGGTGCCGAAACCTCCAACGCCAAAATCCACTCTGGGTAAAGCTCGCCAGGGCACAACCACCACAACCTCAGCTCCTCGTCTGGAGCCCAACCCCACGCAACGCCTCCCAAACACCCCCACGTCCACCTCACCCTCTGGCCTGTCTCCCATCACCACGTCGACATCTTCCGTCTCTCCAGCCAGAGATGTGACTTTCATCCTTGAAGGCTCTGATTCAGTCGGCGAGGCCAACTTTAACAAGTCGCTCCTCTTCCTGGAGGAGGTCATCTCACAGCTGACGGAGGAGGAGGAGCTCATTCGTATCACTGTGATCCAGTACTCGGTCACGGTGACTGTGGAGATCAGTCGGTGGGAGCTGAGGTGGCAGAGGTCCCTGCTGCTGCAACGACTGAGGGAGATTCGTTGGAGGGGTGGAAGTGAGACCAACACAGGCACAGCTCTCACGACGTTTCAAGAAATGACCACAGTCCGGCCTTCACGCGGCCCCACCCCTCCTCAGCTGGTCTTCCTCGTGACAGAAAACCCACCTACTGACACAGTGACACGACCGCCGTCCACAAGCACCCACACGCACGTGTATCCTATCGGTGTTGGACCAAAAGTACGTGAGATTGACTTGCTACCTTTTAGCTACCCTCAACGGCCGATAATGGTTGATGACTACAACCGTCTGACGAGCCTAGTCCACCGTGTCGTCAATATCACGCACAACACAGTCAGGCCCCGCTCCCCTACACTGCCACCCCTGGTCATCCCAACACTCTCCAGCCTGCCACCCTCAGGTATAGAAGATATGCTCATTTCAATCATTCAGTCCACATGGAGTCAGTAGCCTGTATTAATGTGTGAGAGTATGTCTGCACAGTGCCCTGTAAGAAGCCTGTGGATGTGCTGTTCCTGTTGAGAGCTGGAGAGCAGATTGAGGACATGAAAACATTCGTCAAAACTTTCATCAATAATGCTGACATAGGTAGGTCTCATCTAACCCCTAAATGCTCTTTGTAATGCACACTGCATTTCCCTTATGCGTGGTACTGTTGATAGTTCTGTTTAGATGCTAGACATTTATTATTTTTTCAGTCAGAACCATGTGAGTGTTAAAGATGGAGTCATGGTTCCAAATCAAAAGTGTTTGCCTTATGGGTCAAAATCTATTTAGCATATTTAAGTTTTAAGAACAAACTGTTTTAGTTTAACAGTAATTTGGATAATTACTCAGTGTTGTGTGGTCACCCAGAATTTTATCATCGCAGTAGCAGTAGAAGGATTTTTTTTTAGGGTTTTTACAAAACTATTACATAACATCATTAAGGTACATTTATCCGACTGATGCTTATTGAAGTAACCAGTTTGTGGATCACCCTCCCTGGCATTTCTGCAGTGATTTAGCTCTTTGTTTATGTGTGCAGGGCTGAATGGCACTCAGGTGAGCGTGATTCAGTATGGGGCCACCAACAGAGCAGAAATCACCTGGAAGGAAGAACAGAGCAAATCCCACCTCCTGAACCTGGTGGAGAGCATACCAAGGAGGACCACCGCTGCCCCTGCACTAGGTGGTGGATACTTAAACGAATGGGTGCACACACATTTAAACAAACACACACACTCACTCTCACTGCTCTGATTGTCTGCAGGCTCTGCGCTGCGATTCGCTGTGCAGACGGCCATCTCGCCAGTCAGCGGTGGAAGAGTCGGTGTGGCAAAGGCTGTGGTGATGCTGGTGACTGACAAATCAGCTGATGATGTCAAAGAAGCAGCGAACGAGGCGCTGGCGGCAGGTAGTCACCGCTGATATGATTTACAGTCAATATGCCAGTTCACATACCACACGGAAAGTGCACAGGTGCACAAAGGCTGAAAATGGAATGCTGCATAAAAAAACAGACTAAAACTGCACGTCAGCACACCTGCAGGCAATGTTCCCTTTAGAAATCACAGGCCAGGAAATGTGTGCATGTGCATCAGCCTCATATTTCACTTCCCATTTCCGCAACTGATGATAATTTCATCAGTGAGCACACAGCCCAGCCCTCTCCTCTGCTCTACAGGCTATGGGAATGAGATGGAGAGAAAGCACTGATGAAATATTGAGCGGACATTGATTTAAGATTTGAGTTGGCTCGTATCGTTTCAAACTGAAAGGTGCTTATGGAACCGTTATGGCTCCCTACACGTGCAAGTACAAATAACACTGCTGGTTTGAATGTTTGTGCACATGTGTCAGAGTTTACGTACAGGTGCAGGCATTCTCCAGTCAAGTTTGTTTTTATAGATCACTACATCAGGTGTAGTATCACTGAGTCTCTTCCCTCAGGTGTGTCGGTGTTCCCCATCGGGGTTGGACCAGACTATGACAAGAGTGAGCTGAGCATCCTTGGTCGCCATGGCAACCAAGACAACACTCTGCACTTAAACAGCATGGATCAGTTACTGATGCTGCTGACTCTGGACCATGGTTACACAGAAAGAATATGCAGAGGTGCTTACAGACACGTACACACACATACTGTGTATTTTTTTACATATAAAAATGATTGACTCTGAATCTTTCCTTTGGTTCTCAGCTGGTCCACCAGGAGTGTGTGTTGATGATTATGGAAATGAGAGAAAGGTGAGCAGCTTTTGAGAGTTTGAATACAGGTTACAGCACTGCAACGACCTTTGACAGCCATCAGAGCCTTTATTTGTAATGAACTGCACACCTCTCTGTGATGTGTTTCAGCCTGGTGAGTCATGGCTACTGGAGGACGGCTGCCACTCTCTCATGTGCCACCCCAGTGGGGCAGTGACCGTGCAGAACCACAAGGTCAGCTGTGACAGACTGGAGCCGCCAGCCTGCAGCAACAACATGCCACCTGTCAGAGTACAGGAGACCTGTGGCTGCCACTGGGAATGCCCTTGTACGTACATCAAAACGATCAAATAGCTTCTGAAGCTTCTAGCATCGCATTTAATCTCGTCTATATTAAGTGCACGTCACTTCCCACTCAAGCTGATGATGATGACTGCTAGAGGTTTGCATGCTGGTCTATTTATACTAACTATTTACAGATCACATTTTTCTGACTTCTGTATAAACACTGTCTTCCTCCTGCCTGGTGTGTGTTGACAGGCATGTGTATGGGCAGCTCCACCAATCATGTTGTTAGGTTTGACGGCTTGGCGCTTCGGCTGGATGGAGAGGGTTTGTGCACCTACACGCTTCTCACTGTCAGCAGAGGCATCGGTGAGGGGTCAGAGGTCAAACTCCACAGCGGCCCTTGTCAGGACTCAGCAAATTACAACCAAGTCTGCATGAAAGCCATGGAGGTGATCCACGGGCCACATAAACTGCTGCTGAAGGATGATATGACGGTAAGCAGTGTGTGTTACTGGTCAGGATACTTGCACCGACACTGGAACTGATCATTGTATGTGAGTCTACAAAAGGTTATGTGTGTTTGTTTGAGCAGGCGGTGATTGATAAGGAAGAACTTGCACTGCCTTGGCGCTACGCTGGCCTAGAGCTGGTGCGTTATGGAGGAGTGATGCTGCAGCTTAAGTCAGACCACGGCTACGTCTTGACTTTCACTCCTCAGAGCAATGAGTTCACCATCACACTGCCCAGCTCCACCTCCACTGGCCACACTGCTGGACTCTGCGGTAACATAAATGCTGACCCATTTATTCAAAATGTTTATCTCTCTTTATTTGCTTCCCGTCTCCTTCCTCTGACCACTGTTCTCTCTCTGTGTCTTTCCTCCAGGTGCCTGTGGTGAGGAAAAATTGAACGTCCTTTCTTTACGTAATGGCAGTGCCACCACTGACCAGCCAGCCTTCATCTCAGACTGGACCGTGGCTGTAGATGGAGGAGTGTGTCTGCCGAAGCGGACGGCACTGTGTGTGTCCGGAGCAGCGATGGGATGTCAGGCCCTGCGTTCGGAGGTGTTTGAACCGTGCCACGCACACATTCCCGTCCAGGTTTTCCTCGCCAAATGTGAGGAGCAGGCATGCGAGGAGTCAGACGTGTGCGAGCTCATTTCTGCCTATGCACGCCTCTGTAGGCAGAGAGGTGTTTGCGTGGACTGGAGGAGCCCCCACCTCTGCCGTAAGTCCATTTTTGATGCATGTATGCTTCACTCTACTCGCTGCAGTAGGCACATTCGATCGCCCTGTCTGAGCCTAAACTTAAACTTTAGCCTGATCTGTGCGTTACAGCATTACAGTGCCCCAGCTCCATGGAGTACGATGCATGTCGGACAGGGTGCGTTGAGGACTGTAGTCTGAGCATACAGACGTTGCCAGGCGACTGGTCGGTTGCCAGGGGTAACGAGTCATCCTGTATGGACACACCTACTGAGGGCTGTTTCTGTACCGGAGGAATGGTCTTGCATCACGGACAGTGTGTGTCCCCAGAAGCATGCAGTCAGTGTGTTGACCGTCATGGACGCACATATATGGTGAGACACATGAGAAGATGAATGACTGAATTAATGTGAGAGAGAATGACACCAAATCTGAACCAATTTCTTCATAGCAGAGACACATGCTAACAGAATCAGATGGGGCAACTATTGATGTGTTCACCCTTAAAGTAGACTGTGTACGCCCTCTAGTGTTTAGTTATAATATAACCTTCATTGAACATAGTATAATTTTTTTTGTACAGTACATGCAAAGTTGGGTGCCAGATGAGAACCCATGTTTGATTTGCATGTGTTTGGACCAACAACACATTAACTGCACCGCCCGGCCCTGCAATGACGTCAAAGGCAAGCACCCATTCTGTTAACATTTCTTTCTTTTTTCTGGTTTTGCTAAAACTTAAAAATATTACCAGTGTTGCATTGTGGGTTTAGATGTAGCACTTTGTAATAAACCATCTGTATGTGTGTGTAGCTCCAGTGTGTGGACCGTGTGAGATCCTGCAGGAGAAGAGAGAGTCTAAGTGCTGCCCAGAGTATGAGTGTGGTATGTGGCATTATTACAACATTTCTATTTCTGGACCAGACATTACAGTCGCCTCATCAAATGACAGCAGGAAGAACAAATCTGTCAGAATTCAATATAAGCGTGTGTGCATGTGAACTACAGCATACTGTCTCACTCTGTGACTTTTCAGTGTGTGATCTGGTGAGCTGTGACCTGCCTGAAGTGCCCCGCTGTGAGGACGGTCAGACTGTGGTTCTGAAAAACCCTGGGGAATGTCAGCCTGTACACGAGTGCGGTATGACATTTGCACGTTCGCTGTGATGTTCAAGCCCTGCTTTGCTCTGGCGCACACAAACATACACACAAAACAGGATGCATGTCCATGTGGTCGTTTCACGTGTTTCTTCATATCTTTTCCTTCTCAGTCTGCAAAAAGGAAGAGTGTGTCCTGCAAGCTCCCCCCGACTGTCCCGCACATCGCCAACTATCAGTGAAAAAGACAAAGTGCTGTGATGTGTTTGAATGTGTGTGCAACTGCCAGAACTCCACCCAAACCTGCCCTGCTGGGTTCATCAAGTCGTCCTCTACCAATGACTGTGGCTGCACGGAAACCAGCTGCCTGCCCGACGAGGTGAGTGTTGGTTTGGATGCATCCGTCTCCATTTTCTGTGCCGTTTCTGTTAAAACTATCCTGTTTTATTCTGGTTTGTCTCTTCAGGTGTGTGTGGTTGGCGGCGTGGTTCACCTAGTGGGGAGTGAGTGGGAGGACGGATGCGAGAAGTGCAGTTGCACACCTCTAAAGGACAAGGACACATTGCTGCACATTGCTCAGTGTACCCCACCTGTGTGTGATCGGACCTGCCCTGAGGTGAGACACACACACACCAAACATAGACATCTGCAATATCCTTTTACTGTATAACTATTCATTCTCATATATTAATTGTGCATTTCAGGGCTCCATATACACTCCAGCAAAAGGAGAGTGCTGTGGGAAGTGCACACCAACCAGCTGTGTGGAGTCAGAGGGAGAGATGCGAGGGGACACACTGATTGGGGGAAAGCTGAGACATGTATGTGTACAAAGAACTGGACTAATATAGGCAACCAATGCTTAGTTATTATTTGTTTCCTGTAATTGTCAAAAGCACTCATTCTGTGTCCTCCATGGCAAACCCCACTGATCTGGTACAAGCTACAAATATAATTGATCTCCCAGTAAAATGTGTTGAACTTTATGTACAGCTTAATGTCTCTTTTAAATAACTCTGCTTGGGCAGTATATTTCTGGCTGTGAATGCAAAAAACAAAACAAATGTTCGTTGTTGATGCAGCTGTTTCTCTTCTCTCTTAGTTGATTTTGACTTCTGGCTGTTTACAGGTGGGAGAGGTATGGCACTCTCCACATGACAAATGCATATTACAACAATGTGTGAAAGTGAAAGACGAGGTATTCATCTCCGCAACAAATGTAAGCTGCTCTCCTATGGATTCTCCATCCTGCCCGCTGGGAACTGAGTTACGCTGTGACACGCAGGACTGCTGTCCCCGCTGCCACTGTGGTAAACACAAACTTTGCCTGATGTCAAATTATGTGTATGCACGCAGTTAGATACCACGCTGTAGTTGCAGTGTCTGCCCAGCAGATGGCTCTCTTATATTGGTGTCATCCCAGAGTAAGTTATCCTGACATGACCTTATGAGGCCCGATATGCTGTTTAATGAATGGCAGTAAACTCCTTTGTGCTTTTCTCCCTGCAGCGCCTATGGATGCATGTGTCCTCAACCACACTGTGATAGGAGTAAGTCATGCAGACAAGCAGCACTCTTCTGTCATATTAGAATATTCTGAATTCTGCTTTCAGCGCTCCATCTCTGCGATCTGTGTGTGTGTTTGTACAGGCAGGGGAGAGGCTGATGGTGGATGTGTGTACACACTGTGAGTGTACAGTGGAGGACGGTGCCATGAAGAAATACAGGCTGTCCTGCAGGAGAATCAGCTGTCCCGCTTGCCCCATGGTAAACATCATCTCATCATTATTTGTTATCATCACCATTATCGTTTGTCATCATCATCATCATCATCATCATCATCATCATCATCATCATCATGACTTACCAATAAATTCAAACGCTGTCGTTTTCATCAAAGATTCTCTAACCCACTAGCCACATTCTTTCCGTGCTCATCATTAAATTGCGGCCACGTCGTTTTCCGTGATTCACTCTACCCACAGAGGTAAATAGCGAATGATTTATCCAGCCAAATTTGTGTCATTGTATTTACAGTAATGTCTTCCTGATGTTTTCTGGGTATATGAAATAACATGCAGTACTAACCACACTGTTTTCAGGGATACACTCTGCAGAAGGAGGAAGGCGCTTGCTGTGGTCGATGTGTTCCCACTGCCTGCATCATGCAAAGGCCAGATGGAAAAGTGATCAGCTTGCAGGTAGGTGCTTTGCAGAAATGATGAAGCCTTGCTCATGAAACTCCTCAGACACACAGAATTCAGACAGTAGCACTCATTTACTGCAGCAAGAAAACTTCATAATGATAATGAAATTTATATATTTTTATACAGAATTTTTCTGCTGGTTTTAGCATCTTACTATACTATGCTATGCTATACCATACCATAATATATGATACTATGAAATACTGGTGTGCTATGCTATACTACACCAAACTAAACTATACTATGCTTTTCTGCACTATACTATACCATAATAAACTCTGCTAAATAAAACTTTAGTGTACTACACTGAACTATGCTTTACTATACATACTATGCTACACTGTACTTTACAATATTATGTATTTCTTATATTGTAATATATATTAATATACAATGCTAGACTATACTGTAATTAACTCTACAATATAATACAAAACTTAGTATACTGTACTTTACTATACAAGAGTATTGTGACATACTGTAGCGTATAGTATATACAAAACTATGCTATGTTGTACTGTACTATACTATGCAATGCAATGCTATGCTATGCTATATACTATATCTACTAGATCAAGAGTCCTTTTGCCATAATACAAAAAATGTGGCCTAATAAAGTTTGCCAGATTGGAAATGTAATATGTTTACCTGTGTGTTTACTTAACTAAATTAAAAAAAATAAAAAAAGAGAGAGAACAGCTTTTAAGCAGGGATGAATCTAAAAACAATATGGACACGTGTGCCTCTCTCCCTCCAGGTGAACACCACTAGCGAGAACGGTTGCAACCTGTATACCTGTGGTGTAAACAGTAAAGGAGATCTTGTCCTGCAAACCAGAGTCACCACCTGCCCTCCTTTTAACCGCCAAGCTTGCCTGGACCAGGGGGTAAGAGCGCTACACAAGCTGCGCTCCATCCATCTCACAGTATTCCCACACCTACACCTCTGTATCTGCCGCACATTTCTATGAATGTTATCTCTCTCTGTTTGTTTTAGGGGAAAGTCAGCCAGATTGGAACAACCTGCTGCGAGCTGTGTAAGTAGAACTGTGTCCTCTGCAAGAGAAGTACACTATTTTGAAAACTCTGGGTGGCCTGACTTTAATAACAGTGTGGACATATGTGAAGGTACGGAGCCAGAGTGTCGGAGGACAGTGGGAATGCTGAACTACATCAAAGTGGACGATTGCCAATCAGAGCACCAGATAGAACTGCACTACTGTGAGGTAAGAGACTACGCACGCACATGCACACACATATTTAAGGATGATTAATACTCTTTCCGCTTTCGGATTAGCCTACAAAGTTCAATGAAATCATAGCACTGTCCCTCACCATCCCAACCTTCCTGTCTCCCCCTGTGGTGCTGTCCATCTGTCCATCTGTCTGCCTGTCTGTCAGGGCAAATGCCGCAGTAAGTCCATGTACTCCC
Source organism: Chaetodon trifascialis (assembly GCF_039877785.1). Taxonomy (NCBI): domain Eukaryota; kingdom Metazoa; phylum Chordata; class Actinopteri; order Chaetodontiformes; family Chaetodontidae; genus Chaetodon; species Chaetodon trifascialis. Next base: position 13,496,433 of record NC_092065.1, on the reverse strand, counting down.
TGGAGAGGGCCGCTGTGGAACAGGAGTGCGTGTGTTGTGCTGCTGTGGCAACGGAGCCGCTCAGCGTTCCCGTCCTGTGTGCCAATGGCACTCGAAGCCACCACACTGTCCTGTCTGTCACTTCATGCGACTGTCTGTCCAAGCAGTGTACCTAGAGAGAGAGAGAGAGAGAGAGAGAGAGAGAGAGAGAGAGAGAGAGAGAGAGAGAGAGAGAGAGAGAGAGAGAGAGAGAGAGAGAGAGAGAGAGAGAGAGTTTATATATGCAGATGGTATGTGTGTATCCAAATAAAATATACCCCTATAAAAAATAACCTACATGGCTGCATTTAAATGCATTTACAGTTAAAAAATGTCAACACAAATAACAATAAAACAAACCTGTCAGTTTCTGTAAGCACCACTTTTCTCTGTGTTTTATTTGGATCTGGATCTTCCTATTGAAATGTTTGGGATTGTAGAGATTGATTTGTTTTTAGATGTCTGAATACTTTAAAAGTGATCACAGGTTATCATCAGCTTTCTGACATTACCTATCATGTTGATACCTAAAATATTGAATCATCTTATTACTTTAGTAGTTAAGATTTTGCATACAAAACAAATGACTTTTGCAACATACAAAACCTGCACCTAAATGCATCACTAACAACAATCTCGGAATATATAAATAGCAATATATACAAGCAAATATATACAAGCATAAAACTCACCAGAGTGGAGTTTTCAGGGCAATGCTTGTATTTGTAATGTATTTTCATATTGCAGTTTTGTTAGTTAAGTAAATGATTTGAAAACTTCCACCATGGAAAATGCGTCCAGCATTGTTAGGGCAAAGGGTTGCTAATATAATAATAAGTTGCTTTTCTCAATTTCTGATAATTATTATTATAATTGAATGCTTTTGCCTCCTACTTAGCACTGATTAATAGAAATAAATAATACATATATTAATCAATAAAGACAAAAGTAATGTGAGATAATAATCTTATTGTTGCACTGATTTATTTTTCCCGTCATCTGAGATCCATTGCCTGCAGAGGGTAGGCGAGGTTTTCATGTCTGGTCACCTGTAAGCTCTTTCACCCCTCTCTGGCTTACACGCACGCACTCACACACACACACACACACACACACACACACACACACACACACACACACACACACACACACACACACACACACACACACCTCTTGCATCGGTTAATATGCATCACACCTTCCTTCCCTCCCGTATGAAACGGTCAGGGAATTAGCCGCCCTGTGCGCGAGCGTGTTAAGCCAGGGGTTCCGGGAGCGCGCGCGGATTGTCCACCATCTCAGCCCCTCGCCAGGCTATGCTCCTCGCGCGTCTTTGTCATCCATCTCCATAGCGAAGAACTGATCCTCCACGAGCACTGGTGAGTCCACTTTTGCACTTTTCTTCCATCTGAAATGTTGTAAAACTGCGCACTCGACCTTTAGCGCGCCACTCTTTTATTCCCACTCCCTCTTGTCCGCTTTGAATGCGCCTTTTTCGCACTTTTACACTCATTTCTTTGAACAATAGCTACTTGTGTGTCCGGTACTCCATAAACAAAGCCTGACCTGAACCACTGCTTTTATTCTTGAAATCCTCCTGTGGCTACTGTGGCGCAGCGGCGCTTCTCAGGGTGCTGAGGCAGTTTTTTTCCATCCGGCCATCTGGGTGCGCACAACTGTTGCGCCCATGAGCGTTTAATTTAACACATATTTGTCGAATAAGCAGCTCCTGACAACTGCGCGGGGATTAATTAGTCCAAATGGAGATAAATCAATTAGTTTGATGTAGTCTGTGCTCTGGATGTTTTTGTCTTGAATGAGCTGTGTGGAAATGAGAGCTTGCAGACAGGTGCGCTGGTTCAAGTCAAAGTTTGCTACATTTTGATTCATCACATAATTCCAAACTGAAATCTTTCTTTGGGTTGCATGTTTGCTCTTATGGCATTAGAAAGGTGCAAGCAGCTGTTAAAATTAGCGATGTGTAATCTGTTGTATTCTAGGAGAGACCGTATTAGACCGCTCCCCTGTTGCCCTCTGCCCCGTTAATGGGAATGTGAGGGTGCAGCTGACACTCTCGCCTTCGCTGTTGAGCTGTCAGCAAGCTTACAGGCCTTTAAGCCCCGCGCTGAGACGCACACTTTGATACATTTGCGCCCTCCTCCTGTACCTGCTCCACCGTGAACTGGCAGGAAGGACATTCAAATATACAAACATGATTTAGGCCTTACAATAGTGTAAGAGATAATAATGTCTAGGTAATAAACCCAAATTAAAAGTCAATTAAAAGAAACTATAATGAAACACAGTATGATCTGTGTTGCCACGGACGTATGTTCGAGCTCTGTTGTGAATTTTACTCATACTGCTAAACTGCTGTGTGTAAATGAGCAATTTTGGCAGAATTAAATGAAATCTAGTCTTGAAACGCAAACACCAGCCCTGATCATTGTCTTTTCTTGCATATAATGGGCAGGCTTTCTGTGCACTTAAACCACCATTTTTATGGCAAATGTTTCTGCTAAAAGTCACAGAAAACACTGGAAAACTTGGCTGCTGGTTTGATTTTTTTCATTTTTCCTATATTTAACCAGGTAAAAGTGTTGTTGAGATTAAAATCTAAAAATTTCTCCAACCATAGTAGCTCTTACAGTACGCAATACTGGTATAGATGTCATTTTAAAACACATCTAGAAAGCTGTCATCTTTGGAACCAAGATTAATCTGAGCCATTACAAGAGCAAAAAGTTAAACAAAAAATATATTCTATAATATAACATTTTTTTGTGTGTGAAAACCATTCAAATCAAAAAGTCTGGAAAGGAAATATCATTCTTTGGTTGAATTGGCCCCAACTCTCCACAATGAGATGATGGATCACAAGGAGCAGAAGTTTGTTTTAAGAGGATCACAAGGCAAAACGTTTAACTATTGCTGTGTCCTGAGGGATAAATCATTTACATTAAGTCTTTTTTGACCTCTTGAACTCTAAACAACATTCTCCATTTCCACCTTGGCTCTGTGTTTGCTAACACATGGTAAACTGGGATTATCGTAGTTGCGTGTTCTTACAGTATGTGTAAGGGGATTGACTGGTGAAGCCCTCTCTATGTGTTTATTTTGTTTGGGGGTGTATTTGTATGTCTCGTGTTATGAATATGACATTGACCATGACCACCCCTACATGCAATCCTCTCTCTTTCACCTGCTAGAACACATGATGATGGAGGAGTGTGGATGGCACCTATGCTTAGAGATTAATATCATTATTAAAGGACTCATATACTAAATGTCTCAAATGTGTAGCTTTCGCTTCCTCACCTGACTCAGCCCACAAGCTGTATGATTTCTGAGACTGACATCACTGAGAGACATTAGAAAAGACCTCACATTTTGAACCTGCAGCAAAAAGTGGAGTAAAGCATCGCACATTAAAATCTCTTTTAAATTAAACTAATTTTGTAATTCGAACATGGCTATATAATTTTCCCCTACTTTTTAGAAGTCAAAGAATTAAATGTCTGAGAGCATCAACAATCAGTCACATATGAGTGTCTTTAAAGTGTAAAGTCAGTCAATACAGTGATAGAGCCATGGATGGAAGCATGAGATTAGCCCAAAATGTGATGGCTGTGCCTCGATCCAAGCAGATTTCACACACACAATCATATAAAACTGTAAACTGATTCCTGTATTGTTGTTTGTTATGTTTTTTCTGAGCTTGAGGAACAGTTGAGAAACTGAACTGATTTTTTGGAAGATTAGCCGTGCCATGTGGTGCACTTACACTTAAAGAAATGTTCCATATTCTGTGTCTGTGGATTTGAGCCTGGAGGATACACATGTGTTTCTAGTAGTGTGATACTTAAGTACTCAGTAGTCTCTTAACACTTCATTCTTTATCTCCAAAGAATGAGCCCAGTGACCAAATTGCCCCAACAGATTGTAAACTGTTCCGCTTGGATTGCAATGTGAGCTTAATCTGAGCCTACAGCTTCATTTGGGGGAAAAAAAGAGAGATGAGACAGCTTAACTTTGGCTCACAGTTGATCTGTCAGTCAAAAACAGGGACTACTGTGTGATTTTTAAAACACAACATTTGACGATAAAATCAACCTGAAATTTATCTACAATACACATCACTGGCTCTAAACGATAAGTAACTGCCACATGGCCATATCAGCTCTTTGAAATGAAAAAACGAAACGAAATTTGTATTTGTATGGTAAAGGAAATACTAACTGCATTTTATAGGCTAAGGACCCCATGAGGGGTCTCAAGATAAGTCTGACGGCTCTCCAGATATTGAACGAGTGGAAGCACAGTTCTGCCAGAAAAATATATTTTTGCCATTGTTATTACAGAACGTGACATCTTATGAGATAAGTGAAAGAGAAAAATATATTTATTTGTATATTATTGCATAATTTTTCATTTGCAAAAATAATTATGAAAAATTAACTTCATGTGGTCGTATCTCTTCACTAAATCAAACACTTAATAATAGGAAAAGGTAATTTTCAAGTGGCATTAATGGGCTTCTATATAAGACTGTTCTTGTTCAGTGTTGTTTCTTTAGCCTTTGCTCTACTGTTTGCTTTTATTCTTGTGAATTATTGCATCATTTTACATTTTCAGGCCAATAAAAACTATTTGTATTGACAAAAGGAGAAATCCACTCTTAGCAACTGGTAGATATACAACCAGTGACGATCATTGCAGTAAGACATCTCTCTACATTAAGTAGTCACGATCCCAGAAACACTGAGGACCAAAGCATCCAAACTACTGAATACTGAACTCTTGTTTTTTTCATGTTCCATCAGAGGGATGAAACGGAAACGAATGCATGCCTGTCACCACAGAAATGAGTGAGTCGTCGTCCATTCACTCGGTGAAGCTTGTTTCATTGGCCCGATCACTATCCGGGCTTGGGCTTGATGCTGCCAATGGAGGCCCGATCAACCCCCCCAACGCTGATGAGCCCCCTCCTCCGGTATGGTCTCCTCTGGATGCAAACACTCATATCCTGTAGCTTTACCATCCTGCAGTTATCTGCCAGCTCAGGTTTCCCATCCCTGAACTGACACACATGGAGCTTTGCCTAATTGGCTGGTTCTTACACTATATTACTCCCTAAATTCCTTACTTGCAACCCTTATCACTTTCTTCAATAATGACTTGTGTGTGCTCTTGTGTGTTCGTGTAGGAGTCTGGCATCGATCTAGGCCCTGGGCTTTTTTTCGCTGATGGCAAGAGAAAAGTGGACTACATCCTCTGCTACAAATACAAAAAAAGGCGGGCATCCAAGGCACGCCTTTCCATTGCGTCCAATGGGAGTATACCAATACAGATTACGGGCCGATGGGACACAGAGTCTGGGGAGGCGGGCGCACCAGCAGGAGATGTGGAGGAGTCAAAGCTGTCTGATGAGGAAAAGGCTTTAATGAGGGAGGAGTTTGAAGCAGGTCTACTGGAAGCTGGACTGCAGATCGAGCGTGATAAAGAGGTGTGAACCTGCTTTTACGGTGCTTTCACCATGATTATTTTTTTAACTGCTGTTCACTCCAATAGATATTTATAGGTCAGTGCCGTTCTTTAGTGATGTGAACACAAATCCTGTGATTGGACAGCTGCCAAACAGGTTAAGACTCAGACTGTCTCTTGAAGCTGGAGGACTTGCGTGCACTCTAATTAAACAGAGAACTTGTTCAAATCAGTGGCATGTCATAGGTTAATACAGTAATAATTGAGACAACGATAACAATAAGGAGTATGGTGCGTGTCTCTTGTCATGTACTGTACAGCATGTGCAAGTGGGAGTGTTTGGGGGTTGTTTTTGCGTTCTTTGTGTGTGTGCATGTGCGTGCGTGCATGTTTGTGTCTATCCGCGTGTGTGCATGTGCGTGTGCGTGTGTGTGTGTTCGTGAGGCTTGTGTTAAATCAGCTGCTGTTTTGGTTGAGGATTAAGACCGCTGACCGTAAGTGTGAAGCCAAAGGCCAGATTATATGGCCTTATTAGAGAGTGATCCACTACTCAGAAGTGTGCGTGCTGGCACATGAACGTATATGGAGGGTGATTGATGGGCTTAATGTTGCTTCAGTGGGTATCAATGTGTAATGTATCGGAGCGTGTATCTGTGTCTGTCTGCCTGTGGTCAAATAGGATTAGGTTAGCGTTTCTGGAGCTGAACAGTGACGGATCCATTTGAATATTTAGCCTGGTGGTGGATCGGGGAAGGAACATGCTCAGTTGTGTTGTTTGTGAAAGTGACAACATGAGGAAGTTTATGCTAGTTTGATTATGCAATGCAGCATAATTTGCTGCATAGTAATCTTCCTCATAGTGGTAAAACCTAATCAGAATTTGTCTCCTATCAAGGATCTTGCATTGATTTTGTTTTAATTTACATTTTCTTTCATTTTGACCTTAATATTTTGATATATTGTAGCCTGCTTGTAGTAGTGCTGAGTCTGGTGACTGTGAAGAGGCTGTAATAGATTTTAGTGCTACCACCACAAAATTGCCGGTAAAACAGAACATCAGAGGTGTTGTTTGAGCTCATGCAATTGTATCTGCTTTGCACTAAAGCCATCACAGTAATTGCATGGACAGCTTGTGATTCAGTAGTCCGGAAGAACGGTAATAGCTTATCACCTTTCACATGATCAAAATTGGTAATTGGCTACATTATGGTGGCTTTCAGGTACCTAACCCAACAGGTAATAATTGTTTGGGCTCATTTCCTATAATTCAGAGGATTGGGAGCTTCTGGGCTTGAAATAATGGGATTTCCTACAAAACAGCATCATTATAACGCAAAGTAGCATACTTACAGGTTTTAAGAAGGCTCATCTGGCTGAGCAGGAGCAATTAAATGCAAAGATAAAGAGAGCAAGGAAGGCAGTTACACAGTTAATCTTTTCATTTGGGCACGCAATAATAACTTTGAAACATAGTCTTCCAGTTGTAAACCATCTGCCAAGCAAATCTGGTTGATGTTTCAGCATTATGCATAGAGTGCTTTTTATTTTCAAAATTTCATGTTAATTTGTTAATGTGTGTTTACGTGCAGAGGTCAAACGGCATGGGCTTTATTCGACTGCACATCCCATGGTCAATACTCAGCCGAGAGGCGGAGCTTCAGAAGATCAAAGTCGCTGTGAAAAAGGTCTGCAGTTTGACACAGTCATTACACACTCTGGTCTTTAATATCCTGCTTTATGTAACATGTTTTTAACATTTGCAGAAGATTAATTTGGGTTTTAAGACTGAGGAGTTGTATGTCAGAGAGCTGCAGAGTCTGACATGGATCCTGATAGGACAGATATGTGTAGTGTGGTAAATACAGCAGAATGGGATTTCATCCTTTTTCCATGTGTGTTTTCATGAAACAGAAGTGTGAATTGCGGAAACGGATGGGCATTGCTGGGATTTGGGATTCCATTATGACCAAAGTCAACACACCGTTTCAGCCAGACGTCCCTGACTTTGACATCCACAGAGACTCGGAGACTCATGTCCAAATCAAAACCCTCAAACACCCGTTTATCAGAGACAAGCTCCACCTGTGAGTACCTGGACTGTCACATGCACATGTAGTGGACTGGTATCTAAATATTAGTCCTCTTCTTGAGTGGCCCCTGGCTGGGGACATGCATGTCTTTCAGTTTGCTGTGGTTAGTGATTGAGATAACACTCTAATATCAACACCTGCAGGCTGTGTGCTTTTGTCGTCCTTATCATGAGCTCTCACAAATTGAATTTTTACTGTTTAAACCACAGAAATGTGAATTCTTCAATCTGTGTGCTACTGGCACACACCTGATAAGCTTTGCAGTAACTTTCTTAGGCTGACTGAATATGTGTGACCTCATGACTCATTAATCCATAACTCCACTGAATGTCTGTTGTTGATATCCTTGTCTTTTCCTGCAGGTATGACATCAAGTCAACAGAGACCGTATTTGACACTGCAACACGCAGCAGAATAGTGAGTGCAGTAACCAATCTTTTCTAATTTCACATATTTTATGAGGAATATTTTCACTGTTTGCATGTATTTGATCTCATTTACCATGTGGACTCTGCTATGTTTGCGTCCAGGTGGCTGAGATTATTTCACGCACAACCTGCAGACAAACTTGCCAAACTACTGGTGAGGTTTAACTTTTATTGTGGTTTTATTCTCAATTGCATGCTGTCAGTCAAATTTCCTGCTGCCTGTGTCCGTATGCTGACAGTCACAAAACTGTTTCACTTCCTTTTTATGTCATAAGGCATCAACTCATTGTTGGCTCGGGGTGTCTATGACTCTGCCTTCCCTCTGCATGATGTGAGTATAACAGAAATAGCAACTTCACTGGACAATGCGAAAGTATATTTGCTCAGAAATGATTCATCTTTTCATATTAAAGACATTTGAAAACGCATCCATTCAAATGCATCTTATATGTGTGTCCTACATCTACTGTACATAAAGGATTTTTAAAAGGTATCATATAGGACAGGTTTGTCAACATATTTTCTGCATGGACCTTTATGGAGATAAAAGGGGGGACAGGGGAGAATCCAAACGCTCTGAATGGAAACATGCTGCATTTATGATTCTGCAAAATATGGCATACTGTGAGGCAGTGTATCTCATATACACACTCTCATATATATATATATATTTTTTTAGGGGTCATTCACAAGAAGAGGACGGAAAGATCAGCGAAATGACAGACAGGTGAGTAGAGAGGCCTCAAGTGTTTTCAGAGTAGCCTTCCACTAATATCAGTGGACTCACTGCGAAGATGTCAATCAGCCATCGTAAGACAGGAATAGATAACGCTATTAAAAGCCTGATTATTCTCCTGATTGGGCCTTTGCTACTGATAATGAGCTTGTGCTGATTGTGCAAAACAAAGCAGGTCACCGTCATCAGTCGGTGCACATCATCTTGTAGTATTTCAACCAGTGCATCCTGCTTCTTTTGCTGTCCACGTGGACTGTTTACCTGCGTGTACCTCTGTAGTCTGCTCCTTATCTTCTTTGAAGCTAGTGGCTTAACTCTGTATTAGCGGTTACTAGCATAACACACCTGAATATCTGGCTGAGCTGAATGCGGTCAACTTGCATTGTGGGTGTAATATTGGCACCATGTTCGACCAGGTAGAATAACAATACAATATCTCTGATCTATGTTATAGAATGTAAAATGCAATAATAGACCAGTGAAGCACTCTTTTAAATGTGTAGTTACTACAGTGATGAACAATCCAATGCTATGTTGTTCTCTCTGAAAGCATCACACAGACTACACATGTCTTTATTCTGACATTTGTATCACGTATATATTTAATTATTAACTGTTTTACTCTTGGATGTCCTTCAGCTCCTCCATGAAGAATGGGCTAACTATGGAGTCATGCATAAATACCAGCCCGTGGATCTGATCAGGTACTGGACAAAAGTAAAAGTCTAGATATAGCTATAGCTTGAGACTGGAGTGGTGCAGAGGAAAGGTCACGGGGTTTGTAAAAACATCAGGATTTATTCTCTGAAAACTATGAATTCCCACAGCAAATTTCATGGAAAAGAAGTAATTGGTAACACCTTATCATGGGCTAAAGTGTTGCTTAAGGGAAAGTGTTGATATGATGGTGCCACTAGTCGTCACTGGAATAATCTGCCGTGTGGTGTTGGACCGACTGACATCGACGTCGTTAGGCTGGCGGGACAACAATCTGTTAACCTGCGAATCCCGACAGCTCTTTGACACATTGCCTTTATTGTAACAGGAAGTACTTTGGGGAGCAGATTGGATTGTATTTTGCTTGGCTGGGTGTTTATACTCAGCTCCTCATCCCTCCCTCTGTACTGGGCATCATTGTCTTCCTGTACGGCATATTCACCGTGGATGCCAATGTGCCAAGGTAAGCAGATATAAACTCTTCAGACTTATGCATGCTCATCAAAAGCACATCATGTTATCACGACACGTATTATTTTCCATGTGTATTTTTCAGCCAGGAGACGTGTGATGACAACCTGAACATCACCATGTGTCCACTGTGTGATGGAGTGTGCGACTATTGGCGTCTGAGTACGGTGTGCTCACTGGCCCGGGCGTCATACCTGTTCGACAATGGAGCCACTGTCTTGTTTGCTATATTCATGTCTCTGTGGGGTAACTATACATTCAGTCACACCTTCCTGATCATACAGTGCAGTGCAGCAGGTGTATTTCAGCGTGACAGTTGGTTTGACTGCATCCTTTATTAACTTAACCAGGATATACATATTGATGTAGGCAACTTGCTCTTATGTGAGCAGAAACAAGTCCCTGCTCTTCAGTAAAGATGTGTGAGTGGAGTCAGGTGCATGACTGGAGTGAGTAAACAGATATCAATATCAAGCTGCTACCTGCCATGCAAATATACTGCAGGCCAACTTTCAGGAAGCTCATATTTGTATTGCTTGCAGTAGAGGTACAGTTATTATGTGTTCATGCATTTGTCAGTTAATTTTCTGTTGGACCTTCTTAATAGTTCTGTCTTAAAAGTGTTTGCGTATCCTTTAATCCATGTTGAACCATGCTAGCAATGCTTTCATAAATCTGTTCCTCTGAATATACTAAGCTCCAGATTCACTGCAATGCTCAAGGGCACACAGAGGGCAGCTGTTCTACACAAAACACTAAAACATGATTGTACACTGTAAGACTCTGGTGCACATATTCCCTCTGTGTATCCTCTTTCAGCTGCCTGCTTCCTTGAGCACTGGAAAAGACGACAGATGTGTCTGAAACATGCCTGGGACCTGACGAGCTTGGAGGATGAGGAGGTACAAAAATAGAATCAAGAAAACTGTATGTGTGCGAACCGTGTGATAAACACACATACATACATCATTTTAAAATGCACCCAGTTGGAGTCATATCAGTGTGAATCCTTGTGTCCTGCCTTTCTGTTTTCATAACTCCTGTTTGCTTAAGTGCCAGGTCAGTCTGTTAACCTCATGGTCCGGGTCAACCATGACGACAGCGATGTTGTGGTTTGCTGTGTAGATTATCATTCGCGCTCCCTCTAAGACACATGGTCAGTTGTATACATGCTTTAAGATGACCCTTTGCCCTGTAAGGGGCTGTAATGGGATTGGCTGGGTCTTAAAGCACTGCACTTGCTGCATAAGATGACGTGGCGTGGTCTCAACATAAACACACTCTCTCTCTCTCTGTCACCTTCTGTGTCTCTCTTTCATTTATGTCTGACTCTGCTCACTGAAGGAGCGAGTTCAGGTGAGTTTCTGCCCCGATTAAATGCACCCACTTTGAAATCAGAAGCGAATCAGAATCTGGTTTAAGAAGAAGAAGCTGTATTATTTTCTATTTCTACTTTCTATTTCCAATTTGTTTGTAAGCAGTTCAGCAGCATCTACATTTTCCTCCTCACTTTATAATTGAGAAGCATGTTTTGAGCTTTCCCTGAGAAGATCCCGTACCTGTGCTGAAACAGTAAACAACATGTGTTCGGACAGAAAATACAATTGAAAATATCCATGTTTTTGAGTTCACTTCCACACAACATCATGCTGTGTGGCTAAATCTTGAACGTGTCCCACTGTAGGCTGTGACCCCAGATATGAGGTCACTTGTGCAGGGAGGACTGAAGAGTGCAAACAGAGTCACAGTGTGACATTACATTATAGGATTATATATACAATACAGTGTATGAAGAATTTTAAGATAATCTTACCTTCTTTTTTATTGTTGAGTAGTTTAATGTATAACAAATAATCTATAATTAATCTATAATGTATTGCATTTTATGAACTGAGCAGATATGTTGCATGTAAAACTTTAGTCTTCAATGTAACTAGTAGCTGAAATTAAAATCTTACTGCAGCCATCAAAAACATGCCAGACAATGATAGGTGTGCTGTGTGAATTTGTAGCTTTAGCTTCCTCTGCGACAGTTGTTTCTATGTAATTGGTGACTGCAGCCACAGCTGTGAGCAGCTAGTGACTCCTTACTTTGTGGCGTTGTCCCATGTGTTTTAACATGTGCATGTGTGCGCTGCAGGAGGAGATGAGGCCTGAATATGAAGAGGCTCTACAGGAGAAAAAAGCTAAGATGAAAGCACAGTCCAAGAAGAAGGTATTGTAATTGTGTGCGTGTGTGTGTCTTAGATTATTGACTCGTAACATAAACTGCACACATAGTAACATGTCTTCTCACTGTGTTTTCACTCTGTTGTAGATGACTCAAGCTGGCGATGGTGTAGATGGAGAAACAGACCGGATGCTGGCCTCTCAGGTAGCTCTGCACTGCTCTGTGATAGGTCATTATGCAGAGTTGCTCTGTTTCGCTGAGGTGATTTAAATTTGCTTCATTGCGAGTGCTAACATGGCTCTCACTACTTCCATTGCACTACACTCAGTGAAGGTAGACAACTATATACAAGCACATATTGTAGCCTGTTTTTCATCGGCAATAACACTATCACAGACTAACTCTGTCTGTATGAGTGTATGCCAGTGAATAAAGAAGAAACCCCCTTCACCCACAGCGGGTGGTTGAGTCCAAAGCTGCTTACCTGCCTGAGATTAGCTCAGATTACTGATGGACAGAGAAAAAGGAGGAGGGAGAGGAAGAAGGGGAGGGGATTTCTGTCCTTTCAGATGGCAAACATGCACCTGCCAGACAGAAAACATAATGTGTGCAGGACATGTGCACAGCGTTCACATACTGTGCATGCATTAATACACACACCTGTGTGTGTAGGTGTGTGTTTTTGTGTGTACACTCAAATAATCTATATGTTTTTCCTGACAGCGAGAGCCAGAATCCCTGGACATTGAGGATCACCTGTCAGGTTATCTCATCAATGTGTCCACCTTGCTACTACTGGTACTGCATATACTCTATATAAACATCACAGAATATCTCAGGGATTTAACAGAAATCACAATGTTTGTCAGTTTATCTGCATAAATTATATAAATGTATATAATGTATATAATTTCCTCTGTTTCCCTTATTATATCCATTAATTTCTCAACATCAGTGACCCTTGAGAATAACTTAAAGTTAAAACAATAATAATGCTAAAGATGAATCAATAGATAAGAAGAAATATATATAAAAATAGATAATTACATGTACTAAATATTACCTTTACCTTTATATTATCTATCATCATAAACTGCCTCAAAGTAAACAAATATTCTTCTACACCAGAGTCTCGTCATCTAACTGTGTAATGTTTTGGCTGTGTGTGTTGTATGCGTTCAGATTTTTGTGACCTTCTCTGCGGTGTTTGGGGTGGCGGTTTATCGCATCTGCATGTTAAGTGTGTGGTCCATGAACCCTGATCCTGAGGCCAAGGCCAGCGTGAGGATGACCGTCACCACCACGGGCATCATCCTGAACATGCTGGTCGTCCTGGTGCTGGAAGAGGTCTACGGAGCCATCGCCGTCTGGCTGACTGAACTGGGTATTGTACCAAATGCTGTTACAAAATAAAGCATTAAATAGGGACTTTATGACTCACAGTGTTTAGCGCTACTATGTGGTGACTGATCAAATGTATGACTGGAGACAGAATCTATTATTTCGCCATTACATTATACTGTGAACACTGAGAAGTTTGCAGGATTAAAGAGACATAATTCTTTAATTTACGTAACGTTACTGTTGTCCATTCTATCTTGCAAGAAACTTATCTTAAGCCAAGTGTTTTTCTGATTAGATTTCTATCACAGACTTGCCATTTGAAGAAAACCTCTTTTGCTATTGTTCTTGAGACGTAGCAATTGTTCTCTGACCCACCAGAAAAAGCTACAGAATAAGATGTTCATTGGTCTCTATCTGCTATCATAGATACAGACTCTGAGTACTGAGCATTGGTAGTCATATTTAATGGGACTGTATGCATTACATGTTTTCAAAACACAGTCATGAGGAGGTAACCTGGAACACAGTTCAACACAGATTATTGTATGTTACTTATTTCAGGGAGTTTGATGAAAGTCATTCCTTGTGATTCAAACATACGTTATGATCAAGTCGTTTAACAGCTGTTGTCTCTTGTCCAACAGAACTTCCTAAGACAAAGGAGGAGTTTGAAGAGCGGCTGATCTTTAAGTCTTTCTTCCTCAAATCCATGAACGCCTTTGCACCTATTTTCTACGTGGCCTTCTTCAAGGGCAGGTATGTGTCTTTTATAGTCACTCTCTTCTAACCAGCATCCATCTTTATTCCGTGTCATGTGACTGTGTCCTCTCTTCATGCAGGTTTGCAGGACGGCCTGGTGATTATGTTTACGTGTTTGGAGACTATCGCATGGAGGAGGTATAGGTTCAGTTAGACACATTAGTGGCCATTCTTTATGTGTATGTTCATGTGAATGTGCATCTGTGTCTTGAGTAAATGTGTGTTTTTTCTCTGCAGTGCGCTCCACCCGGCTGCCTCATTGAGTTGTGCATTCAGCTCAGCATGATCATGCTCGGAAAGCAGCTCATCCAAAACAATGTGTTTGAGGTTCTCATACCGTATGTATATACATATATATGTTTTTATTTTATTTCTCAAAATACTGCCTCATTTACCAAATTCCCAGTCTGTGCTATCTTTGCTCAGACTTCATCTGCTTTGTTTTTTGCAGTAAGCTGAAAAAGATGTACAGGACAATACAGGAAGAAAAAGGAAAGAAAAGAGCAGCAGAAAATAATGAGGAGAATGAAGAGGAGAAGAGACCAAAGCAGCAGTTTGACAAAGATTTCACCCTTGAGCCCTTTGAAGGCGTGAGCCCGGAGTACATGGAAATGAGTGAGTCTCGCCCTTTTATTCACTGAGTCACCCACTGCTGCAATAACACAAGGTTGTTTTTTTAACCATGTGTATATTAATATTTACAGTAATCCAGTACGGCTTCGTGTCTCTGTTCGTGGCCTCCTTCCCGCTGGCGCCAGCGTTCGCTCTGCTCAACAACGTCATTGAGATTCGCCTTGATGCAGCAAAATTCGTCACTGAGATCCGACGGCCTGATGCTGTGAGGTGTAAAGACATAGGTACAGATGACACAGGAGAGCATGTCCACAGTCTCTGTGTGAATGTGAAATAGCTATCCTGGAACTTTTAATCACTGTCTTTTCCTTTACTCCACTCTGCCCTTCCATTTTTGTCTCTTTGTCTCCATGTTTGTCTGTCTGTCGCTTTCCTTTACACAAACAAACAAACACATACACATGGACCGCCACACTTCCTTTCCCCTCTTTGTTTCTTTTCATGCACGTGCTATCTCCAGGGATTTGGCACAACATTCTCTGTGGAATCAGCAAGTTCTCTGTCATTACCAATGTAAGTGTGTGTGTGTGTGTGTGTGTGTGTGTGTGTGTGTGTGTGTGTGTGTGTGTGTGTGTGTGTGTGTGTGTCTGTGTCTACTGCGCACACAACCTTTAACCTCTGACAGAGAGCGTTTTACTCATGCTGACATATCTGTGAGTTTGATGGTACAAGTGAAAATACATCATGAAGTCTTTAAAGTAAAGTTTCCATCTTTTCATTTTCATTGTAGCACAGTTAGTTTTAAAGGGGCCAGTGAACCTTCATCATGCCTTAAAGCTGCCTTGTGGAGTTTTTCTGTAAACAAACAAAATTATGTTTACATTCACTGTTTCTCACCAAAACATATGGTGTGCATTGCCGAGGTCTAACAAACATGTTGAAGCCATGTTCGTCCTCGTGAAACATTTGCAAAGCATTTTTTTAAATAATTTTCCCTAAATTTAAAAAATTTAAATTCTTGTTTTCTAGCTGACAGTCCTTCTCTTCTTTGCCTCTGTTGATGCATTGCTCCACTTCTTTACATATTACCGCTGCCAACTGTCAATCAGTAGAACAGTAGAAAGCTGGTGGCAGGAATCTACATGTAGTGTCCAAACAGGGTTAATCTGGAAAACAGTGCTCTATAGCACTACTAGTGGTCAACAATCTTACAGTGTATCTTTAAGCCTGGGGCTGCGTTCCAATCACATATTTTTTCTTTTCACTTTTAGTATGTACTGCAGCTGTCCTTGCAAAGAACGCATTGTTACGTGCCGTATGAATGCAATTGGCTCCTTGAGCATTGAGGATTTTGGGTCAGAATAGCCAGAAAGTGTGCTGGCCTGCATACTGCAAAACAGGATTGGATGTAGTAGGACATCCTGCTGTTTTTCCGTACTGGATCTGACATATTATGTACTGGGACATACTAAATCTTTTTATGGCAGAGTAAATAATATGGTCGTATGGGTACTGGAACGCAGCATATGTCTGAGTCAGCCTCAGTGATTCTGGTTACAGTGTTGCCTGGCAAAAGATAGTGAGCTGTTTCCTATTGTGTGAAACAGGTGAAACAACCGCAAAATTGGTACTGGATGATGTATCATAATGTTGTCATTTACACTTCTTTTTTGTCTTCTCAGGCATTTGTCATCTCCTTCACGTCGGAGTTTGTCCCACGAATGGTTTACCAGTACATGTACAGTGAAAATGGCACCATGAATGGCTACACAGAGCACTCACTGTCCTACTTTAATGTCAGCAACTTCCCAGCGGGCACTGCGCCCACCACCACCCTCATCACTGGAGTCACCATGTGCAGGTCAGAGTGACTCTCTTAACCTTGACCCTTGTGGATTTCCTTTTAAGTCTTTGAGCCCCACGGCTTAACTCTTACTGGGGTTTTCAGAAACTGTAAAATCTGGCATTTATAGCAGGGATTTTACTAATGCGAATCTTTCTAAGAATTAGCAGGGGGGGGTTTTTTGGTGGTAAACCACAGTCATTCATGTTACTCCAGATTCACCCTTGCTAATTCTCATGCTGTCTGTGTTTTCCAGGTATAAGGACTACAGAGACCCGCCGTGGGACCCAGATGCCTACACCTTCTCTAAACAATACTGGTCCATCCTGGCTGCAAAACTGGCCTTTGTAATTTTCTTCCAGGTATAAAAATAATATTTACAATAGTGGTTATATCAA
Organism: Chaetodon trifascialis; assembly: GCF_039877785.1. Taxonomy (NCBI): domain Eukaryota; kingdom Metazoa; phylum Chordata; class Actinopteri; order Chaetodontiformes; family Chaetodontidae; genus Chaetodon; species Chaetodon trifascialis. The sequence goes on along the minus strand of NC_092065.1, from coordinate 13,479,402 downwards.
TGTCTTCACCATTGTCTGTATTCAAAGCTGGAACATTAATGTCATATTATAGATAAGTAGGGATGCACTGACCCAACTGATTCTGATACATGAGCATTGAGCACCTGCTGATTCCTGATCTGATCTCAGTGCTTTCTTTTTTGCAAATTGAAAGTCTGTATACCTCATTGTGGGGAGCTCATTGGTATCATTTTTATGTAAGGCAATGGGGCATTACTCACGAATATAATTGCAGAAACATTGAATTTTATAGTGACTTTTGCAAAATAATGTGCAGCATAATGTAGATGTGGGTTAGTCGAGTCTGGCCATTATCCATTCATCTTAATAAGGTCAATATCACCCGGTAGATAGACAGATTGAAAGACAGACAGACTGATTAAATTGATTCCACGAGGGAAATATTTATCCTATAATAACGTAAAGGAAAAAATCATTTCCATGTCTTATTCCCTGCAGAACCTTGCCATGTTCCTCAGCATGTTGGTTGCCTGGATGATCCCAGACGTGCCACGATCTCTGCGTGAACAGCTGAAGAAAGAGAACATGATGCTGATGGAGTTTCTGCTGAATCAAGACCAAGAAGCACGTGTCAAATCTCACGCCCCAGCACGCTCCATCCCTTGCTTCCCCGCCAGCATAGACATTGTGGTGGAGGCACCGCTGGAAGAACGTGAGGAGCAGCGGGTGGAGGAGGAGGAAGCAGAAGAGGTAGAGATCAATCTGGATGCAGCCAGAGAGACCAGCGACAGTGATCCAGAGGTTGGGAGGCCGTCTGAAGAAATTAAAGGAAATGCACAGGAAGAGCAAAGAGATGAAGGAGAAGATGAGGGTGGAGAGGTGGAAGTGGGAGAAAGGGAACAAGATGTGAATGAAGAATTTGGAAAGGGGGAAGAAAAAGAAGAAGAAAAAGAAAAAGAGGAAGGAACACAAAAAGAGCAAGAAGAAGAAGAGCAAGTGAAGGCAGATGAAAATTTTACCGTTGATCTGGACTCCTTCATGAGCGAGCTGGGCCTGTTGGGTGAGAAAGGAAAACCTAATATCTGCTTTCTGTTTTAGTGAAGAAATTGTGTCTTGTGATTAATTTTTCCGTTTCTTGTCGCACAGATGAAGAACCCTCACCGAGCACAGCTGCGGCGACAGAGCTTCCCCGCTCAGGCTCCAAACAGGAATGTCAGAAAGACCAGGAGCCTCCATCACTTCCATCGTCTAAAAGAGGCTCATCTGAGAGCCTGAAGAGCTCCAGGGCAAACATTACATTATCAGATACTGACACTAGGCTCTTCTCCCTAATTGCTCCTCCTCCCAGAGAGCCAGGCTCAAGTGCAAAGTCCCGCTGCTCCACCCTGCCTTCCCGTCACAGAGGGGCTGAGGCTTGTTACAGCCTGCCACGGCCCAGCCACTCCACCAGCCTCACGAGGTTCCAGCAGGTGGCCACGCTTACTCCCCTGGTCCCTCTGGGCTCTTCATCATCAGCCTCATCCAACCCCTTTTCTCCCCCACACACACCGGTGTCACCGTCATCTCCACATCCCACACAGTCCCCATCAGCCCAACAGCCCAAAGCCCACAGTGAACTATTTGCGCTGAAAGGCCCTCCGCCTCAACAGCCTCGCTCCAGGGGCAAAGCCAGGTGCTCCACCCTGCCTCCACGACAGAGAGCTCCTGGCCCAGAGGAGCCCTCCACCAAGCCTAGCCATTCCACCAGCTTTACAAAGCTGGGGGGCCGCATTCCCCCTTCCCCCAGTGAACTGAAGCGTAACACGCCAGTATGAGGAAAGCTGGATGGCAAGGGAAAGGGACAGAGGGTGGCAGAGGGAGGAGGAGGACTATCCAGATTAGCCTCTCCTGTCTGGGCCTGGAGCCTCACCCCTCCGTCTGTCCTTCCTATCTGCATACATAATACCTGGGGTCTAAAGAGAGACCATCCAGATCAACGCAATGTCCTTTTTATCCTCTTAATCTTCACAGAGATGTTTATACTCCTCAGTGGGTTAGGGCTGATCTAGACAAGGGGAGTGCGGGACAATCCACAGAATGACTGCTCTGAAACTCTTCCTGTAAACCATACCACCAAAATACCACTGGACTGAACTCTTTCTATTCCTTTTTTTGGTGTGGTTTTTTTTTTTGGATTGTTTTTTTTTTTTTTTTTGTTGGTTTGTTTTCGCCCACAAACACAGCTCTGTAGCCACTGCTCCTCTGTTATTTTCAGTCCCACACATGCAGCAGTGCTGCCTTGTAGAGGAAGATGGAAATATATACAGCACAGCTAGTATACACAGTTATGCTTGTAGATCTACTGTTTATTTTTAGAGGTTTTGATATATAAAATTGTAAAAATATAATAAAAGAAGGACATATTTTTGATATCTGTTGATTTCCTTCTTGTGATCAGGGGTCGTTCCATGTTGCATTTCAGTCTTTCACTTTAAATTACAGACAAGAAAGATGGAAATTGGAAGCATTGTATTTACTGCAGTTTATGTTAAGACATGACTCTTAATTCAATAAATAAAAGGTGACAAGTAACGTCAAATATCCAGATATAGGCGGGCTGAACAAATATAAATGCTAACTAATAAATACTAACTACAAAAAACACCATTCATAACATGCCAGTAGTAAATCCTCATTGGGAGATGGTGACAGTATTGACACTGATCGGCCCATTGTGCTGTCTCTGTTGCCCCCCTCTGGTGTACGGTGAAACACCAAGAGGTTATTCCTTGTCCTCTATTTGAATATGGGTCCTCAGCAATGTGTTACTTTGCTTGTGTATCCCCCTGAAACCATACATTTTCAAAGTTGTCCTGCAAAATATAAAACATGAACACCATCCACTTAATTCCACATAATTAACAACCAGAAATTCCCATCTTCACCATGGAAGCTGAGCAGGGAAAACAGTTAATTCTAAGCAAGCATTTGGATTTCACTGGCATGATTTATTATTAACCCACGGAGCTGTTTGTCCAAGCGATATTTCTCTGTCTCTTTGTGTGCGAAAGTTCCTGTTTCTCCTCTATCCATAACCTGCACTGGCTCCTCCTCCCCTGCCCCACCAGTGAATGGGGCCTTTGTGGGGGCTTCCCAGCATTCCAGGGGAATTCTTGCAGGTGAGGGTAAGCAAAAAATCACACACTCAGATGACCGCTGCAGCTTATGCCTTTTACAACTGAAAACACAAAATGCTCCAGTGCAATGAGGGGCATCCAGTGCTGAGCTAACCTTACCTTGAAGGACTTGCTGTAACCGGAAAGGGTGTGATCACAAGAGCAAACAGAGCGGGAGGGAAGGATCCCATTGTTTCTAACCAGGTGAGCGACCACACACAAAAATCCAAAATCTCATGCACAAACAGGTACATCATACAGATTAAGGAACGCATTAGTTCATGAGTAAATATTTGCCTTCTTTTTAGATGTTTTACACTGTCTTTGAAGAATGGCTTCACAATAGCTCGAAGAGTAAACAGGTATGATCTAACAGGGCTATTAGATAAGGGTAAGTTAGGATAACTTAAGTCCATGAGGTGAATGAGTAACACACTTTTTTCCACACAGAGAGCTCCCTGGAAAAACACTGTACATCTCACGGTGGGCTTACTGAAGGTGAGTCTGTGTGTGTGTGTGTGTGTGTGTGTGTGTGTGTGTGTGTGTGTGTGTGTGTGTGTGTGTGTGTGTGTACACAGGCACAATCTGTAACTGACATACAACAAAGGACTGAATATACAAACGGGACCTTTTTTAAGTGAAGATTTAAGTTTCACTGGATACATTCTTTCTGTATCCACCTTCTGCCTCAGCTTTGCTCTCATCTGTTGGAACTTGTCAAGAAAACAGTGCCTACAGGTACGTATGGTGGTCTTCCCATGCTGACTTATTAACCTACATTAGGATGTGGGGACATATGAGTTATATTGTATCTCAGTGAATAATTCAGGAGATCACAGCAGATATTTATAACTATTTATGTTTGTTTAGACAGCTCTGATTGCACATTTTATAGGTAATTTTCTGACGTGTTTTTATCTCGACTTTGTTATGGGCAGAGTCCGAGGGGAAAAGGACTTTACTACCTTAAATTGATCCTCGCCCATCTTTATCTTCCTTGCCCTTTGATATCTGTTGTAATTCTCCATTGCCACATAACGCACTTTCTTCATGAGTTCATGTCCACAGAGAAGTTGTACTGTCAGAGACCAGTGGGAGGTACTGGCAAGTCATAGTGGCTTCAGCTAAAAAAACTGGCACTGTGATTCAAGGCAAAAAAAAAAAAAAGAAAAAAAAAAGTGTGGTGCATTTTGGGCTGCAATGCCAACCAGCCTGCTTCAGCATACCAGCCTGTGTCCAGATTAAAAATAAAATAATATAAAAAAATAAATAAAATGGTTTGGCTGTGACTATACAGTGAATGTGCACTGCTTTGGCCAGCTGACATCTTCTCATGCTATAATTGGAAAATTGAATAAATCCACTTTAACAAATCTTTTAATCTCATTTTAAAGAGTCTTTAAACCAGACTTTTTGTAAAGGAAGATGAAAAAAAATCTTGGAATGACTCTGACATCAGTGACCTAATGTTCTGTCCTGGAAAAGAAGACTTCTCTCACATTGTCAGAATTTAACATTCATTACATTCAAATCTGATTGATCAGATGTGTGTCTTTTTCACGGGTGTATTCTGTGTCCCAGCAGCATGTTGGAGACAGTCAAGGAGTGGCTGTTTTGGGAGCGTCTGTGGCTGCCACGAAACCTCTCCTGGTCCGATCTGGAGGACAGCGAAGGTCACGTCTACGCTAAAGCCTCTCATCTTTATGCTGTTCTGCCTTATGCCCTCTGCATACTCCTAGTCAGATACCTTTTTGAGAGGTGAGAGTATAGTATGACAGTAAAATGTGGTGGTGTGGCTGTAAGCTTAGCAATGCAATCTTCTGGTCTCAGAGCACTGGGATTATATTGTGCAATATGCATGGAACAATGACTCCAAAGACGTGCTGCGCTGGTCAAGATAATTTGTTATTCAGTATGAAACACTGACACGTTTACTGTTATGTTGCTTGTGTGCTTTTGCAGGTATGTAGCTACACCGCTGGCTGATGTTTGGGGAATCAAGGACAGGGGACGTGCCACCGCAGAACCAAACCCTATCCTAGAAAACTACTTCTGCAGCAAAGCACGAGTTCCATCACAGGTATATTAAAAGGGGCATTTCACTAAAAAACAAAAGAGGTTTGTTGGTTACACGGCACAGTCTCAATCAACAGTCACTCATATGGTATATAACATTTTAGGTAGAGCATTTTCTGTGGTGTTTTACAGATATTCTGGGTCACTGTACTTGTAGGTTGGTTTTTTGTCAATACAAATTGGACGTTTTTGCTGCACAGTAAATCAAATGTTCTTCTATCAGAGATTAAAACTTTGTACTGGTGTATAACTTCAGAGAGTGTGTATAAGGACTGGACTGTTTCCCTCGTTTCTCAGGCTGATGTGAGGGCTCTGTGTAAGAAGATCAACTGGCCAGAAAGGAGAGTTCAAGTCTGGTTCAGGAGGAGGAGGAACCAGGATCGTCCAGGGCTTCGCAGGAGGTTCTGCGAGGCCAGGTGTGTGTCTGCTTGTGAATTGTGTGATTATATGCCAAAGTGACGACAAGCATGTATGTGTAAATATATGACATTATTATTCTCGTCTGTCAACAGTTGGAGATGTGCGTTTTATTTACTCGCATTTGTCTATGGAGTCCTAGTTCTCTATGATGTAAGTAGTTTTGGCCTTTTCCCATGTTTTATCACAGTGACTGTTCTATTTTAGGGGTTGTTTCTTGTGTCAGTCATTTTTTCCATTGCACAAATTGTTTGCTTTTGCCGCTGTGGGACATTTCTGTCTCCGTACTTCTCTCTGTCTGTCTATTTGTGTGCCCCACTTTGATTTCAGTGTGTCCAGCATGTGACACTCCTTGTCTCTCTCCCTATCTCATGTCTCTCTGTGAGTTCAGGGTTGTTCTCACACTCTGGCAATTGACACAGGAGACTATTATGCATGAGCTTGTGGCTAACATTTACCCTAGTTACTTTTTTTCAAGGCTAGACTCCATCCTACGTCACATTCCTCTCCCTCTGTTTTTGTTGGCTGTAGAAACCTTGGTTTTATAATCTGAGGGAGGTTTGGGCAGACTTCCCTAAACAAGTAAGTGTTTTTGCCATTGTTTTTAAGATGGCTTATACAATATTACAGTATGCAGCTTAATAAACATCTACTACCTGTGTGTTATGTGTCCATGCAGTCCATGCTGCCATCTCAGTACTGGTATTACATCTTGGAATTGGGCTTCTACCTTTCTCTTGTCCTCAGGCTCACTTTTGATGTGAAACGGAAGGTGAGTGCTCAGATACGTGCAGATGTATCAGTTTTAAAACAAAACCTGTCTTTACCTTTTATATTAAAAAGATGAAATAAATTGGGGGTGTCCATGTGTCATATACGTGCATGTTTACCTGTCATTTGTATGTTTGCAGGACTTCAAAGAGCAGGTGATTCATCATACAGCCACTCTGATTCTTCTGAGTTTCTCCTGGATTTCAAACTTCATCCGTATTGGAACCATTGTGATGGCACTTCATGACTCCTCTGACATCTTGTTAGAGGTCAGCGCTGTTTTTGCATCAGTGCATCTACAAGATAATCTATGTGATATCTGTTGTCACACTGTAGGCTGATGTGGTATTAGAATATAACTGTGACTTTGCACTGTCATGGTTCTGCAGCAGAAGATCAACTTGGAAAAGTTATTCAAGAATACAAAGATGTCTTTTTACATCTTCAAAGAAAAACATCACAACAAGGCTAAAAATGGGCCTTTGTGGTTGATTCAGAGCCTCAAGTTGTCTGACTGATTGCTAAAATCACTGTAGCCAGGACACACATAGGCCTGATGACAAAGAAAGAAAGAAAGAAAGAAAGAAAGAAAGAAAGAAAGAAAGAAAGAAAGAAAGAAAGAAAGAAAGAAAGAAAGAAAGAAAGAAAGAATATATACTCAACTCTCCGGCTCCATTCTTTACTGCCCTTCCAGCCTGAATATTGTGTTTGCCCGGCAGCTATGTAAAGGTGGTTATCTACCTTCTGTATAAAAACAGGAAGAGAACAACCTTCTTGTATGGGGATTATTTTAATATTCAAACTAAATATTAATAGCAAATATGCCTGCAGTGAATTTATGGCTGACTATAAGCTTTTCCTTTTAAACAAAAAAGTGAGCCTGATTTTTTTTCCCAGGAGTCTACACTGTGGACTCCAGAGATCTCTGATGCCATAAATGGATTCAAGTCCTCGAACAGCCCTTTATCCATTCCCAGCATCCATTTTTCAATTTGTTCTAAATTTTTGAACAGATGACATCTTGTCGATAGTCAGGACCTAGTCTGGACCCAAACCTACTTAGAATCTACAGGCTAATCTCCAACCTCACCTTCTTCAGTAAGATTATCAAGAAGGCTGTATATCAGCAGTTGAAAGGTTACCTAACAGATAATAACATTCATGATGAATTCAAGTCTACCTTCTGCACGTCTCACAGGATAGAAGCCACTCTGTTAAAAGTTGTTAATGACATGGAAATCAGCAGTGACAATAAAAGACCCATTAGCCCTGATACCCTTAAACCTAAGCTCTGCATTTGACTCAGTGGATCCTGCTGGAAAGGTTAACAAACTGGGTGGGTCTATCTAGTATGGTTGTCCAGTTGTTTGAATCTTACCTGTGTACTCAACACTTCATTATCACACTTGGAGAAATTTACATCAACAGACATGAATTTGTGTGTGGGGTCCCACAGAGCTCCATCCTGGGTCTCCTTAACCTTAATTGGTAACAATTCAAAATCCTGCTTTTAGTTTACAAAGCGCTCGCTGATCTGGCTCCACAGTACATTTTAGACACGCTGTCAGTTTACAATCCCAGCAGATCTCTTTGGTCACAATTTTGGGAAATTTGAAGCCACATTTGTGCCGAGGGCAAGTCTGGTGAAATGATGTTCAGCATTTATGTGGCAAAGGAATGAAACAGTCAGTCTGCTGATCTCCAACACTGTGTTCTTATAAAACCAAATCAAAGATCTTCTTATTCAATCAAGTATTTTCTTAAATGAATGCCCCATATTTGTACAGTGTGCATGATGTTTGTATGTATCTCTATGTGCAGAGAGAGAGGGGCTGTCTTTGCTTATAAGCATATTTGCTGTTTCTGTTCTGTTTCTGTGTAAAGCTTAATGAGGTAGTGCTATACAAACAGAATTTGAATTGAATTGAGTTGTTTTTCTCTCACAGGCTGGAAAGCTATTCAACTACGCCAGGTGGGAGAAGACTACTAACGGCATGTTTGTGGTCTTTGCAGCTGTCTTTATGGTGACAAGACTTGTTATTTTTCCTTTCTGGTAAGTGTGTGACTTGGAGGAATGCAGCATGATGCATGATGATGGTCTTGGTATATTGTATTAGGTATGCATATCTTTCACAGGGTGATCCACTGTACATGGGTGTACTCAATGGAGAGCTATGATCCCTTTTTCGGCTACTACTTCTTCAATGTGATGTTGGTGGTTCTACAGATGCTCCACCTCTACTGGGCTCTTCTCATATTACGAATGGTTAACAAGTTTATCTTCAGCAAGGTGTGTTTATAGGTGTTCCTGTGTGTATATTCATTTCTGTTAAAGAAAGAAATGTCTGAAATTTATACATATTCTACAAATTACATCTTGTTGCTTTTCTTTGGTTCACCCTCATTTTCTCCCTCTTCTCTACGGCTCATCTTTATCCTGTAGCTGGAAGGCGATGACAGGAGTGATGAAGAAGAGGATGACAGTGACTCATCAAAGGAAAGAAATCACAAATCGAGTCACACAAATGGCTCTGGAGCCAGAGGCCGGGCCAGTGGGCATTAACACAGACAGACAGACAGACAGACAGACAAGAACAGAGGAAAAGGAAAATGGACAGCAGACACATGGACAGATTTAGTTTGATTTTCAGCAGTTACAACCCATTTGCATATATATACAACAAGTGAATATGCTTAAGCAGAGAATGTCACTTCTAAAGGAACTGTGAAGGCTGACAGGTTAACCGAGATGAAGCTGCACGGTTTCTGAGAATTTTTATGATGATAATGACAATGATGACATTCACGTGTGTACATGTGTTTGTTGGAGCTCAAACGCAAAACTAAAGGGAAATTCATGTTTATAAGACTGTGACTTACTGTATGTGTGTTTATGCCTTCAGCACTGTTGTGTATGTGTCAGTATTTTTCCACGACCTCGTCCTGCTGCTGCGGGAAGCAGAAAATAAGCAGAAATATGAAGAGATTTCATTGGCTTTGAAGCACTGTGCATCAGTGGCTTTCCCAGCACGCCCTCTCGCGACAATCAGCGAGAATTGACAAGCTGATACGTCAGTCGACTCTTCGCCATCAATTGCCATAGCAACCACCACACAAACAAGGTTTACAGTAAGTTTAACGGCGAAAACACCCAAAGTAGCTTAACGTAGCTATTATCGTATCAGTGCACAAATAGTTCTCAGTGTTAGAGCCAAAATGACTCATATTAGAAAGTATCGCGCAAATGTCAGAATCGGAAACTGGAATGAAGACCTGCGCTTAACAGAGGTTTGTGTCAAAAAGAAGTTCTCATGGTTAAGATAATTTAAAGCCGTTCGTAACACGTCATTGGACACATAGCAGCTAGCGTTATCTAACTCATCCATCTTATCTAATATTATAGGTATGCTTTTATACACACACACACACACACACACACACACACACACACATATATATATATATGTGTGTGTGTGTGTGTGTGTGTGTGTGTGTGTGTGTGTGTGTGTGTGTCTGTGTGTGTGTGTGTGTCTGTGTGTGTGTGTGTCTGTGTGTGTATGTATATGTATATATATATACTCATCTCAGCTTACCGAACTGTAATGAGTAAAGACAGTAACGTTAGTCATCAGGTTAGCCACTTAGGTTTAGGTTAGGTTATTATGAGTTAACGTAGCTATTAAGTTACATTTGTTCTGCTATGGTGACAGCCTGTAAAACAAATACTAGAAGGAAAATATAGATTAGGGAGAGATAATAACTACGTGAACCATGGAGTTCATACAGTTATATAGCATTATGTCAAGACAACGGGTTATAGCAAAAAAGTAGCCCTAAGCATGATGAAGTTATATTGTGAAAGTTTTTTTATTTTGACTTAGAGTATACAAGTAGCAGTAGTTGAGACATGTTGAAAAATTCACATTTAATATGCTGATGTTTTTCCAGGATGCAAAGAAAGAGTATCTGGAGAAGAAAGAGAAGGGCGAGCTTACTATCCAGAAAGTAGACTTCCTCAAACAGAACCTCTTGAGACCGGTAAACTGAGTTTAAACTGTTCAAAAGCACCGTTAACAGCAACAATTATATCACAAAGATGAGTGGGATGGTAACGATCATGTTTGCTTGTGTGTGTAGGTGAAGCTCACAGTGACTAGTGATGGCAGATTGCACTTTGGGGATGTTGTGATATTAGTGAACATGGGAGGAGAAAACAGGGAGTGCAGTGTAGTCAGCATTAACACAGACATTAACAGTTTGACGAAGACTCCCTCGCCCGGCATTCAGGCCCCGTGTGGAGTCAGTGCAGGGAGAGTTGTTCAGGCCTGCACACGCACTGCCTTCATCATTACCAGGTACAGACACAAGCACACGTAAAACTACATCAACACACATGGCACCCACAGGTACACCCTTTAACACTGATTGTGTGATTGCAGTGTAGATGGCAGTCCTGAAGGATCAATGCTGCATTTTGAGCAAAGTTTTGCCCTAAAAACAACCAGTGGCTTTGCCAGGGGAGTAAGTCAACACACACACACACACACACACACACACACACACACACACACACACACACACACACACACACACACACACACACACACACACACCTTTATACAATCATGTTTCACAAAGTGGTGAACTCTTTCCATCCTTGCCTGTGAACGACTGAGCCTTTCCATGATGCCTCTTTCATACACAATCATGATACTATCACCTGTTACCAATGAACCTGTTTACCTGTGGAATGTTCCAAACAGGTGTTTTTGGAGCATTCCACAACTTCCCCATTTTCCCTTTTGTTGTCCCTGTCCCTTGCCAAGCAAGATCACAGAATGCTTAATGAGCCTGTCACTGCTAGGTAAGTCCCTGTATTTTGCAGTACACCAGAATTTTTAAATCTGGTGTCTTTGGTAACATCCTTGTGCAGGTGCACTTGAAGTGACGCATTTTACGTCAACCAGCAATGATTGATTTGCCAGAGCTGAAGCGGGGAGCAGCCTTATCAATGGAGTAGGCTACAGCAACTATGAGTATGGCGGAGCCCATGGCATAGTGAGCATGTCTTGTGTTTGGGTAATTATTGCCACTGCTAGAAAGAGAGACAAATGCTCCAAACTGCAGGTTTAAGTACACAAAAACTGACAGTGTCAAAGGGGCACTCCACCATTTTTCTACACGGAGTTCAATGTGATATTGTATTGTACTCCAGAGCCTGTGAAAACAGTTGTGAAACATCCTCTATGGCTCTGAAGGGAGAATAAGTAAATAACCCTGATGATGGGTTATTATGGATCAAGATTATCTCAGTGGGGCTTGGAGGATTTAACGTTTTTACAGAAAGCTTGTGTTACAAACTAGGGGTGTGGACTTTGAAAGAAGAGGGTATTTACTAGGCAGGGTGGGTGTAATGATAGCTGCAGCTGAATTGCAGTATGGGAGGTGTAATAATAGGGACTAAAAGTCAGAACATCTTTGCCTCAGCTGCTTTGATCTTGACTAGTCTTTTTTAAATCTGTCTCTCAGAAAGTCCCCCAACTTTGTGGAAGCTCAATACCAGACTGTAGACTGATGGATACACCTGTAATGTTTGATAAAAATAAGAGACCCCCTTTACCATCAGCTCTTCATGGTCATTTAGTTTATTGAACAGATGTGCTGTCTTTTCATTGTATTGGAAAAGCAACGAATTGGCATGATTCTGTTATATGGGGATTTTTAAGTAGCAACCCTGGTTCACTTTGCATTGTGCGCATCACTTTGTATGTTTTCATACAGTATTTTCTCTTCCATTCTTTCCTCAGCTTTACTTGACGAGTGACCTGCAAAGTTTTCAAAAGGTAGATCTAGTCTTAACATTAATTACTTATTCAAGGAGGAAAGCTTACATGCACACGTGCACACTCATATTATTGTGACTTCATTTAAAGTGTGCAGAAAAGTCCCGCCTACAAGAAGTGAACTTGGATGTTGACAGTTGCTTTCTGTCGTGGTGGAAGATAGTGCACTTTGACCCCCAGGAGAGGCTTGAATATGAGGAACTGCCAGTACCTGTGAGTGTTACTGTGCTTCAAGGTTAATTATTCCACCTGTCATGGAATTTTCTTTTTCTGTAAATCTTTAACTAAACACAGTTTACAAAATGGTTCGTGTTTCTTGTGCTTCCTCTCACCTCCATTACATTAAGAACTTCCATGCAGTTGTGTGCATGCTTACTTGCATGCTTTTGTTTTTTTCCAGGCCAATGTGAAGGTGCTGATCATACACTGCAAGACAAACCAGGCTCTCGCTGCTCTGAGTGATCAAGTCCATTGGTATTTCCATTCACCTTTTAAATGTAATCCCAAACCAAGAGGAATATCTTGCTGTGTTAAATATAATATGAAGGCTTTTGATTTGTGTGGCTCTCATGTCTGATGTCATCTTGGAGGTCCTTTGAAAAATGGATAGTAATAATAGTCAAATATGTAATATACAAGACGAGAGATATCAGAGGAAGATAACTTCAGTGTCGATGCAAGTCAGTTTACTATATGTAAGCTGTCTGATGTGTGTCTTTTTCTTCCTTTTTTCAAAAAGAGGTCTATGTCTAAGAGGTTCAACTCCAAGGCAACAATGAGTTGTAGCTGTAGGACAAGAATCTGCTTTCTTAACCCAAACAGACATCTGATATGTATTAATAAAAATAATCAGTTTCCTGTCTAAATATGTCAGAAATGCACCCCGTAGATTCATATCTGTTGGCATGGGCAAGTACAGTATTCAGTTTCAGTTAGCTCTTGAGAGCCACTTGTTGTCACAAGGTGATGACCTCCAATATGGCTGCTAAAAGTGATGGCTGCATGCCTGCTGTCTTTCTATAAGTAACAGTACTTGTGTCCCTGCAGGACCACATATGGCAAAGAGTATGAGGTGACAGCACACACCTTCTTGGATTCCCATAAAGCTGAACAGGACAACAACCACTGGATACTGTGCACCTCTGACCCAGCAGGAAATGGGCTTGTACTACTCAACCACCCACAGTCAGCGGCTAACAACAAGGAGCTCACGCAGGCAACCCCTGTCATCTAAATCTAACACAATCCACTCTCATAACCCTGTAATGTGTACAAATAGGGCAGGTAGACACCACATTATTATCAACACCTAAACTTTTTTAAATAAAGTTTGTTTTTTGTTCTGTTTGGGTCACTGAGTTTTTCCTCTTGAGCAAAAAGAGTCTAGGCTGGACTCCAACCTGGAATGTTGAGGTTATATGATACACATTAACTAGCCAAGCCACCAGGAGGTTGTGTAGAAAGAAGCATTTGATATTTTCTTCAAACAAAGGAGGGGTAAACTTGGGGTTCATTGTTTTAGTTAGGTAATAGCAAGATTTCCCCACGCATTTTGAATTTCCTCTGAAATAAATTTTAAACAAGAATATTAATGAGAAAAGGGAGCGAAGGATAGGCCCTGTCATGAAAGGGACATTGAATTCAAGAAAAATGAATCAGAGCAGTCCTCACCAGCTGACTTAATGCAGTCCTGTCACCCTTTTCAGTGTGTTAAAAATACTCTCAAAAGTGAAAAGTTTAATGGCAGCTTTATTATTGTCTTCTGATGAGGAAAGAAGTAGGATCATTAATAATATTTCAACTTCATGCATCTTAAACCAGTCACTCAACTGAAGCAAAATGATAGGACATGTGATCACGGTTGCTGTTTCCTGCTTGCAGTCTCATTGCTGTCGTTCTCACTCGGGTCCCTACTGATGGTGTGTTCAAGCAATGAGGTCGTGATAAGGCAAAATGCATTAATAGATTTCAAATTTGAAAACTTATTTTCCCCAATACTTATATGTGTGATGTGTATCTCTGAATTGCATTAGTTAATGTATTCTTATTATTTATAGTACTGTTATATAATTTTATTATAGTCTTTTATGTAAGTAATTTGTGCATTTGCAAAGTCTGCTACAACTGAGTGTGCGTACATGTGTTTGCTGGTTTTGCACATGCCTCATTCATATTCTCGTGAAAAACGTGTGTAACATTTACTCCACACAGCCTGCGTGGTTGCACAACACTTTACTGTGCAGGTAGTGTCACCTTTCGGGCATCTTATTTCTGTATCCTCATAAACACAGTGGAAAACATTTTTACGTTTAGACTTTAAACGGCGCGTGATGGTACATTTGCACGCCTTGGGAGTGGAATACGTGTGGCCTGTCACTCGTGATAGCGTCATGTATGGTGGGAGATGTATTATGTACTGAATCTGTGCACCTTCTACCACAGCTAATACTATTATTATGGCCTACGGTCCAGGGTGCGTTCAAGTGAAAAACGTTTAAACGCCTCCGTTTTTTGCAACCTTTTGTTCCATTCCGATTGTGCGCAAGTGCGTTTCACAGCAGCGCTAAAAATATCTTGTATCTTAACGCTTTCGATTTGTCTCCAAATGATGTAAAGGAAGCGGCGCAGCAACTGCATCCGTTCGCAAACTCACATTTATCACCCCGCCACCTATTTTTAAAAAAGCTTTACGTTTTGACCGTGTTGAACGCGACCCCAGGTGTCACGTTTCAAAGGGACGACAATAGGGATGAACTGACCAGCCGCGGCTTTTCAGGACCACACTGGAGGCAGCAGATGTGTGGGGGACAGCGCTCCGGCTCGACTGAAAGGTACGTTACGTTAGCCACCACATGGGAAGATAATGCACAATTTTACGTTTAACCTTGCTGTTAAATGTAGACAAAAATACCACGGTCATTGTTTAATAAAGATAAACATCGGATTTATTTCGCTCATTTGGCTAATATTTGGATTTTTTTAAATTGCGGTTTGAGGCTAACGTTAACTGTTGCCTTTAACTTTTAAGCTAGCTAAAGGAAAAATAATGTAATGAATGGTGGAGCCCGACTGAGAGGGCGCAGATATGTGAACCTGTTTCCAGGCGATAAAACCAATATTCAACATATTGATAACCACGCAGATAACAATTTAACGCTCTGTAGCTAGTGCTGATGTCCGTCCTGAAGAATTGAACGTCGATCTGGCGTCTGGCCTGTCTTGTCGTCGGTAATGTAATAGTAAACGGTATTTTACGAGAGAATTAAACCTGGGACACATAAATCCTTTTATAAAATACCCATGTACTACACGACGGCTCTTTCATCATTTGTGGCGATTTTCTCGCGGATTGCGGTTGTTTTAGGGTGATTACGAAGATATTTGAACGTTACTTCGTTGATTACAGAGGAATCACCTTACAGAACGCCGTTTTGCCAGAAACGCTGTCCGACACATTGAGGGCAATTTTTTCCCTTTGGCTTCACCATTTTTAACAGCTGGCTTATAGTCACACTGCGAATGTTAGACACAAAAAAGGTTTATCTTTCAAAATACATTGTATTGTTTTAGATAAAATCACCTCGAGTCGATAAAACAGACGCTGCTTGCAGATGAGTACATCAGTGATACAGAATTGTAACACGATGGAAAGCACAATCCTGCCTTCATCATGACCTCTTGTTGGTAATAATCCAGTGTCTGCACTTCAGTAAAAATGTGAATTTACTTGAGTATTTTCACATTGTGTTTGTTACTTAGGTTAAGAATAGAAACTAAATGTGCTTAGTGATACCTCAAAGGGCAGAATTTAGCTTAATAATGGTCACAGATTTAATGAGGATTTTGCTAAGACTGGTTCTGATGTTGCTGCTGCTGTCTACCAAGCATTTGAAGCACATTTAACAATCAGAAACTATTCTACACACACTTGCTCAAATGAAATCAAACATTAGAAAAGGGCTAAACAATAAAATACCAGACAATCTGAATCTGGATTAACAATTTATGGTCAATGTCAACATGACCTGCAGCACTCTTGATAACCAGGTGATACTGGAACAAGCTTAGGCACAAGTGAGTAACTGCATTACTTGAACTTGAACAGTGGGTGTGTGAAATGTGAGTGAAAGATCTAAGCAACCTAACTACACAGCCAGATTAGTTCAGTGAAAATGATTTTGTTTTTCTGCAAGTTCATTTTATTGGAATAGTTAATTTGAGGAAATTCTTCTGGTCAGCTCTAACTAAAACAACTGTCCTTCTCCAACTTTATTCCCTGCAGTTAGTACTAGATTACATAGCACTTTCCAGGAAGCTGCCAATGAACTGACTTTGTAATTATGGACCTGTGATTCAAAATAAAGCATTTGAAATGAGTCTTTTTCCCAATATGAAGGTCTGCTTGCTGCTTCAAAACATTCCTAGGGAAAAAAACTCTGGTGGAGCAAGACTGAAGCCTAGTGGAAAAATACTGGATCTTAAAATATTGGAAGCACCCTGAGGAAATGTGTTTTTAACTGAAGAATCCAAACTCCCCCAATAAAAAGCAGGTCGTACTGTACTGTTGTGAAGATTGGTCACATTATTCTCTCAGAAGTCTTGCTATGACTACCCAGTAATGATTGACTTGCTAAGTGAAGGAGAAGAGTCTTTCTTCTGTGCTTATTCACTGCCTGTCAAGGTAAAGTTGAGACTCAGTTGGCTGACAGGGTCTTATAGCTTTTATCTTTGGTGCTCCCTGGAGATAACAAAAGACAATAGCTCTAACTCTCATTGACTGCAGCTAAATGAATGGCAACAGCTGTTTTCTGTATATTTAAGTGTATTTACTATGTTTTATATGTTACATGTTAGTGTACTTGATGGACTGTGCATTGTGTGCCCAGACAATCATGGCAGTGAATGTCCCTGGACTGGTGGCTGTGGTGGTTTTTTACATTGTCATCCTGGTAATTGGGATCTGGGCGTCTCGAAAATCCAAGAAAGTAGAGAAGAAATGCGCTGCCAACAAGAGTGAAGTTACCATTGTTGGCGGGCGCAACATCAGCGTCCTGGTTGGCGTTTTCACCATGACAGGTAGAACTTTGACTCCATCCAGTCATTTAGAAGTTCTTATATATGTTCCTTTTTGTGTTCACTCTCTGCTCCATTCTCTGTGGGTTTTTTGTCTCTGTCTTTCACTTGATAATGTTTTGTGCTTTTCTTGTAGCAACATGGGTAGGTGGAGGTTACATTATGGGAACTGCTGAGGCTGTTTATTCTCCCAGTCAAGGTCTCATCTGGGCTATGGGGCCTCCTGCATACCTTATCAATTTTCTGTTGGGTAAGTAGCTGAAACAAATGAAGTTTCTGTACAATAACAAACTGCAGCGGAATAGGTGAGGGTTATGGTACAAGCCTAATCAAGATTGCTACACCGCTGCAAAAACATATCTAATCATTGTGGCATTTTGAGGTCTTTTCTTGTCATGGGGAAGTAGCAGCACTGTGCGGTTTTATTTTCAGCCTCACATAGTCAAGTGTTGCAGGATATGATTAGTCACATGCTCTGGACTCTTCAACAATAGTTTAGTCAAGAAGATACAAAAAGTCATGCTGAAACTATTTAAAGGGCATAGATTGACTGGGATTTGCACATACCTAGCTAATAGGATCTCAACACTGGCTTCACTGACCTGTTTCAGGGCCAAGGTGCCACATACACTGAAATGAAATCTGTCATGTTGGCAAGCTGAAAGAGTGAAAGTAAAGGTTCCTGGCTGAGATAGAAGCCTGTGCTCAATGGGACATTCAGGTGTTGCAGCAGCAGCATAGATACAGAAATAAGTACTTCAATAGAAGAAATAATTAGAAGTACATAGAATAAAAATAAGAATGGATCTAAAAGTACAGACTATAAAAGAGCAATTAAAATTAGAAAGCATACAGCAGCCTCAGTAACTTTGTGCATCTAAAAAGAAGCAAGGTATTTCATCCCTTCATACCATTTACCTGCTTGTCTTCATTTAATGTTGTTGTGGCCTTTTACCTATCCCAGCGTGCACTGGACGAGAAGCAGGGTAGAGATACTTCGAGACTTTACTTGAGAGTCAGGCAGAGTCCAATTAGAAGTGGATGTCTGCCAAGCAATAACTAATTCTGTTTTTTAAGACCTGGAAATCAAAACCTTCCCACAGATTATACCATGGTCTGGGTGAGTACTCGATTCCGACTGGATGCAGCTTGTCCATTAATTCCTAATAACGGATGCCTATCTAATAGTTCCAGTAAAACTGTCTGTTCATCATCTAAATCAATGATCTGGCTACATGGTATCAGCTTGCATTTAAGATGAGCAGCCATAGGAACAGGGAGACAGTCAAAGCCTCTGTTTACAATTTATTTCAACACGTTAACAAGCTATCAGCTAATTAGAACAATGGGTGACTTCAGCACAATGAGTGTGATCCCTCGGTTTCTTATCCTCTGAACACCACAGGATGGCGACAGTAACACGCAGCACACTGTCCCTCTGCACATTCTGACACACTAGCGACCATCTCACATGCCGTTTGCTATTCAACTTCCTACTTTAGGCTGCATTCAGTACACGTGACCTATCATTTGGTCATCTAAATCTTGATATTGATTTGGGAACCATGACATGGCTGGACAGCTAGCTAGTCTTGCTGGTAAAGATCTGTCAGATTATATTCACCTTGTCAACTGGACACAATGCAAATGACTTTGAATCTTGCTAGCATAACGTTAGCTTTCTGAGCCAAAGGATTATATAAGTTGAGTGTGCTAGAAATATCTCTTGTTGCCAAGCCGTTTCTAAGGATCGTCGTGTTTACTGGTGTGGTGAACAACATTTCCTTTGCAGGAGAACCAAATGGGAAGTAATGGTTTGTCCATGTATTAGTCAAACCCTCAGAGGTTACCAGAGAAAACAAGTTATGACTAGTGAAAAATGGAAGACTTTGTTTACAGAGTGCATGAAAATATAAATGAATGATCTTCATTTTTTTTTCCTTTGGCAAGTGACCATGTTTTACTGGGATAATTCCCCTCTAGGTGTCAGTTGTAATCAGGAATTATGCATGTTGGATTGTTCTGGCCTCCCCGTCGTCCACTGATTCCTGACAACGGACACCTTGTCAGGCATTATCCCTCATTGAAATAATTGATAATCCATGACAATACTTAAATAAGAAAGAAAATGCTGATTTTTAAGCCTAAATGAACATGCCCAGCAGTCAGATTATATTGTGCAACTGCATTATTTTTCCCATCGAGGTTCTTTCACACACCATCAGCAGATTGTTCTCCTATCTGGGCCAACAGACATTCACACATACAGCTTCACACCTACACACAATTTAAAAATTTTCCATTTCATCTAACCTGCGTCTTCATGGACTGTGGGAGGAAGGCAACCCCAACAAAGGGAGGATTTGTACGCAGGCATTTTCCAGTCAGATCCAAGCCCACAAACTCTTTGCTCTGAGGTGACAGCACTAACAACAGAGCCTCTGTGTGAGGAAAACAGATTGGACAGAGTTTCTGCCCATACCTAGTTGGCAAAAGCAAATGGGATTTTTGGGGGGGTTTCATAGGATTTTTTTAGAATACATGATACTAGGGATGCAACTAATGATTACTTTCACTATCACCTACTCTGTGAATTATTCCCTTTTTTTAATTATTTGGACATAATGTCAGCAAATACTGAAAAATGTCCATGTTACCAGAGGCCATGGTGACATCTTCAAACGTCTCCTTTTCTCTGACCAGTAGTCCAAAACCCAAACTTTGTTATCATAGAAGACTATAAAAAGCTGAAAATATTCACATTTGAGCTGAAACCAGTCAACTTTTACTGAGAAAATGATCACAATGATTTATGGATGGATCAAAAATGTTGCTGCTGTCTCTCAGTTGTTACTGTTGGACAACTAAAATTTGAATATTTTTAATGACAAAACATTATTTCAAGTAATTTATCTCTTCAACCCTTTTTTATTCTGTGTACATTCTCAAGGTGGATTGTTTTTCGCAAAACCAATGAGGTCAAAGCGCTACGTGACCATGCTGGACCCATTTCAGCATCGCTACGGAAACCTGTTCACCGCAACACTGCTGCTTCCTGCTTTGGTCAGTGATATTTTGTGGGTGGCCTGCATCCTCGCTGCCCTCGGTAAGTAATGTGCCTCAGTCTTTAAGGGCCAACGCGGTCATAGAAGTGTCTGAAGCAAAGTGAATTCAACAGAGCGGTTCTTTCAGAGTTTCTGACAGCTGTTCATATGCGTACAGGGCTCACACCTTTTTCTGGAGACCAAAGAATGCAGTTTCACTCAGACTTTATATTTAGATCTGTCTCTCACTGTCCTCTCGGCAGTCATAAACAAGTGAAAGCTCTTCGAACTGTAATCTTTTCATTCTGTCTGCTTAAACAACACAAGCATTTGTAAGAAAGATTTGCCTTGAGTCTTATCTTCCCTGCCGTCCTCCAGAGACAGGACCTTCTAGTTTGTGTGTGTGAGAGTAGAAGTTTAAGGGCTTCTCACAGCGTCGGTCAAACGGACTTGCACGCTGGCCTGCACGCTTACATGCGACACACTTGATATACACAGTTAATATATAAAATATGAAAAGTAATCATGGTTATATAGACAGTAATATAAGCTGTAAATACGGATTTCCCACCACAGTCGACTGTAACATGAAATCTTAACGCTTACATTATGTTTTGTGTTCCATCTCTGATTTAATGTTCTGTGTGCTTTCCAGGAGGAACAATGAGCATAATTCTTGGACTGTCATCCGCCCTCTCCATCATTATCTCGGCCGCTGTCTCCATCATCTACACGTTTTTAGGGGGTCTCTACTCCGTCGCGTATACTGATATCATTCAGCTTTCCTTCATCTTTGTCAGCCTGGTGAGAAACACAGGAAGCACACAGGGAGGGAAATAACAGAGGGAGGAGGGTGGAGGGATGGCCACAGAAATGAAGGCACTTAAATGAGATAGATGAATACATCCATGGTGAAGCACCATAAATTTAAGTAATGCAATTGATGACTTGTTCTGGGTTTTGCTTTAACAGCTGTTCTTTTCCCTCTATTTCAGTTTCTCTGTATTCCTTTTTTGGTAATCAGTCCTGCCGTCACTGACGTCTCACAAGGAGTCCACCTCAACCAATCCAGTGTCAACGCCTGGTTAGGAGAGCTGGAGCTGGCAGATGCTGGGAAATGGGCAGATGAAATGCTGTTATTGGTTAGATTTTAAAATTTATTTTGTGTCAGTCTGTGTTTATAAGAGTTAGGCGGTTGAAATACCACATCCCAAGCTGCATCACTGCACACATGCAACCACAGAACATGTTTCTTGAGAATCGGCTCTGCTTACATCCTGCTGTTGCAGTCAAAACTGAAACAGCAAAATGGAATCTAGCTTTTGTCTTTGACATGTTAAAATGTCTCCTGTGCAGCAGAACACAACTTTTTCCCCTGTACATTTTTTTAAGGGGGAAAAAGGTGGAAATGCAGTTGTAGCATTGGTAGCATTTATGGCTGTGGACATTTGGACTTCGTCATGTCAGGAAATGAAAAGCAGCAATCAGTAACATTGATGATGATTCTGTTCCATTTCAAGGAGAAGTTCACAACTGTCAGTCAGTCATAATGCTTACATACTCATATGTACACTGAAATGGTTTTTGGTGCAGTAATAATTCCTCCTGCCCATGCTGACAGTGAAAAGATCTCCTCCTAGTGGGATTTGAATGTAACTGATGGGAGACAAAACCCACAAATCGTCTTTTTTTTTTTTTTTTTTCAAAATTCTCCTGTTTTCTTCGGCAGTGTTTCCCTCGCTGAGCTGCTGTAAAGGATTAGTAACACAAGTTTGGAATATACACTCTTGATTTGTTAAGTCAGACTCCACACGCCTCATATTAGCTTTGGCTGAGCTTTGGGATATGCTCTTGCCCAAAACAAGGACTTTTGACTTTGCCCCCCATATCCTCCACTGGAATTGCAGCAGAGCGTCTTTTTAGGGCCTGTATGGGCACATCTTGTTTACTTTGAAACACTTGAACAAGTGTCATCCAGTCCTTTAAAGATGCAGCGGGAAGTCATACTAGCAAGCCACAATGCACAATACCAGAGCTGGCACATCTGAATGTAACACAGCCGTTATTCATCTTTTTAGATAAATCTGAGTTTGACCAGTCTAAACTGAAACATCTGTTTTTGAAACTGCACAAATTGCTTAGTTGCTCACTGAAAAATCGTGCGTTTCTCATGTGTACGTGTGTGTTGTAGGCTTTGGGGGGACTGGCCTATCAAGCTCTGTACCAGAGGATCCTCTCCGCATCGTCCTCCGCTCAGGCTCAGGTCACCTGTTTTGCTGCTGCTGGGACCGTTTTTATCATGGGAATCCCTTCAGTTGTCATCGGGGTGGTGGCTGCCTCCGCAGGTACACATGAATGTAAACACTCAGCTGTGCACACGCAGGACACACACATATTTTCAGTTAAACAACATGTTTGAACAATTAGCTCCCACCACCGGGGTAAATGGCGTGGGATGATATAATTTGTTGCATTTGTTTGTGTGGGAGCATTTGCGTCACCGGTGATGGTTGCATATTATAATCAGTATGGTGGGGCATGTAGCCTGTTTTCAGATATTTAGCTTCTTTCTCCCCTGTGCTTTTATTTTATTTGCTTTGATGCCATCACTGTAATCATAAAAGCTTCTTCCCCTCCCATTATTTCTTTTCCTCTCAACCCTGGCTGTCTCTTTCTCTACTTCTATATCTCCTCCTCCTTCTTCCTCTCCTTTCCTCTAAGACTGGAACCAGACTGCGTATGGTCTACCCCCTCCTTTTGAACGAGGGGAGGCAGGGAAGATCCTGCCACTGGCTCTGCACTACCTCACACCCCCCTGGTTGTCAGTGTTAGGCATTGGTTCTGTGGCTGCAGCAGTTATGTCCTCCATGGACTCTGTGCTGCTGTCCTCTGCATCCATGTTCACACAAAACATATACAAGACGACTTTGAGGAAGCAGGTGTGTGTGTGTGTGAGCGTGTGTGTGTTGGGTTCAGCATTAAGCAAAGTAACTCCATTTTTATTGTCTCTTTCCTCTCTCTCTCTCTCCCTGCAGGCCTCGGAGCGAGAGCTGCAGCGGGTGATCCGGGTTAGCGTGCTGCTGGTGGGCCTGGCAGGAATGGGCCTGGCCTTTGGTGATGACAGCGTGTTCGCCCTCTGGCTGCTGAGCGGAGACCTCCTCTACTGCATAATCCTCCCGCAGCTCATCTGCGTGCTGCACTTCAGCTGCGCTAATAGCTACGGCGCTATTAGCGGCTTCATAGTGGGACTGCTGATGCGTGCGTTGAGCGGGGAACCAGTGCTTGGGATTCCTCCTCTCCTCCTGTACCCCGGCTGGAGGGAGGAGGACGGAGTGATCTCGCAGTATTTTCCCTACAGGACTCTGGCCATGCTTTGCTCTTTGGTATCTATTGTTACAGTGTCTAAGTTGATGGAGCTCGGCTTCTGTCACCAAGTAATTCCTCAGTCCTGGGATTTACTGGGGGTGTTTGAGGAGATAAAAGAGGAAGAGGGGGATGAGGTGCCTGTTTCTCAGGTGGAGAAAAAGAACAGTATCCTTCATACAAAATTGTAGACTTAAATTTATTACAACCTCAGCCAAAGTATACACACACTTCTTTTTATGCAAATTCCTGCACAGGCTATTTCTGCACATTCTTACATGTACTGTATACTACACTTGTTTAATGCTTAAGTATATGCGTTGTATGCACCAAACACCGACCAGCAGTATGTTGAGAGTGATTCAGGGAGGCTGTTGAGACACAGTTGGTGTCTCTTTTGAACAGAACAGGATTAAGGCCACATATGACGACCTCAAGATTCTGATTTTAATGTCAGAATTCACATAGTCGTAATCCTCTTAAAATGAGCCTCTTTCCCCAATTGTTAATCGCAGCTAACCCAGACATTTTCATAGTTTATTAATCTAGTCCTTTCCACTCAAACCTTTTCAGTAAATTAAGATCAACCCAGTCGGTGTTATTTATTGTGTAATCATTAGCCATTGTCATACTTTCTGAGAAGCAGTTTTGCCTCTTTGCGTATATATTAAGCACTGAAGGGACGAGGAAATGCAACTGCGATTCTTAAAACCCTGAGGTTGAGTGTTCCTCAGAAGCAAGAAATCTTGCAGGAGGTGTCCGTAGTAGAAGCGTTAAACATTATTTTATGTTTCAAAGGGATCATTGTTGGCGGAATTAGAATTGATATTTTTTAGATGTTTTGTGATTGCAAGTGTTCATAAAAAAATGAAACGATAATATGTCTCTAATCTTTGTATTTGATGTAGTCTGTTTCTTTTAAGTCTGTGTGTATGCGTGTGTGTGTGTGTGTGTGTGTGTGTGTGTGTGTGTGTGATGGAGAAAAAGACTAAAAATGGTCCGTAAACACAAGCTCCACACTGTAAATGTTCTGTAAATTACTGCACATAGGGCACATTGTCATGCTGCCTTATTAAAAAACACAACACACTACAGTATTTAATCACAGTATTTGATGATTTGACTTCATGTAAATGTGTCTGACAAACACATTAAGCACAATGCAACTGCAATGCTACCTTTGTAGCAGCAGAGGGCGACACCTGAACAGCGAAAAGACCTAAAAAGTCTGAACCAGCTTGAATCTCTCGAGGTTGTGTGTGTGTGTGTGTGTGTGTGTGTGTGTGTGTGTGTGTGTGTGTGTGTGCGCGCGCGCGTTTTTTTTAAATCAGTTTGAAAATATAAGAAAGTTTTTTCACATCGAAGCGAGTTTCTATTTGTTTCCTTCCCTTCACCTCAGCATCGTATCAGAAGACATGCTCGCAGATTGAGGGCTAATAAACTAATGTAGTGCTGTACCCACGCCAGCGTAATCTAACGTTATTTTTATTTATCGCCGCATAAATAACGTCTCAAATACCGCTTCTTCCTCCTTTCACATGCTGCTTCTGTAGTCTTCATCAGGTTGTGCAATCAACTCCAGAAATGAACAAATAACGCGACTCGTCTGAGGAAGGTAATATAATGCTGTTCTGGTTTATTTCGGGTAATGGGTCTATTTACTAGGGCCTGCTAGTAACATGAGAAATGAACAAGATATTTAGTGAAAAGTTTTTAAATTCAGTATGGTGAAGGTCATATTCACTTCCCTTAATTAAAATGCTGGAAGATTTATTCTTAATACGCCATCATCACAATACCCCTGTAATCCCAGTTTACAAATTAAAAGTTTTTTGTTTGTTTGTTTTTTAGAATCGTTTCTATAATGAAATGGTACGAGGAACTCACTGAAGTTTCAATAATAATTGGAAAAGATAGTTTTATCAGTCTGAGGTTTGTTCATGGTTAATCTGATTTTTTTTTTTTTTAAGGTTTAAATTGTGAATTCGTCATTGTCTTAGGTCGCAGAAATGACCCGCAGCTCACCAAGACGTGAAACGCACCTGCACGCTTGATGTGCGACCGCGACATCACAAACCCGCAGCCCGGATCGAACAGGCGTCAATGAACAGCGACGCCCACCGCACACCGGCCTGTCTCTGCTGCTTGTTTATGGCATGAATGAACGCTGAAGGCGGCGCTGGCAGTCCCCTCCTCCACCAGGACTCCATGTCTCGTTTTCTTTCGGGCCTGTGACGACGGTGTCCAGTGTAACCTATGGTACAGCTCCAGAGCACAGAGCGGACTTGATGCTGCGGATGGTCTGAGCGGTGTCCCGTTTACTCCAGATGGCAAGAAGTCCTGAAATCTAAAAAAAAAAAAAAAAAAAAAGTGAGAAAAAGGATTAAAAAAAAAACTCTAAAGACGACATTTTTTAAAATTGTGTTGTTTTTATACCTCTTTGGAATAAAAACTTCACCCAACATAGAGGGTAAGACATAGGGAGGAACAGTTCATCCAACTCTTCTTTGTGGTTGTAAAAAATGACTGACAGTAGGTGGAATGATTTTGGTTAGACTTATGATATGTTTCTATTTGCCGTTAAAACACTGTTAAGTTAACAGAATAGTGTAAAGCATATCTCTGGTGAATCAGGTATTTCAAGTATTTCAAGCTCTGCAATGATGCACAGTTTACTGGAAAAGTCCTAATTTTAGATCATGTCCAAAAAAAAAAGAAAAAAAAGAAGATTATTAAGCCATGGTTTACTCCCACAGTTTGGCGCTGTATTCGTCTGAGAAAAAGAAGTGACATGCTGTAATAGTGTTTATTCATTCGAGGTATTCATCTGATGCCTGTTCACCTTCATGGATATCTGTTTTTTGTCTAATGAAATACTTTTCAATAACACTCTTCAAATCTAACTCATTTTCACTATTTTGCTTTCTGGTTCATGGTGACCTTGCACATGCTTTTTTGATATAAAAGTTAATAAAGTCATTAATAATTTACTTCCTCAAATACAAATTGTTCAGTCCTGGAAGGGATTCGTCTCAGATAGGGTGCTCTGGACACAGTTGGTGCATTTCCCAACAGTGTTTTACCTCAGTGAACTTGGCTACAGGAGGACAGGGTGTAACGTGTTTAACCTAAACATAAATAACATCAGGCAGGACCTCTCAGCTTTTAAGAGTTAGACAGTTTTGTCGAGGACAGAGATCGAGGACAGATGAATTGGCTAGGGGGCCCTCAACATGTTACCACAACACTTTGAGCCAGAGTCACAGAAAACAAACTGGAAAATGAATAATGTGAAGGTTTTATTTATATCAGTTAGTGGTGGACACTTTAATTAAACATACATTTGTTTAAGAATATGCAACATGTAATATAAACTCAACTATTTTCGATATTAAAACTATATTTTGACACAGGGAGCCTACAGGATCCATCAACATTAGGTAAAAAAAATACATAAGCCACCTTACAAAGTATGCTCAAATTTACAATTTCAGTTAACGCCTCAAACACAACATGGTGCTTTCAGGGCCCCAGGGCAGTTGCAAAGTTGGTACTCCTGACACCAACATCATCTGTGACAGTGCTTGTAGGAGATTGTTTAGATTGTCTCATTTGAAGATTTGAATGTGACGAAGGAAAATGTATTTCACATGTTAAAAAAAAAAAAAGAAAAGAAAAATAAGACAAACATTTGAAAATGTTTTCCCTGCAGGGGTCACAGGTACACATTTGTTTTGATAAGTGATTAGTGTTATAAATTTGGTGAAATGAGCCCCCAGGTAGTCACTCTTAATCTCATGGGGTCCCAGCCCTCATGCTGGGAAAGACTGAACTCAAACAGACTCCTGATGAACTTTGCAGCCATCTTTAATCCCTCCCAAAAAATAGAAAGTGCCTGTTGTCTAATAATAGGAGCCACTGATATATGACATAAAAGGAACATCTACGGTCCAAATATGGGATCCATCCAGGATTTGTTAACAGGATGAAGAATAGATGAAGTACTTGTACTTTTTACTCCACTACATTTGTCTGTCAGCTGGATCTGCTTTACAAATTAAGAATTTACAAACTAAACATATGTCAAACTTTCTCATGCAATTTTAAATTTGTCCCATCAGCAATATTACCCCCCCCCCCCCCCCTTTGTATAGAATATGCATATATAGTTGATCTTTCATTTTCTATTATGTATTTTATTCCCACTGCTATTGCTGCTGGCCGGAACGCCCTAATTTCTTTTTAATAAAGTGTTATCTTATCTTACCTTATCTTATGTGAGCACTTCATAAAGAATCATATTGTGATATGGATTAAACCAGGCAACAGTACATCAATTAGTTAAAATGTGCTGCACCTCCACTGGCTGTAACATTAGAATACAGCTTATGTGTGAAAGCATCAGTAACAATACTAATAGTAAAGTCTCTGAAAGGGCACAATCTGGCCAACAAGTACTTTAACTACATTTTTGCTGTTTATACTTTTCTACTAATCTCGACTGAAGCACTTTTTCTAGCAAATGAGTACTTCTACAGCCCTGCATTGCCACTTTTAGTTGAGTAAAACATCTGAGACCTCCTCGCACCGCCACATGATCCTCGTTTGCAGGCTGTGGGAATCCCCGGGTCCGATCCGCTCCGGGTTTTCCAGTCTGCTCCCGGCCACCTTCTCCGTAGCACTATGTGTCTCTGAGTGAGAGAAGCCGACTTTTGTTTACAGCAGAGGTTCCACGGAGGAGCGGAGACCCACAGCCTGCGTCCACCGAGGGCGAACCGTAGGATTTCAGCCTCTGGGATATACACGCAACGGGAGCTTTTTTTTTTCCTCCTCTCTCTCTTTTTTACGAGGATAAAAGGCAAATCAAGAAACACTCGTAAAAGGGCAACTCCTTGGACATATTCTCCCTCCCACCCCAGCCGAGGTCGTCTAGCTGGAGACCCATTCTCCTGCGTGGCACAAGTCTGGTGTTTGCTTTCAGCTGCAAATCCCGACCGACGGCGGAGATAAGTCCGACCCTGGAGCTGGATTTCTTTCTTTTTTTGTCTCTTTTTGGGGCCAGTGCTGGGTGTCTAGAGCCTGTGTTGGCTGCATGGCATAAGCAAAAACAGGTTTTTCATTCATTTTTCAACCTCCCAGCCACCACCCCTGTGGATCTGGACGTGTTTTCTGCCCCACTCCTCCCCTCGTTCGCAGCCATTCACACGGGGGGATTCTTGCGAGCGACACTGGCGGTGGTTTATTGTGGGAAAGGCTGCTGATCAGAGCGTTCAGAGGGATATTTGGGTTGTTATTGCCAGGCCTGGTCGCACTGTACGCGCACTGCTGTTTTCAAGAGATGGAGACTGAAGATGGGGATTACCATCATTTATCCAGTAAAATCACTGGCTTGTGTGCCATACCAGCCGACGTCAAAGTATCCTGTGACTGGCAAAAATAACAGACTGTTTTAGTATTTTTTCCTCCTTCAAAAGGAATTCCCTATTTTAACGATTTACACGCATTTATTTATATATTTTTTAGAACAAATCCTGGCAGGCGAGCACACCACGCATTTGCAGGCTACCACAGAGTAGCCTTTTCGGGCTACAGACACGTTTATATTCCCTTTTTTCTCATTAAGGTTGTGTTTTTTTGGAAGGAGCTGGCTTGTACGAGCTGATTATTTTATTTCCATTTCATCCCTGCCTTTATTTTATTTTTAGTTGACGTTTTTGAGAGGTGAAGAATGTTAAGGAACATGCGATCTGACACACCGATGGGTAGCCCGACCTTGTTTTGGGGTCTGATGCTGTCTGTCTTCACTATCTGCATCTGGTCCACATATGGAGAAAGTAAGTGTTTTTATTTCTTTTTAAAGATAATATATTTTTAAAGTTTGCTGCTTTCAAAAGGAATGATACATAATGTGCTTTCTGTAAGCCATGTGTAACCTCTTAGTATTTTGCTTACTGGTGGGATGAATAACGTGTTACAATCTATTTCTAAAATGAAAATCAGGAGGATACCTTTTAAATACGGACTTAGTTACTCATTAGGACAAACCTAGTGAGCATACCGACGTGTGGCTTTTACTTAAACATTAGCTGGAGACCATGTGGTACAGCTGCCCGTTAGTGGCTCAACACAATTACGCAAAATCAGCTTTAAAGTGCGCAATATGGCCTCATCTGATGGAGCACTTTTGTTTATGTACAATTGGGGAGAGATACACGACTCATGTCGCCTTAATCTTCACGTCAGACGCCCAGAAAGCAGAGGATGAATCCCGGGAGCAGAGCTGAAGGTTACTACGACCATGTGGCCATTTTGCATTTGGTGGTGTGGCGCCGCTGCGCATGAACAGCCGAAATCAGACTAACCATCGCTTCTTAAAAGGCCACACAGTCGTGAGCCGCACAAACAGTCCCGTGAAAAGACATACATGAGCCGGCTATGACGGGGGGGGGGGGGGGAGGATTTAAACTGTCTGATTTTACCTGGACAGTCGTTTCAGTGAACCTCCGACTGCGTCCTGCGTGTCCAGCTATGTGGCGTTAATTCACGCAGAGCTTTATAACACAGCAGCACCTGAGCGTCGACGAACACCACTTTAAGTGACAGCTGGCACTTCACATGCAAGAAACCTATAAAAGCGCTTTTTAGAATACGTACAGATAAACTTATCGGGAAAAACAGAGAAAGTGAGCATCGTTATTGTTTTCAATAAGTTTTTAAGTTAAGTTTGATTTTCTCTCTCAACCCTTTCTCCTGAGTGCCAAGAACACAGGCCTGTATTAATAGTTTGTGATGGAAATTCCCACAATTTTGTCACTTTTCAAAACCTTGTTAGACTTACTGTCCAGTCAGGTAAAAATGTCTTAAGCTTCTATCAAATTTATTGGCTTCACTGTGATTTCAATGCTTAGTTTTGTGTTTTTAAAATAGACATATTTTACATTTCATCATCTTATCTGATTTTCTGTACACAGCAGCCAGAATCAAGGCTGCTTTTTTTTTTTTTTTTTTTGCCAATGCTGAAATTGAACATCTGAGAATTAATGAGAGTCAATGATGTGTTTCACTCTTCATGGGTCAGTATTTACAGCTGTTAGACTTCTTTTCCTCTGACTGCTTGGTGTTGATTTGCAGTATTCGGCTTTTCAGTAGACTCTCTCTAAACACCGTGCTGGGCAAAGATAAAACCTAATCTGTCCAGAAAACAGATCTTTAGGTCAGTGCTAAGTCTATAATACAGATTGTTTAGCCGATGCCTAGAGTTTGTCTGTAAACGTAGTATTTAGCACACTGGTATTAAAAACCTGATAAGTTCTAATACGTTTCCTCACGAAACAGGGACAAGAATGTGGTTCTGGTAACCAAACAACATTGTTCTTTGTTTTTCTGTCCTGCATTTCTGACAATAATTGACGTTATTAGCCAACCTCCACTCTGAAACTACGTCAAAATCATGATCCTTAGACAAATCCCACAACAGGCGTTTATCATCTGCCTGCCGGTCAGTGAACCTCTGCAGATGCATCTTCCCACCTTGAGCACAGAGGTTGCCAATGACACGTTGATGTGTGTTTAGCTTTTTTTTTCTTTTTTTGCATCACTTCCGTTCTAATTTTCCTGAGAGGATATGTGGGATGGTGGAGACAACTTGGCATGGGAAGGAGACATGTAGACTGACCTCTATTAGCATTCAAATAGAAGAAAAAACGTTATTTTAGTCCTGGTGAGCGGTGGCCGTGTGGGGGTGCGTTTCTTTGCACCCTCCCGAACCGGTCAGACACCCATGAACGCAGCTGGGGGCTGGGAGACAAGTGCTCGCTCTCAGATCTTGACGCTCTGTGTTGTGTTATACATCAGGCCTTCCAGAACAAAGAGTTCACAGACAAAGACTGTTGAAGACAGGGATCGGCCTCTCGCCAGTTTGTCACTCACGGATGGCGTTTATTTCACTTTGCTCTTGAGGGTCAGAATTTCCAGCATCTATCATCACATAGTGGAAAATCACAGATATCCAAGAGCTCCATAAGGGGTTGAAAACTTTTTTTTTTTTTTGTGCTGTTCATTTTGATAATCTGTCCACACCAATAAAATCTAATTAAGCTCCCTTTTAACTCCCACCACAGTAAACTTTCCATGCCATGGCGTCCAAGTATGCAGCAAACAAGTCTCTAAAAGGGAGAGAGAGCGTGAGGGAGATAGAGACTTGGTGTTTGGAAATAGAATGTGCAAAAATACACTTGCAAGAGAAACAGACTTGGTTTTGTTGATTGGAAGAGTAGAGAGTTTGTGAACTGCTTTATTGGCTTTCGCCGCTCACAAGGAGCGACCCATGCGTCTAACTTCATCACTTGGCGCCGCTACTATTAGAGTTATAAATAGATATGTCACCAACAACATTGGCGCAGGGGTTGTGCGAGTACAGGCACCCTCTGTCCCATTCCATGAGGCCACACCGGTGTTCCTGTTCAGTTATTTATGAAGGGACATGTTGCTCCGGAAAACTTGAATGGCAGCTTAAATAATCAAACGGCAGCAAGCATTGTGTTTGACAGGCGCCCCTCCTCCTCCCCCTTCAGGGTATGGCATGTTGCAGTATAGCTCTCCTTGTCATAATGGTGCAAGTGGCTCAGATATGACTGCTGTCACTCTACTCAAAGGTGCCCCACTCCATCTTGTGACTGGGGCTACATGGTTGCACACACACCCCCCCACCACCACCACCACGCGTTCCCTTTCCCTGCTACCGGCCCGGCTGGATGCAGGAATGCCTCGTCTCACCCTCAGCGAGAAAGTGTCGTGAGCGTTCACAGCCCTATGGCATGTGTGAGTGTGTTTGTGTGCGTGCATGTGAGTTTATTGTGCAGCTCTGTGTGTGTACTGCGGCAGGGCTCAGCGTGACAGCCTGAGTCAGTGGCGTGCCCCTGTGTAAGGATGTGAAAGTATGTCACTGGGCTAGTTTGTGAGAGCGCAGTCGAATGCTGTCCTACAGCTCCTCCAGGCTGCCAGCTGAGGTTTACAATGCTTAATTAAACACTTTATTTCAAGTGGCCCGTCATTGGATTTGCTCAAATGCAGTCTCTGGCCAACCGCACATACATCATCATGGGCTGCTGGTTTAATGGCCCGTGGAGTATTGTACAATTTGTGAGATGATTGCAAATGTTAGCGCTTCTAACGGATGACACTCGCCACATCGCTTGAAAGCCGCTCACTAAGAGCTGACTGTGGATTTGTCCTGAGTGGCGAACTCATCAGATTTTTCTCCAAGGTGTTTCCAGAAACCTTTTCATTGTTTCGCGATTGTTGTAATGAAGGCTTATCGTCTCTGAAGGCTGCTGTAAACACTGAGGTACAAGGAGCGTGCGCATGTGACCTGAGAGGGCTAATTTGTCTGCAGTTTCAGATTAAATCTGACGTTAAGCTCACAATCGATGAAGAATAACATCCAAATTTGTACTTGGTTATTCACTTTGCTTTGTTTTCCTGTACGGATTTCATGCAGTGAACCTGATAAAACTTTCTATACACAGGCAGCTGAATCACAAGCAGTGGTAGGAAAAAATAGTTTTGGGGCGACTCCAAGAAGGATTTTATGCTACAACGTACGAATGAGAGTAATAAATTCATCACCGTTTAAATTTAAACACTAATAAAGTCCCACAGTTTTCCTTCTCTTCGTTTCCTGTAGGCTTCCACACAGGCATTAACCCTTTATCAAACAAATCCTTTAATACAGTTTAAACACGGAGCAAGTTACCTCCTGTCCTCGTCCCTCATTTTGGGAGAGGGGGAGTCTTTGTGTGAGAGTTGTTATGATGGGGAGTGTAGTGTTACTGTTTGGGGTTTTGGCGATATCTGAGCCACAGTGTTTGAAGTAAGGTCCACTGAGGGGAAGTGGCCCACCAGACCGCTGGTCAGATGACTTCCAGTATGCCGGGGATTAGGGCCAGTTGATGTGGCAGGTGTGAGGGGATATGACTGCGCGGTGACCAGCTCCCTCGCTGCTTCAACTGGAGCTGGAGTTTAGTGGAAGATTTTAGATGCTAATGCTGGTTGTTATTGCTCCAAATTAATACCAATTGCAAGCACGATTCTTGTCTTTGAGTGAAATCTTTGCCGTGTTGCATGAGTAGAAGCAGATGTGTTGTGATTGCCTTTGCACTAGAGCAAAGTGTTAAACAGTGAGATCCAATCAAATTTAGGAAAAATAAAAACATCGGACATGTATGTTGGAACGTTTATTGTGCGTGCAATAATTGTGATTTCTCAATACTTGGCGCTGACTTTGATACGCAGTGTTGTTTAAGGAGGACGAAGCCAAACCAAGATATTACATAATAGCAATTTCTTGAATGAGACACATACTTTCACACAAGATGCATATATTTAAAACAGTTAAACATAAAGCTGAAAGTTTCAGTCTTGGGTCAGTTTTCCGTCAAGTTTGTTTGTTAAAGACTTTAATCAGAAAAAGGTTGAATATATAGCATTTTTTAAAATAAAATCCATCAAAGTGGGTGAAGCTCTCTCAATGTTACAGAATACAAATTAACTAAACTTTAAGTGCATGTGATATTTTTAAAGAATAGTGCTTTTACCCATTTCTCCTGTGCTCATGTATTGTTTTTCTACATTTCATATCATCAAGAGTGATCGAAAAAGAATATAGTTGCAGCGCAGCTTATTGTAGATTCACATGACGTCTCTTCAGCTCTGCAGAGGAATCTTCCTAATAACCTTCCTGGAGTTTACAGCTGGATGTCGGGAAGAGGACACAATTATGTGCTTTCCCACAATGCCCAGACTGTGGCCTTTTGATAAACAGCACGACATGTGGTCTGAAAGTGCAGATTTCAATCTCGTGTTTGTGTCAGCCAAAAGTGAGATTTAGCTTATTTACACACAGGACATGTTTGTCGAATCTGAATCAGAATTTATGTGAAGTAAAGATAAAGAGGGGCCATTAGCCTTGGATTCATTTGACAGACGCACACGGGGTCATGTTTGAGCGTGTGCGTGCGCAGGTGTGTGTGTGTGTGTGTGTGTGTGTGTGTGCGTATGTGTTTGTGTGATGACATTTCCATGGAGGGCCGGGGCAAGGTTTATCAATCATAAACATGAGCCGATGGATCCCATTACGCTGTGGAGATATGTGTGTTTACTCAGCAGTGTGAAGAGCAAAGAGAGACAGGAGGGAGAGACAGACGCACGCAGGCTTATCCCTCTCTGCGGACGCTGCCGCTAAAATATCCACATCACTCCTAGGTCATTATTGTCAGCGCTTAAACCCCCCCCTCCTCACTTCTTCCTGTTTATGTAATAATGGAAAAAAAAGGGTTCCCTATCCAAATCTTATTTAAGCATTGTTGTCTTCACAACAAATGGATTGACTGGAAGAATCAGAGGAGCCTGGGGGCTTAGTTTGAGGCAGCATCCTACTCAGTCCTTTTCCAAGGAAATGATTGGAATTCCTTCTACTTAACATGCCTAATGAGTAGAACAAGGGAATCACAAAGAGGAGGGTTTTCTTTCACTCTTCTGTCTTTCCTTTCAACATTTCTTTTTTTTTTTTGCATGTAAATTAATTTCAAGCAACGATAAGAGACGCGGGAATATCTGAAAACGACACATGCATTTGATGCCTTTAGCGCTCTGTGTTTGTCATGGTTTTGCACCAGTAGGATGGCCTCAGATAGCCACGCTTGGCAGAAACCTTATCTCTCCCTCGTCACAGTATCTCTTTGCTCCCCCATTCCAATCTCTGGCCAGACGCCCCCCAATTTTATTAATGTCCTCATCAGGAAGTGGGGCCTAGAGTTTCTCTTTACCAACAAACAAATTAGTCTTTGTATTTGAGTGGCTCCACCCCTCCTCCCTCTCTCTCCGGCTGCTGGAGAAGCTGGAAGAAAATTCTCAATGAAACAAAGAAGACATGCAGCTCGATGGCTCACAAGTGGAGCCCAGGGGCATTGGTGTTGATTGGAGAAAGCAAATACTATTTTCTACCAGAGTAATCGTTTCCGTTCTAAATTTGGAGAAGTGAGACACCCTGACAGGAGCAAATATAGCCCATTCATCCCCATAAACAATGTGGCTTCTATTATTGGCAGAATAGTTTGAACAAAGAACATCAAACATGGCTCGACTGAAGTGGAGTTAATTTACTCGCAGGGACGGTTTGAGAGCACACACACATCATATGGTGGAGTATATGCCAGAGAGAGGTCCCATATGTCATTTTTGAATGATTTCTGCAGCCATTGTCCCATTTTAAGGGACAGTCTGCTGGTTTATTTTGGGATGAGAAACAGTTTAGCTCTTTGCCTTATCTCTCAGCCACGGATAGTGTTTTGACAAGGATCAGAGACTCATGTCGAAAACATGCCTGTCTGTCTCATTGGACAGGCGCTGTGTCAGTGTTGCTCACTGCGACGGCATCCTAAGCCTCTGTAAGAACATAACAGGTTTAACCAAGGGGCTCGTATGTCAAGGCATTTCCTGTGCTGACCGTTGAACCTTCTTTTAGACAGTTCAAAATAATATGGAACCTGTTCGCCGCAGTATGTGCCTGTTCTGCAGTTATATAAATCATTTGTCGTTTCATACGTTTTTTGTACATTTTTTTGTACATTGTAAGAGAGATAAGAGGTTTTTATCTGTTAGGTTTTACAAAAGACCTCTTCAGCTTATTGGTTGTTAGATTAGAGCAGTGATTCCCAAACAGTTGCTCAGCAAATTAAAAAAAAAAAAAAAAAAAAGCTATTGAGTCAGCTGTAACACAATGTGTTGCAACTGGGAGTGCATGAAAACTCATTAGCAAGCAAGCAGGAAAGTATAAACTATATACTATATATAACTGAAATTAATAGATTAATAGGTGAAATAGTTAATGCTAAGTAGTGATGATTGTGAAAAAGCTAAAACTACTGGGTAAATGTTAAAATAGTTAGCTAAAAGCAATGAATAATTAGTTAGAATAATCAGCTAAAGGCAATTGATTCATGGTTAACGTAGTTTGCTGAAAGCGATGGTTAAATGATTATAATTCTTAGCTAAAAGCAGTTGATTAATGGTCTATTTCAGTGGGTATGTGGTTAAACTTCTACCACTGCTACAAATGCAAACTTGACAAAACTGACCTAAACATTTACAATTCAAATGCATGAAAAAAAAACAAAAGATAGCCACGTCTATATCATTAACAGTGTAAAGGAACATACAGTTTAAAATCAGTTCATATGAACACAGTTGGAACATGATGGCTGCTGTAGATAAACTACTGCTCTAGAGCACAATAGCATTATGGGAATATCATCTACCATTAATTCCCAGGTGAAGTAATTGATAGTCACGATTAGGCGGAGAGTTGACTGTCATCAATAATAAATCATGTCTTTGTTGTTAATGTTTTTGTGTGTGCGTGCGTGCGTGTGTGTGTGTGTGTGGCGCTCCAGCCCTGTGGTTTCAAGTGTTGTTTTCCGAGCACAGAGGAATGGCTTATTCAAAGAAGGCTGGGGTTATCTGAGGCGACAGGCAAAACATTTCTTAGAGAAATGTGGGGTTTGCATCCCATATGATGGACACAGAAGGTCTATCTAACATGTCAACTTGTGAATCCCAGTGTGAAACTGAATAACTAAATTTCCCCAGTCACTTGAGCTGACTGTGATGACAATATCTCTACCTTGTCAAAATAAAAATGGCTGCTGGAGAGAACACCATGGATGTCTTGTAACAGCTGGATACTGGACCCAAGGCTTCGGGGTTACTTCCAGGGTTATATGGCACACTGAATATGTGCAATAATGTTAATGCCATCAAGGCTCTGACTCAGCTAGGCTATGCAAACCAGTCCGGAGACACAACACAAACGTGTGCTCATACACAGTGGAGACCTCATGCAAAGAATAAACCCCCATGACTTGGCCATGTTTCTAGCTAGAGGTGTCCCATTAAAGGTTGGGTGAGTCACTCCAGAGAGAAATTGTTGATATTGCCATTTTTCCCTCACAGTGCAATTACATGTTAGCATGTAATCCCCATCTCCCCTTCCCGTCCCCGTGTCCTGTGCATAAGCACGCATGCCACCTGTTGCTGATTGGATGGAATAGCGCTGTGTGGCTCGGTCTGAGCCGCTCTGTTTGTTTCTAATTTGCAGGGATTTTTTTTTCAGTGCACACATGGAAATGGACAGCTAGTAGACCATGAGGATATATTTGCTCAATTTCAAATTCAGGGAATATCAACAATCTTTCTCCAGAATGACTCACCTCACCTTCAGCATTTTAAGACGTCTTTTTTACAATGGTGTTCAATGGGGAAAATGCTTCTTCAGATACAGTGGGTCATCTACTCATCATACGGTTGGTCATTCAATCCCCAGCTCCTCCAGACTGCATGTCGTACAAGCGTCCGTTGGCTGTATGGTACCTCGAATGGGAGCTTGAGTGTAACATGTACCATATAAATGCAGTCCATTCACCATTTTACCATGAGTGGCCATTGGGGAAAAAATGGAAGCAAGGCTCACCAGCGGTGGCGTATCCAGCTCTTATCTTACATTCATGGAGAATACTCAGAACAAACCCTAACTTCTTTCATACAGTGTAGAAACATGGTGTCCTTGCGCTGCACACACTATCTTTTTCAGAGCTCTGTATTATTTGTATGTATGACATGTTCCCAGCAGAGTATCAGCCTTCCCATCTTGACTAACAGGATTACATGCATCAAGAAGATTACTATAATTAAAATCTTTTGGCAAAAGCAATCTACATGCTAATCTATACGTAGCATTGCTGTATTCCACACCAAACACGCTCATTTCTGATACAAAAGGAAATCTGTAATAGTCTCTTTATTTGATTTCACGTTTGGATGCATCCTCATGTGTTGTGTTTTTGTCTTCCAGTCTGTGGTCCGAGTATCGACATCCGAAATGAGATTAGTGAGTTCAAGCGGCTGGAGAACTGCACGGTGGTGGAGGGCTACCTGCAGATCCTCCTCATCAACGACAAGACCAACAACATCCACCAGGAGGTCTTCCGCTCCCTCAGCTTCCCAAAGCTGACCGTCATCACCGACTACCTGCTGCTGTTTCGCGTCTCGGGTTTAGACAGCCTCAGCATGCTCTTCCCTAACCTGAGTGTCATCCGCGGGCGCAATCTCTTCTACAACTACGCCCTGGTGATCTACGAGATGACCAGCCTGAAGGACATCGGCCTGTACAACCTGAGGAACATCACCCGTGGAGCCATGCGGATCGAAAAGAACCCTGAGCTCTGCTACCTGGACTCGGTGGACTGGTCACTTATTATGGATGCTGGGTTCAACAACGTTATCAATGGGAATAAGAAGGCAAAGGAGTGTGACAATGTCTGCCCGGGCATCATGGAGGATAACCCCCTTTGTCAGAGGACGTCATTCAATGACAACTACGACTACCGCTGCTGGACCTCCAACCAGTGCCAGAAAGGTAACCTGAACTCTGTGGTGTTTTGTTTCATTCAATCACCCAACAGATAGCATTGAGAAAGAAAGTAAAGCAGCGGACGCTTTTAAATGCAGTGTTCCAAATGCATTTTAATAGCGGCAGTGTTTGTGTGATACTTTGTGATACAAATACAGCAAATGCAGATCTGACTTTGATCTTGGTAGGTGGTTTCCAGTCTCGTAAACAGTCTGAAATTGTGCATTTTTTCGCCGGCGAACAAATCCCATGAATCTATGCAGTGTTTTTCCTTCATTTCCGTCAGGCTGCAGGATTGTCCACGGGCCAGTGCAAACATTTCCTCTCTGTTCATTATAGAGACCTTGTCTTTAGTTCAGGCTATTTGTGGAGTGAAGGATGGCTGCAATATAGAGCACCAGGTATTAGAAAGGCATACTCAGTTGAGGTTAAAGTTGCTCTGCCAAGAAATAAGCTAGTCTACCTGTCTGGACCATGTCAGTTAAATATTTGCCTTAGGGACTTTTTGCAATTTATGAAAAGGGGTATATTGAAGAATCTGGGGGAGGGTCATCCTTGTTTGACTTTGGCCCAGCAGTAGGGTCATGCATTTTTTTAAAACAGTTCAGAGGAGGGTCATATTATTTATATTGAAATTCAAATTCGATCTGCAGGTTTGAATTAATTCCGTGTGTATTTGTCGGCTGTCTTCAGTTTGTCTCGCGTGAAGCAGCTTGTAGCCACATTACGTATGATCGCCGCTCTTTTTCTCTCAGATTTCAGTCAGAGACAGCTTGTGCTTTTGCATTAGAAATTTGGACAAACAGATCAGCTGTCTCGTAAGGCTCCTGAAGGCAGTTCAAGCCTTTTCTAACATGCTCCTGCAGCCTGTTTAATGCAGACAGATGAAGCTGAACTTTTAATGGGGCCCCTTGTAGAAATGTTTTGTGGTTTTCTGACGTTAAAATCCGACTATTTTTGTTTTTCTATCACATATCTTGCCTTTATCGCTTTTCATGCAGCTACTTTGAAGACATTAAGCTCCTTGTTTCCTTAGGCCGTCCATGCTTTGTTTTTAACTTTTCTCCAAGGGTGCAGAGGCCGGGGTTATGAATACTTTTTCAAAATTGCAGACAGGGTCACATATATATAGTCTTCAAATACAAAAGGGCCATTGATGACTTTTTATCAGAAGTTCAGATTCCTCCACATACTGCACTTATAAATAACACACAAATGCCTGATCTCAACGGTCCAAACGGTGATCAGAAAAAATCCTGAAAAGCTATTAGCATATCTTTAAAGAGAAAAACGCCTGAGCTCAGTTAACATGTAAGTACAATAATGGTGCTTTAATTTCATTGTGTGCCTGTATTAAAAACATCACAAAAAGTGCCAAAACCTGCCAAAACAAGTGTGTGTTGGTACTTGAAGGCCTTTTAGACACTGATAACAAGATATAATCGGACAAGTTATGACCTTCCATCTTTTTGCATTTTTGCTTTGATAGATGAAAGATACAGATGTTGTTTGCGTGCGGTTGAGAGGGTGACATCAACGCTGAAGCTTTGCTGCTGTGCACTATTAACCTTTATTTGTTTATTTTGC
Source organism: Chaetodon trifascialis (assembly GCF_039877785.1). NCBI lineage: Eukaryota > Metazoa > Chordata > Actinopteri > Chaetodontiformes > Chaetodontidae > Chaetodon > Chaetodon trifascialis. The sequence goes on along the minus strand of NC_092065.1, from coordinate 13,438,646 downwards.
ATAGGCTGTTAACACACTGGCCTCTTGTATTTGCTTCCCTCAAGAGTCTAAATATCAATACTGTCCCATAACTTAGTGGAGTAAACAAAAGATATACAGATAAGCTTTTTTTCTCAGTGAGGATCGTTTCAGACTTGACTCTTTGCTGTAGAAAAGCTGTTCAGACTCGAGATCTGTGCCATTTTCTCTGTCCTCTCATCAGTTGTGAAATAATGGTGGGAAAATGTTCTTCCAGCCCTTGTCTATTGAGGACCTGTGTGCAGCTCCCATGGTCAGTCGGGAGTCTCAAACACCACCCTCCTTCACCCCCGGGGACCCTCAGAACAAATAGTGGAAATCAAGCTTGCGTCTTTTCCCTAGTGACCACGTCTGTTTCTATAGAAAAGCTATGGTGTTTATTGTTGTGCCTCTGTTCATTCTTGGATGCACTGAGCTGCTCCGTCCATATACAGTTGGCTAGGAGAGTTAGAAATCTACATGGTTTGATTTTTTGGAAAATCCAAAAACAAAACAAACAAATCCTAAATTTGCTTTATGTACAAAATGCTACACTGTGAAATGTGCGTTGTCCTTCGAGTAATGTCTGTTCTTCCCACAGTAGATACTAGAGTATGTGATGTTTTGCTGTGAAAACCTCTGTTGTTCTCACATGTCGGACTTGAGAGGCAGAGCAGCAGCATTGTTTGAACCAGTTCACTTCTCTCTGAGGCCCAGGCAGAGGTCAGGGTAACTGCATTCATCTGGAGGGCCTTGAGGTCTCAAGGCTGCAGATAAAGGCTCCGGGGGACTACACAGTGGGGAAAAAAAAGGAGGAGTTACTGAAGCAATAATGGAGCAGAATGAAGCCAGATTAGGTCTGTTAATATTCCAGGCTTCATGCACAGGTAGCATTTCTCACCCTGTCTTTGTTTTTTTGAAAAGCTTGATGTGTCTACCTCTCTCCTTCCTGTTTAAGATTCCTCTCTCCTCCCTCCACCCCTCTGCATAATTGCCTTGTTTTTCTCCAGTACAGATGTTCCTTCAAGGGCATTCAGTGGTTTTCTAGTCAATACGGCCCGGTCTCCTCTTTAATTACACTACATGAGGAGGGAGTGCTGTCTGCCTAGCGCACTACTTTAGCCTCTGGGCCTTCTGGTGCTTCATGCGAATAACAGAACTCCTCTTTTCCACATGTTTGTCCACCTACCAGATACTGTTTCAACAACAGTTTTGGGGTGTTTTAGATTATAGTCTTCTCAGAGGTGAATGTAAATGTGATGCAGGACAGAATAAGCCAGGTTCATGCTGTGCTTGTGGCTGGATGGAAGTGAGTGGGAGCGACCAGTGTGGGGAAGTGCAGATTGGAGCAGAGGTTCCGGGTGCTTTTTTAGTGGCAGGCAGCGATGCGTACAGAGGCCCTGACTGAGGAGCCGTAAGCAGGAGGAGGGGCACTGAGGGGAAATGTCAGACAAATGTCAAATATACAAGCTTGAACGGCAAGCTCTCACTAAAGCGCAGTGCTCGGAGGGTTGGAAAAATGCCCGTCACTCCCCCTGTTTTTCGCCCCCCTCCTCCTCCTCCTTCTTCAACCCCCTGTGTTTCCTTGTAAATCCTCCCTTCCCTCCCTTCTGCTGCTTTCCCCTCTTCCTACACGCTGTCTGTCCGTTTCTTCCTCCGTTCGCTGAGCCCCGGCCTGGATCTCATCTCTGATTGTCCTTGTCAGTTGGTCGGCTGGTGTTTCCTCCTCTATTTTCACCTCACTCTTTTCTGCGGGGCTTATCAGGGGCTGTTAACAGCTCTGGCTGTCAGATATCTCTCCATTGTTTACTTGTCGGAGACATTCTCTCATCACTGCGGTGGTCACAGCCAACCGGCTTGTTTGGCCAGGTCCTGGATCCTTTGACATGGCCCGCTGTTGACTTTTGGGGCTTCCTATGACTAAAAAGTGTCTGGCCTGCTTCAAACAGCCTCCTCAGGTCTCTGTGTTTGCTGCAGACAGGCCTGCGTTTTGCCCCTTGGACCTGAGCCAAAGCCAGATAGGCAAGAGGCTTTTAAAGTTAGGGAGACGAGCAGAAAAGCATGCTGCTGTGTCCGTGCCCGGTCTGAAGACAGGTTGGTCTCCATAGCTCCACAGGGAGGCACACACTCTCACACTTGCTGGTCCTTGCATAGCTCACATGTCTCCTTTATGTGATAGAATATTAACTTACAGTATGCTCAGCCTCGCTGGCACACTGGTCTGGCCTCTCAACTCTTACCTCCTTTTACTGTCTCATTTTAGAGAACGTCGTGTCCTGAATGTCGCATGTCGATAATGATAGACGAGTGGTTGAAGTCTGGTCCGTCTGTGAATGTGTAATGAATCAAAATTCCCACGTGCTGAAAGTGCCTTTGCCATTGAGAAAGCAAAACTGAGGTGGACAAAGTGCTGCGGTGTCAGTTTGCATTTTAGGTCCCGAGCTAGAGTGGTGTAAGGTGAAATTTGACGGAAAGGAGACCCGCTGTCCTGCCACAGACAGTCTGTGCTCTGTGTGTCCTTGTACTGAACCCAGAAGAAAACGCAGCAGAGCAAAAGCATTTGGGAGCCCTGGCAGTTGGGAGAGCTCTCCAACGGCCCGGGAGACTTTTGCATTTGATAATATGTTTACTCCCTCCTTGCCAGAGCCCCACTTGATATCTCTGGTCTGAGTGCTCTGACCTAAGCTCACCACACAGCAGGGGAAAACAGTTTCTTTTAGAGGATGTGACTGTAGGGTAAGCAGGTTCAGACAGGCCGACATTGTTTTTTGTTTTAAGATTTTTTTTTAGCTTTTTACCTTTATTTGACAGTGCAGCTGTGGTAAGGACACAGCCTTAGTCCATTAGTCACATGCTGTACCAGGTGAGCCATCGAGATGCCGCACACAACATTTTATACTGCGACTGTTCACAGGCCTCTACAAGAGCAGCTCCATCAAAGCAAAAATCATAATCAGGATTATTTCGGTCAATATTGAGATCACAATTATTTAACACAATTACTGACTGATTTTGGAAACATCACGCAAATTGTTAAATTTGAACAAAAAAATACATTTCTTAATAATGTCAAATAATATGATAGATGTAAAGACTTGTTTCATTTATGATGTGTATTATAATGTTATTTTTATTTGGTGTGTAAAATGTGAGAAAGGATTGCTGAAATGCAACTCTCTCATCCTTTTTGGCCGCTCCAAGCACCGATACTGTGACAGCATGGATAGATATACATTAAAATCCATATGGCGGCTGGCTTGACCAACAGCACAATAACTGTTTCATCTTGATTGCCTTGTTTTCATCATCGCTGGAAGCCAAAGTTGTAGTTAAAAATACTTTTCGATCAATCACCAAGCCCTTATTTTTTACTCTTTTTGCTGTTTTTTGTGCAATTTCTGTAGTTTGATATCTTTTTATAGAGTTTAAAGGTTAAGGCAATTTTCAAAATGGTTCTTACTGTCATTGGTTCCTACTGACCACATGAATCTGACAAAAAAAATAACAAACAAATAGTTATTTTTAATGAAATTTTCTTTAAAAGCTGGCTGCTGTGATTTTTAGCAAACTCAAACAGAAGGAAATAGTGAATTTTTCTGGTGCTATTTATGCTCCCTGTTTGCCGGCTAAGAGCTAGACTTATTGATACTTTAGGAGTGAGGCATGTATGTTAAGTTGGGTGGAATGAGTCTGCCCCTTTAAGTATATAAGGTAGAAATTCCTTCTGGCTTAGTCATTGCAGTTGTGAGGGGATAAAGAGGGGGAAATGCGTAGCACAGGCGGTACAGTATGTGCAGACTACATGTGCAGGGCCATACAGAGCGTATTTGTTGGCAATCAGGAGCGGAACTGATGGCCATGATGATAAAGATGTAGGTGAGGTCTATTTTAGTGTTTTTCTAGGAGTGTTGCATGCCAAGGTGGGATGAGTTCTTCTGATCATCTGTCAGATGTTTTTGTTTAACCAACATCCAACAGCAGATACAACAACACTTATGAATATTTAATGGACTTTCTTATCAGAGGCGTGCGGTTTTAGGGACAGGAAGCAGAAAAGGACTCAAATTCTAGTCTTGACGGTCCGGTGCTTTCCCGGGGGCACACTCACCACCGTGACTCAGTGCCCATACATCCGATGTTTCCACCCCAGCATGAACTACTCGCCTGCGCTCTGCTCCATTTTGTACAAAGCTCAGGCAGCGTGCCAGTGTTACTGCCCAAGAGATGGCACTCATGTCCATCAGACTCATTCATTCCTGCCCACCCACAACCACCAGACTAAAGATGGAATAATCAGATCCATCATGTTCTCCTCTAGCATGCTCACATTTCCTTTCTGTTCGTGGCTCACAACAGACTCCTGGAAAAGGAGTAAGTGGGCCTGCGTTTGGTCACTTCCCAGCATTTCAACACATTAGTGCAGACGGCTCCTGTGTGGCACAGACCTTGTAGGTACCTTCAGGACGATGTATTCAACATGCGAGACACAGTCGTCCTGTTCAGTTAACTCTACCCCTGCTGACACTTGGTGTGTGTGTGTGTGTGTGTGTGTGTGTGTGTGTGTGTGTGTGTGTGTGTGTGTGTGTGTGTGTGTGTGTGTGTGTGTGTGTGTGTGTGTGTGTGTGTGTGTGTGTGTGTGTGTGTTCTCGTCCTTGTCTCTATTATTTCCCCGGAGGACTGGGGGACTATTGATTCACAGTGTTACAACTCCATGGTGTCACTGAAATAAATACATTAGAGAAAGCAGACAAAGCTCCCTTCACGGCAGCCCTTCCTTCTGATTGTGTTCTCACATGCCTGTTAAGGATGTAACGGTCCGTGTATTCACCCAGACCCGTTTGGTTCAGGAGGAGACTTCCACAGTTGGGTCCCTCCACGTGACCTAAATAATTACTTTCAAAATAATATATTAACGTCTACTGTTCAACAGAAGTTCTAGATCTTGAGTTTTGGCAGTGCACCAGTTGTTGTTTGTCAGTTGTAGCATGCTAGTTGGCTTTTAGCCCGGTTAGCCTAGCTTGTCAGTTTCATTTAGTTCTGCTGCCATCCAACTGACAAACACAAATGAAGGACCAGAACTGGAGGATCCTTCCATGACGTTTAGATCCAGTGCTCCAGTGGGAGCATTACAGTTTCCCAGTTAGTTACAGCAAACATGGACAAAGAGTAGCGTCAGACTACGTGCAGGCATTGTTCGGCTGAAGTCAGGTATGTCTGCGGAGACACATCACGCCATTTACAACAACTTCACTGTGATATTAGCGTAAAGACACAAAAATGGACTGGAAGGCAATTCTTCTCCCCTCTGCGTTCAGGCAACCTCTCACTGCAAGTTTGACCGTGCCAAAGCAATAACTAATGTTACAGAAGTGTTTATCGCTGTGGATATGCAGCCATACTCAAGAGAGAATACAGACTTCAAGCATATGGTCAAAGTGCTTGAGGCCCGCTACTATGTGCTTTCACATGTGCATTTTAGTGAGTCGGTATGTAATCGAGCGCAGGCTGCATTCTTATGATGCAGCATTGCTTACATTTTTGTAGTTTATTCATGTTATTTATTTTTTCTTATTGACAAAATAACAGTTTTTGAGTGCCTTAACTGTTAAGACAAGAATTATGGCCAGTGAGCCACTGTTGAATGTTTACATTTTACAAAATAAATAAAAAAAAAAAGAATATTTTCTGCAGATTTTTGTTTTCCCTGCTGTACCAAAAACACACTGAAATGTGACCCCCAAAACCGACGTACCATTACATCTCTAATGCTTATGTGTGTGTGTGCGTGCGCGTGTGTGTGTGTGTGTGTGTGTGTGTGTGTGTGTGTGTGTGTGTGTGTGTGTGTGTGTGTGTGTGTGTGTGTGTGTGTGTGTGTGTGTGTGTGTCTTTCTGTCTCAGTACATTCTCATCTACATCCTGACACCCTCCCTGCCTCCCTCTCCTGGCCTTTGCCACATTTTCTCCTATCTAGGTCACATTCATAAATGTCATTCTTGGGAGCTGTTAGCAGCCAATGTTAGTACATTCACCCAAAACAGAGACCTTCTTCACTGAGTACCCAGAACCTGAGCCCTCTTAAAGTGAGGGGGAAAACTCTGTTTGGTTACAAATAGTTTTTCTGCTCAATTGGTTTTATTGGTTGCCTTTGGACTTTGAGAGGCTTGGAGCACGAGTGGCGAGTGTGATTGGTCAGAATGGAATTCTTTTTGCATCATGCTTTAATTTGTTTTGAGTTCCTCCCAAACGCAAAATTGTAACATATTATATTTGCCTCACTGCTTGAGTAGAGTGTGGTGCAACTCATGAGAAGCCACAGACACGTGTCGACTGCTATTGCTAACATTTAATGTCCACAGCAGCGTCTTTCTCGGCATAATTTCAGTTTGATTGCAAGTTAGTAAAGTCCATTCATGATGACATGGTCATACAGTGTGTTATTGTCCACGTACGAACAGCAGGCCTTATTGTCCATTGATGGTCAGCGCTGCGAGTTTATCCGACTCCTGTCCTCTGTGGCCTACAAAGGACTCCTCTCAAAGCACCGACAGATTGGCCTCTTTTCCTAGGTTTCCTCTCCTAGACTTGATTGACCAAAATAGGACCTGTGTGTCATGCTGCTGGCCTCCAAAGAGACTGACTGACACACTTGCATTCACATCCAAACACAGGGGTACTCATGCACACACTCATACACTCCGTCTCTCACGTGACATCCCTCTTCGTTTACACATTTTCCTCAACTTGTGTCCAGGTTGCGTGTACCCACTGTGACTGTTTCTGCTGTGGTCGTCTGTGTGTGTGCGTGTGTGTGTTTGCGAACGTGCATGTGCCTGTGTGAGTGTCGGCCCTGTGTGCAGCGTGTTTCCAGCCCGCTTGATGCCTATTTGAGCCACACAGTGCCTCTGGTGATAGGCCGCCTGCTGCCTTCTGGCTGTGTAGCTCAGAAGCTGTGAGTCATCCTTTGCTCTCGCCACTCATTCATAAATCTGCGTGAATACTATAACTTCCTCTCACAGAGCCGTGGGGCCCCCCGGCTGTGGTAGGCTCCCCTCAGTTCTGCTCTAAATGGCAGGAAGGATGAGGGCTATCTCCGCCTCTTAGTGACGCCTCTCGGAGAGGTGAGAGAGATGAGCGCTCACGCCTGCTGCCTGTGCCTGCCCTCGGCGCCTGAGCCGTGCCTCTGTCTGCCTTCCTGCCTGCCCCAGCTTTATTTCTCCGTATAGCGCAGGCCAGACCAGCCATTTACTCACTGCTGGGCTGGCTTGGCAGTGCTTCCTGGGAGATAATGTGCCATGCCTGCAAGTAAGCTCTGAGAGCATGGGTTAATTCCACAGCGGAAAAAAAGAAACCTCCTGCTGACAAATCTCTCCTGCAGAGGTGAGGATGTACGCTGGCATACCGCAGAGAGAGGAGAGTATCCTGCTTTGCCAGAATAGTTACTCAAGTTCGCCGAGGTCACTGAAACACTGCTCCTCTATTTTCTTCCCCAGTTGTGTGTGTGGTAAGGAGGCAAGGGATGTGATCTACTCCCTCTACCTTTCTCTGCACACATGGCTGAAATGTGTGTTCCTTTGAAAACAGGTCCACTTCCTCAGGCCACGTTGATGTGTGTCGTTTTGAAGCTTTGCGACCAAGTGGGTTTGGTGCTAAATAAACTGGCAGGGACAATACATGCAAAATTTGAGCAGGGATGCATGTTATATCAAACATAGGGAAGTTATTGTACAATAACTAAAGAACAGTTATTGTATCCTGGAGCAGCTTAGCTCCGGATGAGTCATGGATCTAATGGGCGTGCTGTGTGAGTGTGTGTACTCTGTGTGTGCAGTATCTATAAAAGATATATCAAACAGGCCTCAGCGTGCCGGTGGTGTTTTGCCGTCTGTTCTTTCTCGGAGCATGTGCACAATGAGGAGATGAAAGCGCATCATAAAGTTACAAAGGAAGTCTCATGAATTACACAGCTGAATGAAATTCGTGTGACAACCGCACACTTCCCCTTGAACACTTTCTTCAAGGTCTCGGTTAGCCAGCACGAGGATTGACGTCACACATAAGCTCCAAACAAAGTTTTGATTACGTCAGCTCTTTACAACTCTTCCCCCGTATAACTTCCAGTGTCAACAATCCATAAGCAGCCTGCCTTGTCTAATGTCATTAGTCTGCTTTCTGTCAATGACTGAAAAATGACCTTGACCCCGTCTGGTGCCTCCCTTTCCCCTCTCTCCTCGGCTTGTTTGGGTGGGATCCCCAGGGCCTAGTGCAGTTGTCAGCACGCAGCCTAATGGGCACAGGTGGCTGGGGCTCCTCTGCCTTCTCCAGCCCTCTTGGCATGGCTCTCTTGGCAGAGCGGCAGCTCCTTGGCCGGCCGCCTCAATGGGCCACTCCAACACAGCAATCACCAGTTGGTGCTTTGTCAGCATTGGGGTGGCCCAGGATGAAATATTGCTCTCAACTTTGAAATATGGCTCCTCCTGTAGAGAAATACAGCAGCGCTGAAGCGCCACCGATGAGCTGCACAGTGATAGAATTCTGTGTATTTCATCTTCATGTAGATGCGGATGCAAAACATTTTTTTTCCTGATGACTCTCAAAGTGATGACATGTTGCTGGGTCATCCCTGGTGATTGGCCGCAGTGAGCAGAGTTCGTGAAAGGATGGGGAGGGCGGGGGGGGGGTTTGGTTGGAGAGGAACTGTACAGCTGTACTGCACCATGCAGCAGTCAGACAGCGGCTTGTTACTGTGTCAGATAAATATAGAGGTCTCTGGAGCTCCCCGCTGCAGCTCTATCTCCGCCCGCTGCTTGGAGGGAGGGAAAGGCCGCATCACCTGGGAGCTGCCACTATCCTCATTCATCCTCGCTAAATTGGCTTTAGACTCACAGGACATTAAAGATTATTGTGTGGTGGCAGATAATGTGATGGGACAATTTTGTTTCCTGTAAACCCACAGTACACCTGCATGGCAACACAGCGCTGACCCATAATGAGATCATCAGACATATTTGTCATTTAGGCATAGGGATGGGCAATGCGGTAAAGATCAACACCAAGATTTTTCTAATACTTGAATACATCACAATATAATGTTACATTACGCTGAAGTGGTGGCAAACATCTCAGAGAAGGTAACATGTCAAAACCTGGACGCGTCAAACCAAAACTGTCTGCCTGACTGAAAACCACAAGTGGCAAAGAAGAAAATGTGTTTATTTTGGAGAGGAGGAAGTTTCATCCAACTCACTTGCTTTTTTCCAGCTCCGGGGATCATAAAGTTGTCTTCATCATATAGAGTTTACTCAGTTGTGATGGAGATTAATCTGTTTATATACGAGCTCAGCAGCTGTTATGATTTCATCCGTAGCACCTTTAGGAATGCTTGTCCTTGTTGGCTTAAAAGTTGGCCATCGGGGCTCATTCTTAGACTTAGACTGTTACTTTATTGATCCCAATTTGGGAAATTATTCTTGTCATTAGAAATAGTAAACTTGCAACTTAATGTCCACCTATTAGTTTTTTTTGGTCAGGTTTTCAACCATATTATCAGCTAGAAAAAGCCAGTAAGTGAGCTTTGGTTTGGTCTCGATTTGTTGAATTAAATTTGTTGAATCTTTTTTTGTTACTACACTTTTCGACTAGAACTTTGTAAAATCGAGACTTAATCATCATAATACAGTTGCAGTGAAGGATCATAGCTGCTCAGCCCTAATGTATACCTGCTGATGCGTGTATGACCTTCCTTGATGAATCTGCTGTTCAATGATGAGCTTGCTCACCGACCTCAAGGACTCACTGACCCCCACTGTTTCGATACCTTGCATCCCTCTGTGGTAGCCTGGCTCCTCAGGTCTGCTGCTGATAGAGCAGAATGCATGCTTGATTGGGGGTGGGGAGGGGTGGAGGTGGAGGTGCATTAGCAGTCCTTTCATCTGCTCCATCCTCTTGTCTCCAATGAGAGCACATTTGTTGATAAGCGTCCAGCAGACCTTTGAAGTCCCAGTCTGGACTTGTTGCCCTTCAGTCCAGCGCCGTCCCCCACCACCCACTCCCATCAGTGCATCAATTACAGAGACGAGGCTTGCAGGGCTTGTTTGCACTTGAGTGTGCGTCAGGAATCGCCTCTGTCTCTCTCTCTGGCTCTCTGATAAACATGACAGACACTCGCCCACAGCTTGCACGTCAACGCCGCCCATTCTCATTCATATTTTGTTACTCACACTCATTTACTGAGCAAAGCCTCTCCTCCCCGAGCCCACGCTGCGATCTCCCAACTTTCTTTAGCTTTTGTTCCGTGACACCTCTCTGTTTAACTGTGATGTGGTTTGAAAATGCCGTGACTTGCTGTTGGCGAGTAAGCCGAGATCTGCCGTCCCACCGTGTTCGGGTGAAAAATACGGGGATCAGCACTCGTGTATTTGCTGCATTGTGGTCTCAGTCTCAGCCCTTCCTGGCAGAGAGACACCGTTCCGTGCTATATGTCATGTTGTAGTGCTTTCCCAGGCCAGACATGTACTTGCTTGTAAAACGCTTGTTTTTGCATTCCACCTACCTCCCTGCATAATATATGGTATTATCTTCCAACCCTTTTCTTTCCTCCTCCCTTCCTCCGCCTCTGTGTGGGGTAATGACACCAATGCTCCTATTTAGGAAAACCCCTGGCTCTTCATCCTGCTTCGGCTTTCTCTGTTGTTTTCTCAGCCAGTAATAGAGGGAGCACAAACTTTTTTGTTTATCTGCTGTTTCGTGGCCACGGTATGGTCACACATCAAAAATGTCACTTTTCAGTGCCAGAAAACAAGATGCATGGTCCTATTTAAATACATTCGCATGTCGTTCTTTCCGTACATGGAAATAGAGCCACTTCACTTTTCATATACCAAAAGGCTCCATCAGTGGAAACCCCTGCCTGTTTTCTCGCAGCACAGTTAACCAAAAAGTCTTTTGTTCCTTCTCCTTTGTCCCTGATGTGTTTTATTTACTGACTTAGTTTAGTGCTATTTTTTTCCTCTTTGTCTCCTTTTCAATGCAGCAATATAACTTCCTCCTTAAGAATAATACAATAGCTGAATGGTTGTTTTGAAACATTTACATTCCAGGCATGCTTTTAACATTTTTGTGTTTATAAAGCTTTATCCAAATCGGATTGGAGGTCATAACTCTGTTTGAGAGCTCGAACACAAAAGACCAGTTTTCTTCATGATGACATTGCAACTTTTTAAGGGTCTGAGATTAATTGAATAAACAGAGCGAATGTGTTTAAATTGATATGCTTTTAAAGCCCGAGCCCGGATGTGTGTCACCCTGAAATGACTCAGGGTCAGGGAGGTCTGGCGTAGGGATGTGTGTCACTGCCTCTCTGCATGTGTGAGGCATGCACTCTAGTATGTACTGGATGTATGTCTCTACATGCTCAGACACAAAGTAGCTTTTGTTTAAAGAACTGTAGCATTGTGACGCTAATTTTTTTTTTGCTCTGCGTATGCGAGTCGTTCATCCGCCCTGCAGAATATGGTTTCCTCAGGCTCAGATTTATGCATATAGGGTTTTTTCCTCCCCCCTTTCTTCTGCTCCATGGCATTTTCCAAATGAGTGGCTAATTTTGTTTACATCAGAGTCATTAAGGAGTGTGATTAGCTTGCCAGTGAGCCAGTGGTCCGAGCCCAAAAGACCATCTGCATTGTGCCTCACAAATTGACAATTGTAACAAATGGTTATCATTAGATTAAGCATGAATCATAACCCCTACTTTCACCCATTTCATTACTTTTTGTTCAGCTCATGTTCACTCATTCTGTGCTACGCTCTGCAGCTGCTGTCTGTGATAGTGAACATCCCTCGAATGTGTGAAGATTCATCTTCAGCTGGAGCTGCTCGACTATGGCAAAAGACATACTCGAGGTTATTTTGTTCAATGTTGAGATCACGATTGTTCAACTTTGAGTGGATTTCCTTAAACTTTAAATACAATTCAACTATATAACAAATAAAAATATGTCTCTTTTCATAATAATAATAATAACTTGTTTAATATGTGATGCATTTTTGGTAGTATTTGGTACTGTATATGAAATGTGAGAAAGGATTGCTGACATATGACTCTCGTCCTTTTTGGCCCCTCCAAACATCTGTACTTCAACAGAATAGATAGACACGCATCTAAATCCAAGCGGTGGCCGGCTTGACCGGCTTTTTGCAAGTGATGGCTCACTGGACCGCGATGAGCTGCACTAAACATGCTACAGCCTGGCTGAGAGTGAGTTTGGGCTTTTTAAGGGAGGGGCCCAAAGTGCATCACTATAATAGAAAGGTGTGCGCTGGATTTACAGCACAAGACACAACGAGAGCATCATTGCGACACAGAACGTTGCACAATAATCGTTTTATCTTTGTTATGTTGTTTTTATGGTTGTTGGAAGCCAAATCGTGATTGAAAATAACGTTTGATTTCTTTCCCAACCCCCTCTTAAACGAACACACACACCGTCATGCATGCTTGCATGCATTGACACGGTCATATAAAAGCGACTGACCTGTCCACATAATAGTCTAGTGTGTGAATTTTAGTTGTGTGTCAAGTACTTGAAAAATCTAAAAAAGCGTGTGATGGCTGGAAAATTCCAGGGACTATTGAAGGGAATATTCATTTTTCCAAATATATAACACAATATTGTGCTAATCTAATATCATTTATAGCCTTTAACCCGTTCATATCTGTTCTGCAGATTCTTTTTCCCACTGGATTCTTGGAAGTAGTTTGATGAGACTGCATCTTACAGTATCTGCTACTTTCAAAAACACATTTTATCTCCAGATGTGTTCGTTCAGTGGCACCCATGCATTCACCTGTAGTCATGCTGGGAGCAGGCACTAAGTAAACACTAAAATGAACTAATATAAAATGAACCCTAACATTATAAACACACCAAAACTACTTGCATGACATTGCTGACCAGTTTGAGTTATGCTGGACAGGACTGACATCCTGTGTACACTGTAGCAACTGAAGCCAAATGTCTCTTTTTGGTCTCGATTTCACCATTTCGTCTATGACAACACGCCAAATTTGCTCTCATTTGGAGCATACTGCCAGGTTTACTCTATCAGCTGACCCTCAACTGGCCGTAGCCCGCTCCTCAGGCACACTATGACTTTGTATGTGCATGAGAGCAACAGAAAGAGAGAGTGTGGGGGGTGAGAGCGTGAGACAGACTTCATTTTATCACTGAGGTGTGGAAAGGTCTGTGAATTGCAGCATTAGCTCTGGAGAATCCATAAGTCATCTTGAGGTATGGCGATGAGAGCGCCGGGTTCAATGGGAGCACTTCTTTGGATCATTATGGATTATTGGTGAAAAAGTGAACTCTGCCTGACAGATTCATGTGATGTCAGAAGCAGGACTCTGCATGTGCTTAAGGACAGTCCTGTGTGTACAGGCAGTGTGAATGAGTCACTGGGTTGGCACCAGTGGCATGACTAGCACATAGAGGAACGGTTCGATACGCTGGATTCCTGCCTACTCTCTGCCAGCCGTGGTATTATTAGCATTCTCTGCCCCTGGAGGCCTCCTGGTCATAAAAACAACCCAGCTGCCCCCCTCGGCCTGGTGAGGGGGCCAAGGTACCATATAGGATCCAACGCTGGAATGCTCTTGAAGTTTTTACACCTTGCGGTACACTGGCCAGTGTTTTAATTAAGTGAAAGCCCGAAGTGGCTGGCGTAATTACACAAGCATGATGGCCTAAGCAAAGGAAATATTTCAGACCACCGGGGATGCTTTTGAAACTGTGACCTTTTCCAGTCGCTGCCTCCACTGCTGCTTGAGTTTAAGGATTAATAACAGTTATTAAACTCGTGTTTAACCGTTTGTATTTTAATTGGGGAATTTTTTGGGACCTCTTATCTGGAGAATCATGGAGAGTCGCCACTAAAATGGTGTTTTATCGCAGCACACCATCTCAATCTGTGGCCACACTTGACAAACCTTAACACTTCAAATTAAAATCGGCTAAGTGATCTGCTACTACAGTCACCGGAGTGTGTGCAGAGGGCTGCTGTTCCCAAGCATGTAAGTACGTGCTCTGCCCAACGTGCTCTTTGGTGCTGCCATGGAGACAGACACCTCTGCATTCGGCATGTCACTTTGTGCCTGCGGGTGTCAGAAAATGCTGCACACAAGCATGTGTTTAAACTCTTGGCTCCAGTGCAGTGGGAGGAAGCGGCCTCTCGGGGCACAGCAATGAAAGGAAGCACCGTGGACTCTTTTTAAGTGCAACGACGGAGACGCAGCTCCTGATTTATGGAGTGAGTATGAGCTGGGCGGGTCATGGCCTGCCAGAGAGGCCGGCTACTGGAGGAAGAGAAGGGGAGGGAAACAGTCAGGAGTGAAAAAGGATTGAGACGAAAAGAGGAAGGCGGAGGTTCACATATTCCCACCCAGCAGCGGCGTCACATCCACACTGGCATCTGTATCTAAGAGAAAGTCAAGATCAAACAAGTCTGTCACCCCCGAGGTCCCAGAAATACCCCAACAGCTCTGATCTATGACCAAGCCAAATAGTTAAGCTTCCCCCCAACTAATCACCACCAGCATAGATGAAACGGTGAGAGAAGAAGGAGGAGGAAAAAATCTAATAACCAGCCTGAAAATGGGAAAATCTGTCCTTCAGTTGGCTGTATTTGTTCTTTTTACCTAAGTGTGGGTTGTGTGAGTGTGTATATGTTTGCGTTTGACTGACTGAAGTGTGGAATAGGGCTGTTGTGTGAGGCTGACACACAGAGACGCCAATGAAAAGCATCACTGTCTCTGTCGTGTGTCTGTAATTGCAACAGAGGCATTGTGCTGGGAAGTGCGTTTGTCTGTGACATTATTTCTTTTCGCTCGCCTTTCATTTTTTTCTGTCAACTAACTGACACACCCATTCCAGGAATCTCTGGTGGTTTTACTGACTTGAACGCTCTCATGTAAACGCATACCCTGCGAATGGCCCGAATTAGGGTTATCATACTGCAGATTGATTCAGGATATTGGCGACGGGCCACTGTGGGGATGGTCTGCAGCGTGGCATTTTTCTGACATAGCTCAATGGAGGAGGTCTCGCATGTGTGCCTTTGTGGTGGAGAAGGCTGTGTTTGTGTGCGTGTGTGTGTGTGTGTGTGTTAGGAGGTGGAGTAGGGGGTGGAGGGAGGAGGGGCCTAAAGAAACAACGGGGACTGCTCTTGGGTCTGTCGCCTGTTCCCTGCCTCTTGGCAGTAAACTTGATCAGCGAAGAAAAATACACGCTCTGCCTTTACAATGCAGGCCTTTGTCTCTGGTCGGCATCGGAACCGTCAACCATTTTGGAAATAGTTTCCAGCTTATTAAAATGCTTCCAGACCGTGACTGTTGAACCAGTGAGTTTTCCACTTAATTGCTTGGCATCCTTCCCCATCTTAGGTCTGTCATGGGCATCCTCAGAGAGCAAAGGCGTTCTGATTACAATGCTGAGGCTGCCGTTGTCTTCTCTCCACATGGAGGAGGACATCTCTGATCTCAGACAACAGAAACACATGTGTTTTATTGTTTCAAGTCTCTCTAAGGCTTGGTTTTCTCCCCTCCTCGTCTCTCCATTCCCCTGCCCCCAGTGTGAACTGTGAAGATCATAAGTCAGTTCAAGTGTGGCCTCATACCCTCATGGGTGCCGAGTGTCATTGTTCTAACTGAGCTGCGCTGCAGAGCAGACATGAATTAGCCTTTTCGTGCCAGTGGCTTCTTACAAATGGCCATTTATGGTCTGTTAGTTTAGTTTGGACTCTTTATCTAAGTCAGTTAAATCACAGACTCTATTAGGCAGGGCAATGGTTCTAGAGTCATTGCACTTGCTGGTAATTTTGGACACTCAGCTTCTAACACTGGGCTGCTGGGATTAACACTGAAGCCAGGATAGCTCCTCCTCGTTTTCTAAATCGACAGTGGAATTGGGCTTAGATCGAGAAAGTAATTAGATTTCTGTGTTAGAATATTGGCACAGAGTGTTTTATTTAATCTGCGTATTGGTTATCATTGCTGCTATCACTTCTGAATTGATCCCTCTGAGGTAATAGGTGCACGGCCCCTGTGTTATTGGATCCAGTGCTTTTCATTGCTCATCTGGGCAGCCTTTACTTGCTGTTAACGGATCGCCTCTCTTGCCGTGTGTGTGCGCCCCTGTGACCACCGGCTGAAGGACCATAAATCTGCTAATTGAGTTTTCTAAAGTGTGCCGCTCCATTAAATCCATGGTAGAAAATGTCTCGACCAGGAATAAACAAGAGCATGTGGATGCTATAGAAAAGAAAAGCCTCTCCCTTGATTTCATTTGGTTACTTTCTTTCTGCCCAGAGAGCAGAGCCTAACCTAACCTAAAGTATCTCTGATTACCTTTATAATCCTTTACAGAATCTACCCCAAGCAAATATCATACACAAAGAAAAAGCAACATTTACTTATTTTCTGTGACGACATTTAAGCTTCACCATATCTATATTTTTTCTGCCCTGTAACATTTTACCCCCTCAGTCGGGGTTATGTAAGTTCAGCCTTGTGGCTAGTCTCCCTGCTGGCATTCTCGTTGCATACTGAAGATTCCTCTGTCTATGAGAGAGATAAGGCGAGGAGATACAACGGTAATGAGGAATTGGGGACGCCAAAGAGGCCAGTCAGTGTGTGCAGATTCTGTTAAACGAGCCAACCGGTATTGACTCAGGCTTACTGTGTCTTACATATTGTCACAGTGTTGGCATTATTCCCTTGGTGATGTCATGTCTGCCTCATGAAATTGTCTGTTGTTCGTAATGCCCGGTATACGCCTTAGTTAAAGCTTGAGCAACACGCAGTCTGTGCTTTGCTTTAAATGCTTTTGTAGGGCACAGCATGTGGGGGGGTTGTCCTTTTCACTGTCTGACCCTCACAGGGAGAACTGGAAGAATGCCTATTGTTTCCTCATCACTTGCTTTGTCTGATAAACTCTAGACCGACTCTATGCTGAAAGCCGTCGGCACTCCATCGCCAACTCTCCTCCCCATGTTCTCACCCAACTCCCATCCCATACACCCTTTTCCTCATTTGTCCTCCTCCTTCCCGGCCCTTCTTCAACCTCATTCTCCTGCTGATCTTCATCTGAACAGCTGCTGAGCTGGAAGACCTCCTCTCAGCCTGTGGGCACTGTTGGCCTGCTTACCCAGGATAAAAAAAAAAAAAAAATGCCTCGGTCTGGACAGGGATTACATAAAAGACTACTGTCTTTGCTGTCAGTACAGTTCATTTCCACTGTTACAAAAGGATAACACCGGTGCCTTTATATAATGTCACAGACAGAAAGAGGACGTAACCCCTGTCCTCTAAAAACTTCATTTCTCAATACACTACCTCTCAGCTTGTTCAGGCCTGTGGAGGCTCAACTGCCAAGCTCTCCCTGTAACCCCCATTCACTGGATCGGTATGGTTAAACAATGTAAGCCAGCATGCATTCAGGGTGACTCATTACTTTTTCCTCGGGTCATTCTTCTCCAGTATACTATCAAGTGGAAAACATGGATGAGCCCTTGAAGGCTATCATGTAGAGTTTTCTTTGTAGACACAAGAGCTTTGTGAGGCTTTGTAAGGGCGGATGTTTGGCATTTAGCACCACACACCAGACCAGCAAGAGGTTCAATAGTAAAGCACCACCCAGACATGTTTCCACTTCAACCCCCCATATTCCTCAGCATGCGTTTGTGAGGTTACCTAAGGCAGTCAAAAGGAACACAGCTCAAATAAAGAATGCATGATGGTAAGTGATCCGCTGAAGCGTCACTTGCTCTGAGCTCAGCTTCTCCAGAATGCAGTGTTTAGCCTCTAAGACCCCAACAAATCAGGTTATTTTTAGAAAATTCCTCTCCATCTTATTCCTCTTAACAGTGATTAGCAAGTGACGACACAACTATTATTTTCCTCTTCTGTGGTAGTATTATTGAGCTGTGTGTATAAGGCCATGTTAGGTTGCCACACAGGCACTGCTCAGTCTGTATGGTCAGGCTGTTCAGTGGTGTCGCTTTTCCTGTAAATGAAATGTTGTCTTTTCTCATATTCACCGCTGGCGTCGCATTGCCCCAACTTTGGACTGATTCCAGGTCTACACATCAGGCATAGTGTGTGTGGGCTTGGCTTTGAGCTATATGGACTGCTGATGGTTTCTATATGAAGCCATGCAATGGGAATGGACCAGCTGTATTGCTGTTGTTGCTCTTGGCTTGGTCACCTACATTCTTCCCTAACCCTTGAGATATATGATCATGTTCTTTGGATGTCATGCCACTACAGCGTCTACTACTAGGCTGCTCACTGTCTCTTGCAGACAGTGCCAGGTTGCCTGCCTTTCCACTATTTCCTCCAGTGTAAATAAGAATTAATAGATGTAGATTTCTCTATCTCTCACATGCCTCACACTCCAGGTTTAAGTGTTTGTGATTTGATTAATGGGATGGAATTCAGGTCTGCTTGCAGGTCAGGCGCAATTAAGTATGTTGAATTCCACAAATTTCTACAAATATTGAGACCGTTGAACCCATTGAAGTCCCTGCAGGGTTGACAAGAAGCTTTTCTGTTCTCCTTGTGATCCGAGGATAAGTGGGATGGATGCCTTGGAACCATTTCCCTCGTTTAAATCTGTAATTGGATTAGAGGTACCCTCTGGAGAAAGGTGCCATAATGATACAGCACTGCTGCACAACAACACATGCAGGCAAACCCTGCCTGCATAGCTCTCCCACACAGTCTGCATGCTGATGTTCTGGGTGACAGAGAATCCTGAGAAACGCCAAATGTGTGGGTAAGGCCATGTATCACGGCTGGACACCTGTGGCTGCTTTGACGCAGGTGTTCATTGCAATGCTCTCCTGCTGTGTGTATGTATCGCACAGTGTGACCACTTCACAGCCGACCCCCCATGGAGAGAAGACAGAGGGAAAAATGAGTGTGTGACAGAGAGAGAGAGAGTGAGAAAGACAGAGTGGAGTGTCTCTTCATTGAGCTGAGGAAACAGGCCAGAGTCCTTTGGGCCTTCACTGACAGCTGCAGCAATCGGAGAGCCCGAGGTAGAGTTGTGGTTGCCGAACAGGGGGCTCACCTCTGAGGAGAGGGGAGGGCAAGAGGCCAGATGCAGCCATGTGTATATCTGACAAAGTGGGGTTAAGAGCCCGCTGCCATGTTCCATTATGAGCTTCATTTAGAGCAGGAGACAGTGGGAGCACAGGGACGAATTGCCCATCAAGTGTGGTCCAAACTTAGCAGTTTTTAGTTGTTTCTGTAAACGGTTATGCAAGTACATTCACACACGGGCACAGACACTTAGATAGCTGTACGAAATGACCCTGTCCAGCACACACTGTTCCCTCCTGTGAACGAGGCCGTTCCCTGAGCTATCAAAGACAATTAATGTAGTCATTCATCTCGCAGCACTATCTGGTTAACACCATAGGAGATGTAGGCCGCGGGAGGAGGGAGAGCAGGGGTGCAGATAGTACACTGATGAGGGAGGTCTAACAAACTGTGTCCCGCCAAGTGAACCTGCTGTTTGCCAACCTCGAATGACAAGAGTCTGAAGGAAAAAGCAGTGCTGAGTAGTGCTGTTAACTGAAATATATTTTCCTGAAGGTAAAATGTGTCACAACATACCACTATAAATGAAGCATTGTGGTGGTGTAGAGATGCCCACAAATCATATTCTCCAGACTTGTTTGGTACAGACCCCTGCCCCCCCCCCCCCCCCCCCCCCCCCCCACCAAATCACATCACCATCACTCTTATATTTTTTCAGTGAAAATGAAATGCAAATATTGCCATTCCCACTACAACAATGGCTCATCTCACAATCACAATATCTGTCAAAATAATTGCAATATGATGTGTTTTGCATATTGTTCAGCCCTGATGCTGAGGCAGACACACACACACACACACACACACACACACACACACACACACACACACACACACACACACACACACACACTGCAGGATGCACTCACACTCACTCTGCCACACCTCAGTGCTGCAGTGTAGCAACATCCTGTAATACTGAGATACTGCGTTGAATGTTATTGAATGTTGGTTCAGGTTTTACAGCGTGCCATGCTTTATGGTTTTGATTCATTTATGAGCTACATCACATAGCATCCAAAGGATAACATATTAAGATAGTAAACTTATCTCTATGGCCTCATGTTTAAATCAAGGCAGACCAAAAACACATAACATCAAATTGAACAGTAAACCTCAAAGCTAAATACATATCCATATGAAAACACCAACAATAACAGACATCTCAGTAACGACGCGGGAACGTCTCCAGCTCAGGTAATCTTGCGCCATCGATGTGTGATTAGGATAAATGTCTGAGGTTTTAATGGGGGAAGCCAAGCGCAGGTTCTTTGCTGTTGTTGTGATTTGATTTTGGCGGTTGGTGCAGCAGATGGGAGGGGTGACCGGAGGTTGGAGTGCATTTGGTGCTCCGTCTCTGAAGTGGGTGGGTGTGTGTGTACTAGGTGCTCTCTAGCCTGTCTTTAGGCAGACAGACAGCTGGTCAAACAGGCTTAGGAGAGCAGTGGGCAGTCTGGGCTCTGACTTAAGCCCATTAGGCCCTCTGCGCTCCTCACTGGTCAGCAGCCACAACTTCAAACTTATCTTGATAGTGTTGTGGCTGGGATGCCGGGTGGAGCTCCATGTTGATTTGTCCAAACAGGAGGGCAACAGATACTCAAAAGAAATCAGAAAGCATTCGTGTTCTGCCCAGTGCCAAAGTGTTTAAGACTGTGTGTGTTGTTGTGATTGAGTGTGACGGGGTGCGCTGTGAGGGTAGGGGCCCCCTCACACTGACCCCGCGTGCGCGCGTGTGTGGTTGTGTTGTGTAGCACGTAGGCTTGTGGAATGCCAGACCGTTCTCCCGCTTCCCTCGTGGCGGGTGGCCTGAACGAGTGGAGCGAGCAGACCGGGTACCAGGAGGGTGCAGGGGCAACACAGTGCAGTGTGCTCTGGAGTCAGTATTTTTGTCTGTGTTAGTGAGATTTAATTCCACAGCAGACCTACTTTTTTTTTTTTTTTACCTTTTAGGCATTCCTCTTAGCACTGTTATTCTGGCCAAATAGACAGCTCAGTTATCTCAGCATCAGGATGTCATTTATTAGCTAATGTAATACAACACCAGCCATGACTGTCTTTGTTACCCTGCACTGGACAGAGAAAACACAACGCAACATTGCATTGCACAAGACGTACAACAAGCAGAGAATATTGACTTTCGCAAAAGTTTGATTTTATTCCAAGAAACCTGTTTATCCAATCTGACATGACACTGATGTACCTCTGACTGGAGAAATTATTTACTTGTATTGCCGTCTCCTTTGCCATCTGTATCACTTCTCTTTAAATACAAGCCAGCGGCTGCTGGTCAACCAGACAGTGCTATTTTATTTGAACACTGGCCCTACTGTGGGCACCAGGAATGCCTCAGAGTTATTTGAGAGCAGACACATAATTATACCATTACACTGACAGTGATGCTCTCTGTGAAATACTGGTGTTTTATTTTGCTTGCTCTAATCAAAGCTGATTTCCATTTCTGTTTTGGGGGGCCACAAACGGTTCTGACATCCGGATCGTGCTCTCCTTCATCCCCGTCCTCTCTTCCTTCCTCTGTGTGAAACCGAATCATTCGCCTGGTCAAAGCACACATGTGCTGACGTCACGCGGGCTGCTTGTGGGCTGACGTCGGCGTTCAGACTCGAGCCATATCAGAGGGGCAAATGGGCCCCAGTGAGTGTGGCTGCCTGGTAGCGCAGTCCACAATGGCTCCTGTTCAGACCTCACGTCCCACAACCGCAAACAGGACTCGCGTGTGTGTGTGTGCACACGTGTGTCTGCTCTTGCATCAACTTTCTCATGCCAGACATATCTGATGCAACAGCGGATCAAGGGATCACTATGTCATTTCTGAGAATACTCTCTCCTATCCGTATCAATTTGCTGTGGAAGAGGCATAAGTGTGGGATGATGGAGCCAGATGTGACTAGATTAGCAGCTGTCCACAGCCTCTATGGTCTGCTGCGTCATGTCCAGTGGCTGGAAGAGCCTGACTTAGACAGAAGGACAACAACAAGCAGTCATAGTGAGAGGAGGAAAGGAGCAGTAAACAGGCACACAAGCACCTCCGTCATTGGAACTTATGCTGGAGAAAAATATTGAGGGCCTTCTTCTGTCTTCTCTGTCTTATCTCACCTAGTCTCCATCTGTGGGAGCTCATCCAAGGATTGATGATGTGTCACTGAATCCTCTAGTGGATCTGTGGGCTCGCAGCCCACTTGGGGGCCGGCTACTGGCAATCCATCATCAGGGGTCACAACACGTTTAGCCCTGCCTCACAAGCGCTCATTGTCATTCAAGTGCCATGGTCAAGCAGAGGGAGGCGGAGAGCAGTGTTAAGTTATGTTTGTTGGCTGGCTGAGAGCTGCGTGATTTAATCTTTGAAGCCTCTGATGGGGCTGCGACCTTAGCTCGTCAGAAGAATGCTTTCTACCTTAACCACTTCATTCCATTTCTCACCCACGCAGCTTGACCGGAGTCAATAAAATATTCATGTCCAAAGATAGTTCCAGAAACAGATTTCAGCAACCACGGTTCTTTTGTTTGACCTAGATTTGTCTTCAATTGTAGGTGAATGAACACTTATTTACATTTGGTTTTTGTTTTGTGTTGTTATTTTGTTTTTTTTTTAAATCCAAAGGATCAAAATGATATTTAACTAGAATTCGTTTTTCACTCTCTACCATGACAGCCAGTTACGCTGCAAATATTGGTCCTCCTGTTCTGCTTCAAAGGTGACTGTAATCTCATCTTTGTCCTTGTCATCGTGGACTAAAGTAGCTGTCTCCTGAAAGACAGCACAGTAGCTCTGCAGCAGCAGAACCTCCACTGGGTCCAGGCTGCCACCTTTCAGTCGGGCTGCTGTCTGTCCTTCCTCTCACATCTGGATCCAATAGGAGCGGCTTCCTTCTCTGAAGGAGGGACACATATAAATAGCCAGGCAGCCGTAACCACACTATGCAGCACAGCCTGGATGTTGGTTCATTCGTTTGCTGCTGTCCCTCTTTTGCACTGCCAGCTCAGATATGGTGTACGATGTTGCCAACCCCCCCTGCACGTAGCCACCCCCGCGTCCCTCCACTCCACCTCTGATCCTCCGATCCCTGGGCTTGTGGTGTGACTGACGCATGGACACTGAGTGCACGTCCACGCTGCTCTGTGCCCATCTGTGGAAAGTTTGAGTGGAGTGGGGCCAGGATTAAAACACAGGCAGGCAGAGGGTGGGTGGTGGGTGGGCTGAAGGTGGCCTGCGTGGGCTGAAGCCTGTGGGCTGAGGGGAAATGCAGTATCCTGGTTATGGCTGAACAACTAAATGTGCTGCCTCTATGAGATGCAAAGCGCAGTAGCAGTTCCATTACTAGTACAGAGATTATGTAACCAGACCATACCTTTTCTTTCACAGATGTACAGTTAAGTCCGGAGTTCTCATTCAGCTGTGTGATGTAGAAGCAAGAGACGTGTCATTTGTGAGGAGCTGTATGAAGCAAAGAGTCAACTACGTGGTTGACTTTTTCTCTCTTATCCCAAGACTGACCCTTGTCACTCTGTCTGCCATGTGTGTGTGTGCGTGCATGCCATTGACTAAACACATGCCCCTTTTGTGTGGCACATGTGCATGTCCTACCACAGAAGCCCAGGCCCAGCCCCACCCTCCCAAATTAAAACTCATTCCAGCAAGAGGTGGGTCTGTTCGACTTTGCCGCGGCCCCTCGGTCCTTCCTTCCTTCCTTGCCCCCTCGTCTGCTTGAGGCTGCAGCAGCAGGAGAGGAGAGGGGAGGAGGAGAGGGATGGATGGAGGGGGGGGGTTAGCCAAGACTCTTGCTTGAGTGAGTTTTAATTTGTGTGCTTACAGCAGAAGACGCTGCAGAGTGGCGTAGTGGAGGGAAACAGATGCATTAGCGTTCATGCACTCATTCACCTCAGACTAGATAGACACACCTCCTCCGCACATACAAATACACACACAGTGACACTTATTATTGCACCCTGTGGTGTTGTCTGAATGGTTCAGGCGCTGTAGTCTTTGTTTTCTCTCCTGAACCAAAGCCTGGCGTGCAGTCACCGTCTGATTGATCGGTTTATAAAACTCTGTGGCAGGCCGGAATGAGCTGCTCAGGGACACAATCTATTTGCTCTGCCTCATTTTGTCGCTCCTCTAACATGGATCGTCCATCCTGCACAAATGCCACCTTGCAAAATGTTTGGGCATGAAAAGACAAAATAAAAAAATCTCCTCCTATTTCTGGACTACAAAGAGCGGGGATGAAAAGCACACGTTCTAGCAATGAATCTCATGTTGCTTTGAACGCACGCCTCGATAGTCTGCATGTGTGTGCGTGTGATGTGGTAAAACTGCAGAAACATGGAGGATGTGTTCCAGGGATGGAACTTGAGAATGTCCCCGTTCCCCTCTCGCTGGCCTCTGAGGAGGAGCCACCAGCGCCTGCTCCTGCCCCCGCTCTGCTCTGCGCCTGCCTTCCCTTGCCAGACGCATAGCTTCAGTTTCCCTCCCAGGCCATGAGGGTATCAGGTTTGTTTTGGAGGGGAGGGGAGAAAAGGGGAGGGGGGGTTGCAGGGATGAAGAAGGCTGGCATATGTGAGGAGGACAATTAGGTGGACAAATCTTAGCGCTGGTGCGGGTTGGAAACGGTTAGATGGCCAGAGAAGGGGGCATGAGGAGATGGACGGGAGGGGAAAAATAGAACAAACAAGTCCCTCCTGGCCCGTTGCTGCCCCTGACCCCTCATCCTTAAATTCTGTGCCAGCAGCTGGAGTTGTGAAGCGGCCATTTTATGAATGAGAGTGGGAAGGAGAGAGCAAGAGACGGAGAGGAATAAGGAAGGAGAGGGAGCGAGAGGGGAGGCGGGTCAGGTTGTGTGTTGTGTATGTGTGTGGGTGGGTGAGACGCGGCTCAGAGGCGCTTGTGGTGGAGTTGGTTATGTGTGTGTGTGTGTGTGTGTGTGTGTGTGTGTGTGTGTGTGCGTGCGTGTGTGTGTGACTGTTCAGGCTGAGGAGGAGCCTGGGGTAGGCCCACACACATACACTCTTGCCTCTTCACAGGCTTTGTGTGTTTGTGTTTTGTTCATGCCTCTGCTGAGGCACTGTGCAGTCTGGAACAAAGGCCCAATTTGGGCTGTGCTTCCGCCTGAGGCTGCTCGCTTAGCAGCCACAGCAGATCAGTTCTCAGAATGAGAAGGAACAGGCACACCTCAACACTTTCACCAGGTCTTCATCGACCTCCGTGAAGAGGGACTTCCTGCTTCTGAATTCCATTTGCGTATCTGCGAGGAGTGAATTGTTTGTCAACATCATTTTTATGCGCTCCAGTTGCACCATGAAATCCACAATGCTGTGATTTTAACGCGCAGTCCCGGGGGCTCAGTGCACAGTGGTTTATTTGCACTATTGTTTCATTTAAGTCTTCTTGTAGTATAGAAGCAACATTTTTTTTCTCATCCCAGCTGGAATATCCAGGTTGTTTCCTTTCTTTGCAGGACAACATTTATTCACATATTTATTTCCAAAACAGCTTGAGAGACCGTCTTTCTATTGGCAGCAGAGACTGTATCAGGTTTAACTGTGTAATGAAGCAGCCTCGAGTGGATCTGTTTCCCTCCAGTTTCTCACTCTCTGTTTCAGGATGCAGCAGTCAATACAAGTTAAAATAGTTTTCATCTAAGCCAGCGCAGATACTTTCGCTGAGGATCTGCCATGTTCTTCCCTTTGTTGTCTTTGGGGTCACAGAGAGTGTTGTCCTTTTCTGCGGCAGTATATTACACGGAAGCTCATGACATGAGGCGTTGCGCTGCCAAGATGTATTGATCCCTCGTTCCCATCGCTATCCAACTTGCGTCTACCCTTAAACCGCCGACACAATGCTGGCACGGCCGTCCTCGGGTCTCTGCGGGGAGTTGGGGGCGTGCAGCTCCGTTTGATGCACGACAGGACCAAGGGGGGGTCTTGTGTCAAGGGAGAGGGGTTGAACGTTCAGGCCTCCTCAGCCCTTTCATTTGTATTTCCCCTAGCGCAATAGTGCTAGCCAAGTAACTTATGGCTGTTGGTGAATAAGCAGACAGGACCTTTGTGAAGGCAGTGAGGCGGACAGGAATCGCCACAGGGAGATTGGTTGTGTGAGGGGATGAAGGTTTGGTTTAGCTTGTCCCTGTGTTGCTGATAATTTTGTTATTTTTTTGTTGGCGTCTATTCAAAGCATTTCTGCTTTGTAAAGTGCAAATTCTAAAAATTAAACACGTCAAGAAACAAGTCTGAACCTGGCCTCTTTTGTATTATCAATTAACAATCGATAGCTAATATTTATAAGAGCCAGCCTACGTGAGCGAGGTCAGGGATAGTGCGTGGTCATGGTGATCCCAGCCCCCCTACTCGCATCTATACAGTAGAAGGTAGCAGGTGCCATTAGCCAGTCAGTCACTCAGTCAGCCGGTGCTGGTCGTGTAGCGCTGTAGGTAATGAGAGCTGACACAGAGTGACAGTGCAGACAGGAGGACATGCTGTCACTGCGGCTCAGGGACACGAGGACGTCCTCTGGTGTTGTTTACTCCTCACTGTGTACATTAATTCTGCTGATCCTGCCTGCAACGCTGGCTGCCTTATCCCCCCTCCGCCGAGGCTACAGAAAAGGAGCAGCTCGGCTTGGAGGCGACTCAAAAATCTGTTTATGCGTCGAACGTGCTCTGCGTCCAAGACACACTGGGAACACGGCGTAAGAGCTGGGTGAGCTCACTTGCTTGCAGGGCAACTCGGTGAACTTGTGTTTTTCCCCCCTCGAGGACAGACGATGCAGTAATAACATGCTTCAGGTGTGCCTGGCATCGCCTACATGTAGCAGGAATGTGCTCCTGCAGGCAGAATGGGGCTGGGAAGAAATGGTCGAATGTTCCTTTGATCAGGGGGGCTGCCTGGCTCTGCCGCTGCCTGTACAATTTGTCCAAAAGTTGCTCATGTAGACCAGACAACAAAGTTAATCATCGACAATTTTGATAAGTCATTTATGAAGAAACATTGTCAAACATTCACCGATTGTGTCTTAAATGTGAGGAGTTGCTGCTTTGATATTATTTGAAATATGCTGTCTGTATGTATGTAAAGGAAATTAAGAATTTCCTTGAGACAGCATTCAGTGACTATTCATTTATTATTGGAAACTTTATTCTTCATATACATTTAATTATACATTTAGTCTTGCCTGTAGAGAGATTTTTCATTCTCGGCTGAACTTTTGTGCTCTGACTAATAGACTCTTGGTTACGTGTAAGTGTACAAAGTGAACATCGTCTCTATTTTCTCTATAATTGGTGCAAATTATAGAGTGCTCTCTGCAAAAAATATTGAAAATTATTGTGAAATCATGGACCCATAAAATAAAGTGTTACCAAAGAATTAACAGATTACTCAGTAATGATAATCATTACTTGTACTCCTGCTCAGATATATTGTGCTCACTTGCTCGCTCTCTGCATCCTTTCTTCAGGTACCAAATAGAAAGCGTGCTGCTATATGAATGCTGCCGCCTCCTTGGCAGCCTCTTCATAATCCCGTACTGTCTGAGAGCTCGACAGAGTACAGTGAGGCCCCGCAGCAGTGAGCTAGTTAGGATAGCAGATAGCTGTTGTGGTGCAGCAGACTGTATAGGATACACACACACACACGACTCCTCTGAGAGGGGTCAGGGCAGAGTAATAGTAGCTCTAATCAAACCACCACAAGACAAAGCCGTACTTAGAAATTTGGCCATGGAAAAAGGCCTGGAGCCAGAGCCAGCACTTTGATGGCTTTCTTTTAAGTGGTAGCTAAAGGATATGGTCTCCTGTTTCCTGTGTTTGCTCCGTCTCGCTGTGTGTGTGTGATTGATGGCTCATTGATTGAGCAGCATGCTCCCATTCCCTCTCTCAGCCAGCTATCTATTCCCCTGGCTGTCTGTAGCCAGCCAGCCCAGCACCGGCTGTTCGAAAGTATGCGAGTGTGCGTGCATTTGTGTTTGTCTAAGAGTATTCTGCACGAAATCAGTGATCGAGCAGGTGTGGATCCTCCTCTCACTCTGGCCACTTGTCACAGTCTCGTTATTCAAACGTAAGGACTAGATAATGTGTAACTCAGAGCACGTTCAGGCTCAGGCAATATTAACATGAGTTCATGACACTTAGTTAAGATAATACTGTACTGTAGATAATACTTAAAAGAATGCAAATGTTACAAAGGGGTCTTTGTGTCATCATCTGCATGGCTATTGGTGCAGTTAACGACTGGAATCACAAGTATCCTCTGTTACTAGGCGTAGTAATTTTTTTCTGAACCAGTTCCAGAGCTGCAGCAGTGCTACCGTGGAACAGTAAATATAGCCTGAGGCCGTCCATTTGTTACAGTTTATGATGTGCAATTTGGCGGCTTTCAGACCAGTAATAGTTAACAAGACATTTATGAAATAACTGCAACAAATGACTGCATCTGGGGACAGCAGGGATACGGGGTTGGTTCTCAAGTAAATATAGAAGCGGCTCCTCCTGCGATTGCAGCGTGTGCAGTTGGTGCAGTGTCCTCTTTCCACAGGTTCCCACACGTATGACAGAGGAACACAGTGATCTCTTCAGAATGGCATTAAACTGATGGAAAGTGATCTGTTTTGGGGAATCCCTCCAGCTGAATGAAACCAAGCTGGAGGCGTGATAGTAAGTCTGAAATGTTATTATGAGCAAAGGATTCGACTTGAGAACAGATGAAGATTGTTTTGCAGCACTTGGTGGAGCATATGCTGTATTTCAGATGTGTTTCTGTGTGTGTGTGAGGGTGTGTGCGTGCACTACTGGTTGAATAAACGCAGTAGAAGAAGAATCGTTGTGTTCAGAAAATCCTCCCTGTTTAAAGCTAAACTTGCTCACATTGATTATTCATCAACCATTTATGAGATATCATAGATTTTGGCTCATAACAAGGCAAACAGACTGGTGTTTACGTTCCCAGTGGATGTGTGTAACGTGTCTGCAGTGCAGCATGCCTTCCTCTCAAGGCTCAGGCCCCCTGTTGGTGCTCAAATACTGTTGCAGCCCAGTCCGTTGAGTTGTGTGAGGTCTGTAAAGACAGGAAGACAAAGGCATATTTTTCTGAGCAGGGGGCACCGAGGTGGGTGGTAGTGTTGTGTGCCCCCCCATCTATGTCCCAAGTGAAGGAGAAAGTTGTCTGTGGCCTCGAGAGAAGAGAAAGAGAGGAGGGGGGGATGTGGCCCACTGTTTTCAAACTGTGTCTTTATGTCTCCCCTGACTGTGAGTGTGCCACAGCATTTCACAATGGAGGCCATTGTTTGTTTGGGGGAGAAAGCGTGGGTATTTTGTTTCAATCATTTCTCGAAGTCTTATGTTTGACACGGTGGGGGCTTAGCACTTCCTGTGGTTGGAGGCAGACTTGTTCTCTGTGCCCATTTCCCTGCCTCTCTACTGGCATCTGTCCTCTCTGCCCTCTGTGTCGTCCTTTGAACGCTCTAATTTACTGTATGTTCACACCTGTGGAGTCTCTCAATGATGAGGCTGCTACTTTTTGGATTATCTTCATAGTAAGGCAAGCTAGATGGGAGGGAGTTTAGAGCTATTTAGCTCTGTCATGCTGGCCTGGGGTGATGGTCTGGTCTTAGCGGAGCCCACGCAGAGCTGATCTGCTCCTTCTCCATCTGCCCCATCTGTACTCCCGACTGCAGCCCCCTCGACTCCTCCCGCAATGCGATGATGACATTTCACCTCTCCTACGCACACTGACTCCTCTGTAATCCGACTAAGAGCTAATCTCTCATAGAGGGATGTGATGATCCTGGGCCGAACACTGCAACTGATTGTGGCAGAGCAGAGGAGGGTCAGCTAACTGGTGGACTGACATGCACATACATTTTTGTCACCTACTCTTCATCCTCCACCTCCCGCCTCATCGGACATGGAACACCTGCCTGGCACAGGGATCAATCCCTGTGACTGAGGCCTCCCCCAAACAGCCGCATCCCTCTCCTACATATCTGTTTAAATGCACTGGATAAATAGAGGGTCTGATTTCTCTTGTTCTTCCAGCACATATTTTCTATATTAAGCACTTATTTCTCAATGCCCTTCCTAGGGTCTCTTTCTCTCTGTGTGCCTTTCCCTCTTTCCCCGTGAGCATCCTTTTGTTTCATTACTGGAGACATATCACAGTGCAGCCCAGCTGGTAATTTAGTGAGCTGTCTGCTCAAATGTCAAAACTAGACTTTCACAATAACATATTATGAAGCACCAACCAAACCTCCTCACTTGGCTTGTGTTGATTAAGGATGGCTTGCTTGAGTTTTAGAGCCTGAAAAAGAAAATCATAGCATATGTGCAGCGTGTTTATATTGTGTGTGTGTGTGTGTGTGTGTGTGTGTGTGTGTGTGTGTGTGTGTGTGTGTGTGTGTGTGTGTGTGTGTGTGTGTGTGTGTGTGTGTGTGTGTGTGTGTGCGTGTGTGTGTGAGCGCTCCTTCCTTCCCTCTCTCTTCCCTCCTCCTGAACAAGAGTGGCCATGTAAGTTGCTGAGGTCCCTAAAAGGGGCAAATGAAGCTGTGTGTGTGTGTGTGTGTGTGTGTGTGTGTGTGTGTGTGTGTGTGTGTGTGAGAGAGTGTGTGTGTGTTTGTGAGTGAGTGTGTGTGTGTGTGAGAGAGAGAGAGAGAGAGAGAAACGGTCTGGTTGAATGTAGAGAAAAAGAGGAGGAGGAGGAGGAATAACTGAACTCTCCGCCCACCCTGAAAAGAGGAGGTGAAATATGGGGATAGAACCATGATGTCACTGGCAGCCAATGGGAAGTGTGGGCTGGGGACCGTTTAAGGCCCGTCAGCTGTCCTGCTCCATCCACATCGTCTGCCCTCTTCTGCTGTTGGTACAGTGAGGCCAGGCACGGCTTTATCCATAGTCTGCCCCAGCTCATGCCTCTTGCCTCTGGCCTCTAGCCTCTGACCTGTGACCCATGTGCCTGTCCTGGGCTCATATACTTACTCACTCCCGGTCTCCTTTGCTGTTGAGCCCAGCACTCTGTAGTTGATACTGTTGCTGATTTCCCCTCGAAACCCTGTCCCTAAACTAAGTATGGTGGAGATTAGATAGGAGACTGAGGTCCGTCACTCCCACGGTTTGCTCTCTGTATCATGACTATACTGCTTGTGTTTGAGACCAGAAGTGAATGGGAGACTTGCGTCATGGTAAAATCTGATTAACACCAAAACTTAGGTTGAAGCTCAGGCGCTGCGTCTGTACCGAGCCTGTGAGTGAAACTTACCGAAGGTGATATAACCCCCAATTTGAGACTTGTAAACAGTGATGTTTTTTACACTCCACTGCACAGGCTTTGTGCAACTGCCATATTTGGTGCTGTTGTTACCCAATTACTAATGAGGACATGCTATAATGAGTTCACTGTTTAATGCACTGTGATGGCTTTTTAGTGTAATTGGTGCCTTTACATTTACATGGTAACCCACACCAGCTGTTTCTCACCTCCAAGCACTTGGAGTTAAGGAGTCTTGCAGTCAGGGTCGCAAGATGAAAAACACCAAAAGTAAAGACAAACAAGTACAAAAACGTTTCCTGTGTATACAGAGTCTACAGAACACAGTAATAATACAACAAAACAATCTCTAAAATGCTAAATTGCATGTGCAGATTAAGCAGGGTTATTGCATAGTGAACAAAGGAGTTTTTTTCTCCTGTTGCAGGAACACGTATTTAAATGAAAGGATCAAGAGAAAAATCAGCTCATTGTTAAATGCTGCCAAACATTTCCCATGATCGGTCCTCTTTGGCCTTATCAGTGTGCAAACATGACACAAAGCCAGCAGTAAGTGCCTTTATTCTTGTGTGTTGTTCAGCTGTCCATGAAGTACCTGCAAACTGCAAGAGTTTAAAGGACCAGCGTGTAGGATTTAGTGACATCTAAGGGTGAGGTTTCATATCGCAACACGGTGGACTCTGTGGGAGAGGACCCAGTCCCTCTGTAGATATGATGAGTTCATTCTAAGGTAACGAAAACGCGATTCATGTTTCAGGTGATTTTACACTAATCAAACAACATATTTCTGCCAATAGATCCCCTTAAATCCTACACACTGGTCCTTTAACCCCCTGACTGGATAGGAAATTGGTAAAACAAGCAAGAGGTTTGTGTATTTATATAGAAAAGGAACCCCTGACAGGCTTCTTTCATGTAAAATGAAGCTTTGTATACAACAGATACCGGATCAATACAATACCGCTTTACTGTGATACCATCTGGGACTGTGGTATCTAATCAGACCATTAAACTTTAGGACTAAAGTCTTAGTGCAGGCTCTCCAGTTGGAGAGAATAGTCTCAGTGTTGCCTCGTAACAGATGTTAACTCTGGGCACAACTGTCCCTGCTGAACCCGCAGCTTGTCCTTTTTAAAGAACGAGTGCAGCCTCACAAAAAGGATACTGTGTGTACCCTCAAGAAACTCACTGTGAAAATGAAATTAAGTGGAGGAACAAGGAAACCCTAAATCCAGATGTCATATTTGAAGTGGCTAATAGGACTGCACAGAACGTCAGGCTCCACTGAGGTGGCAGACACTGAGGCGTATATCCCAAAGAGAAGAGGGAGATGCACTGGAGAAATGGGCTGAGCAATGGCATTTCACCGCAGTCTGTCTGTGTGTGCCAGCAACCAGCCACTGTCATCTGAAAGACAAGGAAGCTGCAGTCAGACATACAGACAGAGACTGCAATGTAAGCTACTGTGTACACACACACACACACACACACACACATAGAAAATGTAAACAAACTGAACCATAATTTCAGGATTTACTGTCCGCTGGCTATCTGCTCAGTAATCGACTAATGGCCCTCTCAGTGTTTGCGAAGAGCACCATATTAACCTGGTGTGAAGGCCCGCAATCAACGCAAACTTATCCCCGTTAGCTTTTTAGCTCAAGGCAAATGTTGCTGTGCTTAATCAGGATTAGGGCCTCCTTGAAGTCAATGTGAAATGAAGATGTGTCATTTTGAATCCAGACGTCGTGCCAGCAGGGAGAATGTATGCTGGACGACGTGCCAGGATGAAGTCTGGGCACCGTGTGCTGCGAAGCTGCAGATGGTCATCTACAGAAATAGGCCTTGGCACCAGAGCCACTACTATTCTGATGCTCTGATGATGATAGGCTTGAACCAAGTTTGGGTATGGAGTAAAAATGTTACACAAAGTACTGCACTCAGTCACTTGCAACATATCACAGGTACTATAATTCAAGAGTCAGATTTTTTTTTAAAGCCAAGGTGTTTGTTGAAGTGCTGTGCAATCAGTTTGAGTGTGTTGCGAATCAACGTTGGTCCATATGGCTGCAGGTTCTCTCTGGGTAGCTGCCTGTCTGGGGACAGGTGGGTACACAGCCAGGTGTTAGGCTGTGCCTGCAAACATCCAGCACCTGAGCCAAGTGAAGCAGTAAGTTGTTCATTTTCTGTGTACACTTTGTTATGTTTCTCTCTGGTGTTGCGTGGTACAGCTTGTGTTTTTGATGGATAGCATTTACAGTTTATACAAGTCACCAAGCATTAGTCTTGAATGGTTGTCTCCCTTACATTCACAAGAGGGATTAGAGTGCAGCACATAGGAGGCTGAAGGGGTGTGAGGGCTTGACATGCTCTCACTAACCCCAACCAGTCACCCAGCTAGCACAACAACCAGCCAGCACAGCTTGCCAGCCAGCCAGCACAGCACTGCCAGGAAACACAGTGTATTTGATGAAGCAGATCTGGGAAGTCAGGTATTTTTAGAAGCTACTTTTAGTGAGAGGAAACACCTCCAAATCTGTGAAGAGAGAAAAAAAATGTTGCCTGAGTTCTCCCCGAAGTTGTTTTTCCCATACTAATGCCTACCTTAGCATCTTACCTAGCTCTGCAGGCTGACACGTTCAGTGACATGATGATTTCTGTGAACGGTTATTGAGCTTAACCAGAGGGCAGAAAACAACAGAAACGTTGAACTGCAGTACTTTAATTTGCCCCTGCTGAATGAATTGACTGTCGCACTGATTTTTTTCCTTCCAATGGCCAAATCAGCATCAGGAATGCAGTAGGTGATGTACCTATTGGCATCCGTTGGGTAGTCACAGAGCAGCCATCTCTCTAATAATGCTTGATTTAGATGTGTTGTTCAAAGCGGCGTTGAAATGATTCTGTGCCGTACATTCGTATGATAACTTAATGGGCCCTTTTTTTTTTAAACCCTCCGAGTCATGACAGCCACTGTGAACGAGTCCTGTGAGTTAGTTGGAGAGTTGCCTGATTTAATGAGGAAGATTGCCACAGAGGCCCATCTTGCTACAAATATGTGACTCCAGGGTTGCCTCTGTCAAGGGATGAACTGGGACTCTGGGACTTCGGGCCTACTAGATGTCCGGCCTACAGGGACTCAGAGGTTCAGCTTGGGCCCAGGCTCAGTTCTGGGGTTTGACCCCACTGGTCAGTTCCAGACACTAACATCTGAATTCCCTGTGAAGTAGCTCTTTCTGAAGGGAGTTTAGGGTGTTTATTTGCAGTCTGTTATGAACTTTCATGCCAAAATTCTAAATATATCTTTCTACTCTAATGAAGAGCTTTTGTTTTTGCTATTGTCTCATCTGCACATTGTCTTGATTCATCGAAAAACTGATTTCGGAAAGTAGTGGAAGATCCCAGATTTAAATTGCACGTTTTATGTGTGATATTTGATAAAGAAAAGCGTCAAATCCTCAAATATGAGACATTGGAATGAGCAAATATTTTACAGTTGTGCCTGAGAAATGGCGCAATATTAGAGTAGCTACCAGTCATCTAATCAAACAATCAAGCAATGCTTTCAGCTATACATGAATTACCAGGCTGTTGATAGGATACAGTGTTTATTTACCTCAGTAGTGTACTTAATATTAATTCATCCCTGCCTGTTATCATATGGTCTTATGGTGGCTAATACTTGATAATGACTTGCAATGAATTATGCTGAAATCGGAGCATTTGTGTACATTGTATTTGTCAAAGTTTTGGTAAATACCAGTAAACATGGATCTTCTTACTCACTTTTTCCACTGTTTTAATGCACCTTTAATCGCTTTCAGACCATCCTCTTCCTCTTCAGTGATAAAAGCCCAAAATGTTTTCACATGTGACGGTGCTGCATACCTGTGTCCTGTTAGTAAGTGCAATCAACAACAAAGCAACAACAACAGCAGCAGCTGCAGAGTGAGCAGAAGCCTGAGGGTAGAAGAAACGGTGTGTGTGTGTGTGTGTGTGTGTGTGTGTGTGTGTGTGTGTGTGTGTGTGTGTGTGTGTGTGTGTGTGTGTGTGTGTGTGTGTGTGTGTGTGTGTGTGTGTGTGTGTGTGTGCGTGCGTGTGTGTGTGCGTGTATGCGTGTGTTGTGACTGAATGCGAGTGAGGGGAAATGCCACGCATGCCTGAACACACAGACCAGCACATAGTTGTGTGAAAAACACATTGCTGGTCTTTAGTGGGCATGGGAGTGGAAGAGACCCAGAAACACTGGGACAGGGAGGAATGGGCTCACACACACCTTTGTGCACAGGACTGAACAGAGATTTAGCCAAGCTTTCCTGAGCCAGCTGTCTGCATGAGAAAATCACATCATGACGCTGTGCAGCGTTCCCCCCCTGAAAAAAAATCCCTCTGATCAGCAGAACGGGCGATCTTGCCGAACATGTGAGGACAGACACTCTCCGTCTGAAAAGGTGAAAAACACCACTTATGATTAGATCAGTCCATCCCGGCACTTGAGACTATCGCCGTAGCAGTAAGACAGCACTGGAATCTCTGATGCGGTTTGTCTTTGGCTGTGAGTGGAGGAAGCATCCTCTCTCTGGCCGTCTGGGCTGATGTGGTTTAAACAAGTGTCTGGAGTGATCCACTGGGGGCTCCCAGGGAGGATCGGGTTGCCGGATGAGGATGTGGCCTGATGGAGCTAAGGGAGCTGGGGGGGTCAGCCTGCGATCTGGGCTGCAACAGCAGCCCCTGATAGGCCTGCCGTCTGCTACTGTACTCCTGTTCGGCTACCTTAGTGTCTGCTACTGCTCTCAGCTCTGGTAACCTGAGCTCACCGGCTCTGACTCTGCACAGAGTGGGAGGCTTCACATCCCCACAGTGCAGTGGATTACTGTAGTTTGCAGTAGAGTGAACGCTGTGGTAAATGGAGGTGATGTAGAGATAAATTTAATCATGTCCTAATGGAGCTATGGCCCCATTTATATTGTGGAGCAAGGGCAGGCGATGTGATAGACAATTAACATACAGCTCCTACAGCAGCCGCCTTCAAAATCCGTCCAGTCATCATGCACACATCATGTCCCATCATGCAAAATTCAATAAAAGCACCAATTTATCCTGTTTTTCTACTCTTGCGTTTAACTAAACTGTCTAAATTCTCAGTCAGTTAAAATATTACTTGCTGCAGAAAAACCTCAATGTGACTCTCATCCTGGCGTCCTTACAGCCCAGTCATTTTTGTTTTTCAGCTGATGTTCAGTTAAGGGTCAGCACAATTTACAGGAATAATGTCACTGAGGCTTGTTGTTGAGTGAACTACGTCCGTTCAGGTTTTCCCCTGAACTTATGGTTTCTCCAAATCTGTGGAAAAGCCATGCTTAATCACTATGGTTACGACTCCCCCTCCCAACGCCTGCTCAAGAGAGGACTTGTTTACCATCTCTGCTCCAGACTCAATAACATGTCAATCATCAGGATTAGAACCGCCCCTGCCCACCTGCTATTGGTCCAGCAGATAGCTCCCAGTTTAACCCCCACCCTCCTCTTTCCCGACACCCTCCTCCCTGCCGTCCCTCCCCTCGAGCCCCACTGTGAATAATGAATGATTTCCCAACTGTCTGTCACGCTTCCTACTTATCTTCAGTGACACAGGGAAAACATACTGCGCTTTGATATGTTCCGAAGAATGAGATATTTCATCTTTCATTAGTCATTTTTGTGTTTCGCCATGGCTGACACCTCTGATTGGTTAGGGAAAATCACATCAGCTTACCAAACTTCTTCCATTTTCACACCATACGTCAGAGGTGGCAGTGGCCTGCTGGCAGTAAACGTGTCACCAGCCTCCCAATGTAAACAGTGTAGTAGTCTACTTACGCAGCGTGCTCTCTAGCGAACGGGACATGACTCGCATTTAGATGAGGAGCATTGGTGCACTGCAATCCTCTTCCTCTCAGGCACCGGCGATTTTATTCAATAAAGTAATGCCATTTGTCTGAGAATCCGACTTTGAACCCTCTCACCCTTCCTCATACCATTCGCTCATACATACACACACACACACACACACACACACACACATACAGACCCTTCTCCAGGCAGACAGTGTTGAAATCTAGCCATCTTCTTATCAGATTGAATCTGCTTTTTTTTGTCAATATGGGCTGTGTGGAAGCAGAGGGGTAAGGCATGGCTGAAGGGTTCTGGGTCACATGACTTTACCCCTTCTAGCCTGCTGCACTTTAAGAAGGCAACACCAGCCTGATGGAGGAATAAATTTGATGCTTTCCGTCTCTGGCTCTGCTGCAGGCTCATATCTTTTTTTTTTTTTTTTTTGCTCTGAAAATGATTCTTGCGTGTTATTTTATTCATTTTTTAATTATATGTTCCTCTTTTCTTATCTCACATTAAACTTTATGCTTGTAGCTGAGATAGCCTCCTCTCCTCAGGTTTCCGTAGCCATTCCCGAAGTTGTTATTGTGTTGTCGCAGCGGAATAAGGGATTAACATTCTCCCCCTTGAATCCTCTGCGGCCTGAAACATTCTGCAGATTCTTCACATAGTCCAGCGACTGGAGGATACCTTTAGAACAAAAAACAAACGGTGCACAGCGCTTGAAGACGCATCACTAATAGGCCTGAGGGCTCTCAGGCCTATTAGTGATGCGTCTTCCTTCCCTTGCGGCTGTATTTAACGGCAGTTGACGGGATGCACCAGCTGCTGAGAAGGAGACACCTCAGTGCTGACTGTTGTCTCGTTTGCTATTGATGAAATGGACCGGGCCGCTCTATGTGTCGCAGTGCTCTGGTGAACAGCAGGGGCAGGCTGGTGGTTGGCTATGGTGTCTGACCTGACTGTGTTTGCTCAGGGAAAGAGCAGGAGGGAGGGGGGTTGTGTAACTACTGTATGAGAGGAGCAACATCATAAGCCTCCCTGCCCCCACTCTCGGCAGTTTGACTTATTTGACTCTGCAGCCTCAGATCATTGTCAAAGTTTTTGTTTTTGCAGTTTGTTCTCTGCAGTCTTATCTGGCAACAGTTCCTTGGTTTCACACCCTATGCGCTGAAATACGGTCAAATACACAGCCTACCGATGCCTCTACTTTATTCCTATTAAACATCCACTCAGGGGACTACAAAGAAGATGATGACGTATCTTAAGAGGAGCCCCTTGTTAGGTAGTCCCTTTCCTTTGAAGTAGTGGAAACCCACAATGCCCTGCATAGCTATGTGTAGAGAGCAGCAGCGTGGAAATAGGGCCGCATTAGGAGCATCTATAAATAGAGGATTGTATCCTTGATACCACGGGTTGTTTGGTCACACAGTGAAACCGGGTCGACTTATATGGATTTAAGGGAGCAGCTCCCTCTCCCTCCACTTTCTTCTGGTGGAAGGTATGCATGTTTGGAATTTCTCCTCATTGAGGAATCTGTTAAAATGATGCAGAAGGAAGGGACCTCCTCCAATAAGGCTCATTAGAGTTTGCCTTGGCTGCCCCCTTTTGGTAGTATTCCAAGAAAATTAAGCCTCGCTGATGTTTCTCTCCTTTTTTTTTTTTTCTCACTCTGCAAATGTGCAACACTGATCTGCCTGCTTTAACCACGCTAATGTCAGCATCATATTTCCAATCAAATCGCAGCTGCCATCTGAGAACCTGTGTGTGTTGGCATTTGATGCTGTAGTTTTAAAAAAGACCTTTGCCATTTTCTTTGGACCAGATCCAGACTAGTTAGATACACAATTCATGAGGTACCACAGAGCCAGTCAGCTCCTGGTGTGCAGATCATAGTGTGAAGTTATACATAGCACAGCAAAGGCCATATAACTAAATACTCTTAGTCTTACTCATGACATCATGAAGGCATCTTAACACGCAGGAACCACTGTGTAATTTCAAGGTCTGTGCTATCGGAAAACCGTTATTGGAAATTCCTGAGCTTCTGCAGTGTATTGATTGAACAATATCAGGTCTACTGAATGAGTTTTTTTTTTTTTTGAGGACATAGCCAGCGGAGTTGTGTTTTGTTTCTTTTTCTTTTGTCATAGAATCCTGAAGGAATTTTCCAAACAGACCGCTTCACCTCTTCTGCACTATTAGATTTGACTGAATGTGAGAAAGAATGGCAAGTATTTGAGACGCTGTCAGGAGTGGGAAGAGTTCATTCCCCTTCCCTTGCGAAGCGAAACTGGAGTTGGCACTGTGGGGGAGTGTGTGTTCGCTCTGCGGCGTTGCTGTAGTGCACCGTCACGTTCTTAACCTACACAGATGTTTTGTAAAGCAACATGAAATATTCATCAAGAGATTTGCTCAGCAGCCGGCTTCAGTCTTGTGACTGATTCACAAAGCGAACCGGCGATGCTCCGACACCCGCGTTTAATTTAAAAGCAAATAAACAAGCAGAGCTCCTTTTCCTCTTTCTCTCTGGCACACGCAAATAGTCACATACCAACATGCATGTGCACGCACGTCGCACGCACACACCTCCTCATTCTTCATCACGTGTACTGCTGTAGAAGTGCTTGTTATGAGGATGGCTGAAATAATGACGCTGGTGACAATGAAGTCAAATTTGCAGTCTTGAAAAGTGATAATAGCCCACATGAAAGAGAGTGGTGAAATGTGTGTTTTAGTGTACTTTTGTCTGAGTGTGTATGATTGTGTGTTTGCACATTTCCTTCCAGCTCTGGCTTTGCACCAGGAGGCGGTTGCTAAGGAACCAGGAGTGCTGTGCCTCTTATTTCAGTTCAGTTCAGTGTAGTTCAGTTCAGCTTTATTGCCCCTGTGGGGAAATTTGCTTTGCAGCAATAACAAAGAGCATAACAATAAATAGTAAACACTTAAGGCCCGAATACACAAACAAGTGCCTGTGTGTGTGGGGTGGGGGGTGGGGCGGTGGGGGGGCGGTGTCTTGTTGCCTGCACAATTTCTAATATGCAAAACAGATATTTTTTTCCTTTTAAGCAGAGTTAGCAGAGACATATTTCTTATCTGTTACTCATTTGCCCAAAGAAACCTGAACCCTCGACTTTCCACAGCAAGCCTTCATCTAGACAGAGACTTCTCGAACTGCCAACAATCATTAGCAAAAACACCTTGTCACCAGGCCTTTCACAATCATTCATAGAAGTACACACACACACACACACACACACACACACACACACACACACACACACCAGGTGCTTTTTCTATGGAGTGGACTCATTTGAAACTAGGACACTCCTGCCTGCAGTGTCTCAAGATTAGTTAACAGTGGGAATCATCTGCTTTCTTCACTCTACATCTGCTTTTTCAGAAATGCCTCTCTATAAATAGGCTACAGTAAAAAGGCTTTTGAACATTAAAAACAGACACTTTCCATTTGCCATTTTCATCCGTGTCACTGTTCATTTAAGCGTGAGGCCGATGAGTTTGTTAGAAGTAGCTGGTGATCTCATTTTCTGCTGTCTTATTACCTGAATGAGTACTTCGGTCTTCTCTGTGCCAAAGTTTGCATTTGGAAAGGCTTATTCCCAGGGGGTTGAGGCTGATACATTAATGGTCATTTTGTAAGCACTGTTAGATAAATCTGACAAACTGTCAGGATGCACA
Source organism: Chaetodon trifascialis (assembly GCF_039877785.1). NCBI lineage: Eukaryota > Metazoa > Chordata > Actinopteri > Chaetodontiformes > Chaetodontidae > Chaetodon > Chaetodon trifascialis. Next base: position 13,397,653 of record NC_092065.1, on the reverse strand, counting down.
ATTTGTCAAACGTACTATTTGTCCGTCCCAAGCTATGGGAAAATGCTGTGCCTTATTGATAACATATTGTTATGGGCTTTGGTTTCTCAGTGATGCTCAGTAAACAGAGGAGCTTCTATTATTCATGTTACTCAAGCTTAATTTGAAACACCCCACACAATCGTTTTACTGTCGTTTTTTTCCCCTCGCAGCCTGGAACGATGTACAGTAGTTCTTTCTTAGAAGCTGTAGTGATAGCGGGACTGAGGGCTTTGTTCAAGCTGCAGTCGCCTTTTCTGCCATTGTAGAAGAACAGTAAGGAATGAAGAAAATATATTAGAACAGCTAAAGCTAATGCTACAGCCCTGCAATAAATCCTTTTATGCTGCTCAGTTTTTGCTGAAACTACTTTAGAGAGGTGTTGATTCAACTTAATGGTCATTTTGGAGGCTGCAGTTTGTGGTGCTACTGAGCGCACATACGCCTCTTTAACCTATTTGCTTTCTGGCCTGTTACCAAACAAGCTATTCTACATTTTGTGCATGCCATTTAAATGACAATCTGTGCTGTATTAGCATTAGTTTTGTATCTTTTTGACCTTTGTCATCCTTGACTTTGTTGTAATAGCATCCCGCAGTGCAGACTGTTTACACCCTCCCAAAAACTGACCTCTTCCCCATCTTTCTCTGTCTCCTCCAGTATGCCCAGATCACTGCAAGCTCGCCTGTACAGACAAGGGGGAGTGTTGCCACAGCCAGTGTCTTGGCAGCTGCACTGAACCCAACAACGACATGGCCTGCTCCGGCTGCCTCCACTACCACCACGAGGGTCGCTGCGTGCCAGACTGTCCCCCTGACACTTACAAGTTTGAGGGCTGGCGCTGCATCACCATGGACCTGTGCTCTCAAGTGCACCTGCCCGGTGACACTCACTTCGTTATCCACGGGGGAGAGTGCATGCCCGACTGCCCCTCTGGCTTCACACGCAACGAGACTAATCGGTAAAGACGTACCCTTCACTTCTAGTTTATGTCCTGATGATTTAGACGTACCACGCCAGGTGACACTGAATGTGCAAAATATTAAAAGTAATCATTTTGCATCATGTCTAAGATTTGTTCTGTATTTGAACGGGATCGAGACCCAGAGCGAGCCAGAGGTCTTCGTATTTTTTCCTGGCTGATGTTTTTTTCTGAGAGTAGCAGAGTGGTTTCTCTTCAGCATTCACAGACGCTAAAGGCACTTGTGTTCTCTGCGTACGTCTGCATAAAGAATTTATTTGCATAAAGTATCCTTGAGCTGAACTTCACCTGACCTGGCCCGTCACAGTTCCTGTTCTTAAAGTAGGTCTCAGAGCTGGAAGTGCTGGAGGTTTAGAGTATGCTGGACAATTAATGATTCAACAGACTCACCTGACATTTCCTTTGTTTGACATTAACCCAGAATAAGGAAACTTCTTTGTGTGTGACTTTCCTCCCTGTTTTGCCTCGTCAATCCCCAAACTTTCCATGCAGACTCTGCTGCCGCTCAGTTTTTGGCCATACCACTGCTGTTTTGTCTCTGAGGTCAATACAGTGAGTCACTCTCTCACGAGTTCAGATCAGGGCCCATAAAAGATTAAACTCTCCGTGTGAGAGATGACCTTGTATCACATGCAGTGAATTTATTTGCCTGAATCCTTTGGAATGCTTGGGAGTTAAGGAGTGGACAAATGGTTTCTGGGTGAGGAAGGAAAGTTCATGAAAGTGTTTTTCTCGCTCTTGTGACAGTTTCTACTCATGCCTCTTTCTTCTCATTCACTCCCTCCCTCTGCCTCTGCTGTACACAGCATGTTGTGCAGTGCCTGCAACGGCCCGTGCGATAAGCCCTGCACATCCCCAATCATCGACTCTGTGGACGCTGCTCAGTCCCTGAAGGACTGCACCGTCATCGAAGGCAATCTGGACATCAACATCCGCCGCGGAAGTGAGTGCTATTAACATCACATAAACTGTCATTTTTGCAGTGCAGCATAGCTTTGTAGACCATGCTACTGCATACCACTGTGCAGGCTATAGTACACCACAACCTCAGCGGCGACCACACAGATTATTCACGCTAGCAGCTCTATGGGTAACACTTTATATTGAAGTACACATATTCTCCATTAAATTGCTCCTTATTAACATGCATATTAGTAGCATATTGAGAGTCATTATAAAGCACTTGTTCATGCCTTATTCTGCATGATGTATTCTACAATTACTTGGCCAATAACCTTGGAATTACTGCTTATTGATAGTAAGTAAGAATAATAAGTAAGATTAAGACTCGGTAAGTGCTTTACAATATGCTATGTTGCACTTGACTGCCCTGCAAATATTATGATTACTGAGACAGATAAAGAGCCTGGTGGTCTAAGCTGCTGGGATGCACAGTGAGGACCACCAAAACAACATTACATCTGCTTCCTGCACTCTAACCCAATTATCACATTATGCTATAATGCAGTTTATTTGCTCAGTTGACAGGGTGGCTCACAAGCTAATCTCCCCATATGATAAAGCTTATACAATGCAGCGCTCATTGGGATATTTGCGTTAAGAGCCGGTCTGGGTGTCATAGTAGCAGTCGAGGTCCCTGTGGATTTTTTTAAAGTGGCGTTTATACACTGTGTTTATGTTTATCCCCTGTCCCCAGATAACATCGCGTCTGAGCTGGAGAGCTTCATGGGATTGATCCAGAGAGTGACGGGCTATGTGAAGATTCGACACTCCCACGCACTTGGCTCGCTGTCCTTCCTCAAGAGTCTGCGTTACATCAATGGGCAGGAACTCATCGACAAGTATGGCTTGTCTGTGCTGTTTGTCTGCACATTGTGCCTGTGAATGTGTGCATGCTTGTGTGCGGTGACTGAGTGAATTAGAGGACATGAGCTAACCACAGCCCTGCAGGGAGTTGCCACCAATGTGTCATTGAAGTTGCATTGATGTCAGAGGGACTTCTTGGTGAGTGGATGGTGGAGGTGAACATTCATGTAAAGTGATAAATCTAAAAATAACAGCGTCTCGGGACACTGCTTTCAGATATTGCAGTATCATTTTAAAAATGATGCCGACAGGCGAGATAAAGGAGTGTGACTACAAGGCTGAATGGAAAGTCTCAGGTCCGTCAGCATCGCCTTTACTGTGGTATCAGCAGCAGTCTCAGATACGAGGGAAAGTTTTTTTGGTAATGGCCAGGAGGGTCATGGGAAATCCTGTCACCCTTCTTGTTGTCATTTCTCCCAGGGTAAAGTTTCACCCAGAGGAATGCTGTTGAGGATGGCAGACATTCCCTTCGCTCTGGAGGTGTTCTGCTGCTGTTACTTGGGTTGCTGGAGCTCAGCACTGTTTCTGTTTCATGTACAAACTCAGGCTCATTGTCAGAGAGACACACAAACCTGAGCGCCAGCCATGCCCCCCTCTGTTAGTGCTTAACGCTGCCACCAGGTGGCAAAACGTTTTAACCACATTTCTGACACCTTCAGCTTCTATGACACATACAATAAAAATGAAAGAAACTTGTTGCTCCTCTCTGTGAGGTGGTTGTAATCTCCTCTTCATCTCCTTCCATTGTCAGCATGTATTCGTTCTCCGCCATCAACAACCAGCATCTGCAGTACCTGTGGGACTGGAATCAGCACAACCTGACTATCCTGAACGGACGTCTCTTCTTTCGTCTGAACCCTAAACTCTGCATGTCTGAGATCCACAAGATGTGGGATAAGACGGGCATAACTGTGAAGCCAGAGGAGGGTGACTTCCGTAACAACGGCGAAAGAGCCAGCTGTGAGTATTTTCACATGAACTTTGGCAGGTTGATCTGCATTTTTGTTACAAGTGATCTTAAAAGAAGAAACATCCACGAGTTATTTCATTCGGCTTGTGAGGACATGAACAAAGCCGCAATGTGTCGTTTAATGTTTGTGTGTGTGTCTCATTGAGAGTCCTGCTCTGTCACAACAGGTGAAAGTCATATCTTGAAGATCAAGTCGAACATCACATCAAGCCACACGATCAGGATGACATGGGAGCGTTACCAGCCGCCGGGCTACAGGGACCTTATCAGCTTCATAGTCTACTACAAGGAGTCGTGAGTATTCATTAACGAACTCACTTTTTTCCCCTCTCAAACACACAGTCATGAGGCAGAGTGGGAATAAGTGTTTTTTTTTTTGTACAAAAACACTTCTCTTTTGAGCCTGTTTCTTTAAAGTCAGAACTCCTCAAAATCAGAGCTATTTTATGGAAAAACAAAATCTTAGATCATCATATCTGTCTGGTTTTGCATATTTTATCCCAATACAACCCGTGAGCAGTTCACATTGCTGCCAACCATTTTCCAGCTTTGAGCTTTTGGATTCATTTCCTGCCTTTGAGGCATTCTGATTTCAAATGACCAATAGAAGAATTCCTCTAATGGAAAACAACCAAATTCACAACATCATGTTCACAGCATCCATGTCTGCTTGTTGTTTGAGATCTGGGTCTGATTACCTGTCAGATTTTCTTATTGAACTGGTTCAAAGCAAAGGAAATGGCTGCCTTGAAGGTAAATAATAGCTCAAAAATTGTAAAATACACAAGATTTGGAAATAATGCTAAAATATGCGAAACCTTGGGCAAAGTCTTGTAGGATTAATCACATCTTCAAACGTGACCTGGTCTTTTACTTTCATACGAGCAGTCAAGCTTGATGTAAGTAGATGTCATTTTTCGTAAACACGCTGTCATGTCTTTACCAGCCCTTTCCAGAACATCACAGAGTTTGACGGCCAGGACGGCTGTGGCTCAAACAGCTGGCACATGGTGGATGTGGATCTCCCTGTGGATGAAAACTCTGACCCAAAGGTCAGCCTTCAGCACCTCAAGCCCTGGACCCAGTATGCTATTTTTGTGAAGGCCATTACCCTGCAGGTGGAGGACAAACACATCACTGGGGCAAAGAGTGATATAATCTACATTCGCACACGCCCATCGCGTAAGTCTGATCAACCATCCGTCTCTTGGGACCACTCCTGTAGACGATTACTTCTAGAGTCGTTTATAAATGCAATGGTAATGCAATCTATGACTTTGGCTTCATTGCAGTGCCATCAATGCCCAAAGAGGCCCGTGCATATGCCAACTCCTCAACCAAGCTTGTGGTGAAGTGGTCCCCACCAGCCTTTCCCAACGGCAATCTGACCTACTACCTGGTCCGCTGGCAGCAGCAGCCTGAGGACAGAGAGCTCTACCAACATAACTACTGCTCCAAAGGTCTGCATCACTCATTCTACAACACAGTAACCATCTTTTTATTGTCTGAGCTCATGTTTACATAGAGACACAAGATTGGTCGCCTGACTCTCGGCTAGAAAGTGAATAAGTGTGCTTCCCGAAATGTCAAGCTGAAATGTGTCAAAGTATATTATAAGTGGCTGCTGCCCATCCCGAAATGATCTTGGTTTCTCCTAAAACAGAGCTGAAGATCCCGATCCGTATCCCAGCCACGGGGCTCACAGACATGGAAGAGAACACCAAGCCCACCAAGTCTGACCTGGCGGGGGCAGACAAGGGCCCGTGCTGTGCTTGCCAGAAGACGCCCGAGGAGAAGGACCGTGAGAAGGACGACCGCGTCTTTTTTAAAGTGTTCGAGAACTTCCTTCACAACGCCATCTTTCTGCCAAGGTACAGTAAGCCACAGGTGGAGTGGAGATATAGTTTCAGCCTCACAGCGATCCCCGAGCCCGCGTGTTGTAGATGGACCTGGCGGGGGCTGAGCCGGCCCGCTGGGCTCGGCCCTTTTTGCCGGGCGGTGCAGATGAGGAGACATGCTGAGCTGGATCCAAAGCCTTCTTAGCGCGCTTGTGGCTTTCTGTTGCCGTGGCACGGGGGATGTTAGGACCTAGCAGGCAGCAATTTAGGCAACACAAACAAACCCAGGAGAGAGATGTGATTAAGGAGTCTGAAGGGCCCAGTTTGGCTGCACACTCATAGCTGCTTAGGCTTTTGTTCCCCACAATAGGGACTGACATCTGCGTTGTGTTATCATTTAACTTGCTCGTGGCTAAGGATGTTTCACTGTTTCAAAGACTCCCGCTTCGGTCTTCTCTCACACGCCTTTATTCTCACACAGACGGTCACACATGATCTGTGCATCTGCAAAACACTGCATCTCCAACATCAATCACTGCGCAATATGGAGACCTTTGATATACTTGTTGCGAACACCCAGCAGGTATCTTATGATTCCATAGCTTTAAACGATGCCTCTGAGCCTCCAAACTAAAGTTCATTCATTCACACGGTGTCATGGTGCCCTTCTCGTTTTCCTTTGCGGTGCCGTTGTGGAATTGGATCGATATGTCTTTGAAAGAAGGATACTAAAACATAGCTTTCTATTGTAATTGAACTCATATCTGCCCTGCCTCCTTTTCCTCCTCCTACTCCTCCTCTCTCTGGCTGTGTTGATTTGTTATACTATAGCTGTCTAGGAAACAGGCGGGTGGCAGGTCCCGGGCCTGCAGCGAAGGGCTCAGCCTGTGTATGCACAGACTCTCCACTGTAACAGAGCCAGCATTATTACAAACCACTCCAGGCAAAGGCCTCAAAAACCGGGAAGGTTTTTTCAAAAGTTCAGGGTTTAGACCCAGGGTGAGGGGAAAGAGGGCGGGTGAAAACAGAAACAGAAAGAAGAGGAAATGTTTTCCATTCTGTCCCCCTCCACTCGGCACTCCACTCTCCTCCTCCCCTTGCACGCTCTCTTTGTCCGGGATCCTTTTTCTTTTTTCTCTCTCTTTCTTTTTCTTTTTTTTTTTTTCTGGAGCGAGACAGCTGCCAGGAAATGTACAGTGAATCCATCTGGAATTTAAATGAATGAGGGAAGAGCCCCATCAGCGCTAGAAGACAAACAAAGCAGGGAAGGCAGACTGATTTACTGGAGGAGAAGAGGGTGGCTGCACAAAAAGAGGATGGCTGCCAGGCAGCGTCTGTTTAAGTCTGATCCAAAACCTGTTATCAGCTGACTGGAGCGTGTATTTACTGTAGTCACCTGCTGTTGAAACTCATGATAACTACATACCTCTTCTTCCTTCAGATCCAGAGGTCTTTCACTCCTCTCTTTGAGCCTGTAGTATACATCGCTGCAGTTAAGGCCAAGCGCTAATAATGTGCCCTACTTGCCACAGACTGAATGGGTAGTCACGGCTTTCCTCTCTGGATTCCATTGCGTAAAAGGTAGAGCTTTTTTTAGCGGGCGAGGTCAGGACACTAACTGTAGTTACTCACTAGTTATAAGGTCATGCTTCAGTCAGCTGATGAGCCTTCTCACAGTGTTAGAAAGACCCTGCTTAACCCTTCACACTTGTATTGCACATACAGACATTAGATACCTCAAGTTTTCTTTCATCCGGCCTCTCAGTGGGGTCTGTCGTCCGGACAGCTCATCATTCACGAGTCTCACTCGTCTGCGTCTTTAAACTTTGCTCTTTTTAGATATTTTCACTGTTCTTTCAGTAGTAATAGAAGCAGTTTTTGAGCTCTGGACTTCAGATTGTACCGCACCAGTTATAACTGTCAGCGAGGAATGTTGACATGTCAGTGCGACCGGGCTTTCCCACGGATCTGTCTGTTTCTGTTCGCTCCTCCTGTAGGTGTACGCTCGTTCTGACTGTAGCTCTGCTCGCTTAGATCTCTCAGTTCAGCATTTTATTAGTTTGTTATTAGATGCTTAGTCAATCGGCTATTTTGAAAAACGATTTATCATTTTTGTTCTCCATTGGTCGGGCAAAACAAGCAACTTTTGGGTGCCACCTGAGGCTTTAGGAAATTGTGATGTGTGTTATTCACGTTTTATAGACGAAACAATGAATCTATGAATTAAGGACAAAATCGGCAGATCAGTTGCAGTCCTAATTCCCTGTGGACAGTCCGAATCATGAGCTGTATCATATGCTGCAATAAAAACCCAGCCACCTGTTCTTTCCAACAACCAATAGACATTTATCACCTTACAAGAGCTCTGTAAAGGCTCCATATACTGTGTATCACCTGTTGTCACCTGCTGTCACCCCAGCTCTCAGTGTCAGAGCTCAGGACTCCTTCCTTTGTGCGTCCGACTCATCCTATGGGTTCACAGGTAACAGTGAAAGCTCAGTGCCCAGTGGTGTCTGTTGTGCCGCTGCTGCAGTCACACCTGTCAGTGCCCGCTTGACCTCAATAATGACGATGTCCAGCTCCAGGCAGCTCCTCAGCTTATCGTCTGCACTGTGAGACCACGTGTCCATTCACCACAGCGCCCTCAGTTCGGTTGCTGAATATTGGTCATTATGGTGGAACAGTTTGGCTCATAATGTTGGTGTCGCAAAACTGTAAGCCATGTTTTGTCTCTGCATTAGTTTGAAGCCTTTTCCCTTTTAGGCTTTTTGTGTTGATTTGAATATGTTGGACAGACAGTTTTTTTTTTGTTACTGTGGAAAAATCTCTCTGTGAGTCTGTCTTTTCTCTTTCTTTCTGTCTGTCTGTCCACCTCGCTATGATCTGTCTGACCTCATCCTTCCACACAGCTCCACTGGGAGTAGTTTGCAGCATCTGGACACATGAAATGCACGCACACACACACACACAGATGCAAAACACACATTCACTCCACCCGGTTCAGTGAGATGCTTCAGCTTTGTGTAAAATGCTCTCAGATTTATAAGCCTACAATTATTTGTTACAGTAGGATTTCCAGGACATACTTTTTGTCTTTTTTGTGTCTTTTATCATCATAAAGCTCTCGCTGTAGTTAAATCAGCTTTCTCACAGCTGTTGCATCTGTTTGTCCCTCTGTATGACAGACCTCCAGATCGGCGACGCAGAGATGTTTTCGGTGTGGCGAATAACACGCGGCTCCATGAGGGTGCTGGTAGGGGGAACACCACCCTTGGCCCCGGGGATAACAGCACAGATGGCATTCCTCCTATCAAAGAGTACCCCTTCTCAGAGGACAAGAGCACAGCAGAATATTTAGAGATCCCCAACCTGCTGCCCTTCACTGTCTACCGCATCGACCTCCATGCCTGCAATGAGGAGGTGGGGCGCTGCAGCGCTGGAGCCTTCGTCTTCTCCAGGACCAAACCTGCAGGTTAGACACTGACCTGGACATGATGTAGCGCAGTTCCCCTCTTCCAGTACTTTGTAGACAGTCTTGTAATAAGATTGTGTGTGTGTGTGTGTGTGTGTGTGTGTGTGTGTGTGTGTGTGTGTGTGTGTGTGTGTGTGTGTGTGTGTGTGTGTGTGTGTGTGTGTGTGTGTTTCCCAGTCAAAGCAGATGACATCCCTGGGAAAGTGGTCTATGAGAGGAGTGAGAAGGTTGACGGCTGTGTGGTGCTGCACTGGCCAGAGCCCATCATGCCAAACGGCCTCATCCTGATGTATGAGATCAAGTTCCGTCTGGGGACTGAGGTGAGATCCCTCAGATACTTTCCACTCAAAATGCTTACATATATATGAATACTTCTCGGAACAACGATTTGTGTCTCGAATGGCTTTTCTACGAAAAAGCCCATTAAGTATTTAAGTTGCTAGAATTCTGTCTGGAGGCTTTGTGTTTCCACTGTGCACATATTGGACCATGATTGGCTTCCAAACTAGCTAAAATGTCTCAAACTGGTCATATGTTCACATTTTAATCTCAGATTAAGGGGAACTCAATGAAACATCTTCCTCTTTCTATGACCAGAATGCACAGTTTCTGTCGTAATGCCTGACCCTGACTTAACCTTGACTGCTAACCGTCTTTCAAACAGTAACCACAGAGTGTTTGTTTCCTTTCAGCCTGAGAAACACGAGTGTGTGTCGCGACAGCACTACCGCGAGTACAGAGGAGCTCGGCTGACCAACCTGGGCTCAGGGAATTACTCTGCTCGTGTGCGCGCCACTTCACTAGCAGGGAACGGCTCCTGGACGGAGAGCGTGTTCTTTTACGTGCCTCCACCCAAACGTAACACAACACGTCTCACTCAACAAATGCTTTATGTTCTTTACTACTTCAAAGTAAATAAGAAATGAGACCTTGAGTCAGTGCTGATCGCTTTTATTTTTCTGTTCCGTCTGACAGGAGGCGACGATGTTACGTTCTACTTGGTCATCATCATTCCCATCATAGTCACAGTTTTCATCGCCAGCCTCACCACCATTCTCTTCTTTGTGAACAAAAAGAGGCAAGTGTCTTCATGAACATGTTTTCCACATTATCAGACAGGGTCTCTTGATAATGTTGTTCCTCCTCGCTCTGCTCGTGAAACTTAATGACCGGTGTAATGTTAATTAGAGTTAATAGGTGTTGTTTTCATTAACATTCCCCTGTGATAAAGCGTAGACTTCCTGTAGAGAGTTACACATGCCATCCGCAGTCAGAGCTGCCTGCTGACTAACTCCGCTGCCTTTGTGTCAACAGGAATAGCGACAGATTGGGGAATGGAGTCCTTTATGCGTCTGTCAACCCAGAGTACTTCAGTGCTGCAGAGAGTAAGAACCTTAAATATCCTCTCAGTTTTTCTGTCATAGTCCGGTTTTTGTAAGTGGTGTTGACCCGCTGTCCCACGTTTCTTGCCAGTGTACGTCCCAGATGAGTGGGAGGTGGCCAGGGAGAAGATCACCATGCACAGGGAGCTTGGCCAGGGCTCCTTCGGGATGGTGTACGAAGGCATCGCCAAGGGAGTGGTCAAGGACGAACCCGAGACACGAGTGGCCATCAAGACGGTGAACGAGTCGGCCAGCATGAGGGAGCGCATTGAGTTTTTGAACGAAGCCTCTGTCATGAAGGAGTTCAACTGTCACCATGTGGTAAGAGGGACACGGCCTACCGTCAGGCACCCGAGTGAGGAAAGCCTGAAATAAATGCAGATAAATCATCCCAATATGGCTAAAAATAAAGCAACTACAAGACGCTGCTCTCGATTATCGTTACATCCTGATTAATCTGCGTAGATGCAGAGAGAAAGGTGTCAGCAGGTCACGGGCAGCGAGCACAGTGTGATTGTCTTTGCTCAGCAGCTCCAGCCTGAGGCAGCGTTCAGCCTCCTGGAGGTTGTGTACATTCTCTCATCAGCGTGATCGCAGCCTCATTAACTACGTTACACAGATGTGTTAAAGATTTTCCCTTTGGAAAGCTGATGTTACAACTTTTTTATCGAGTGTGGCTGATAAAAAGCTAAATACTCTTAAATTCTATTTGAATAATTGAAAGGAAGTTGATTTTTTTTTTTTTTTACCATCTTCAAAGCAAATTAAGGAAGAACTGATTTTCTAGTATTGATAAAAGATGTGAAATTTGAGCAGCTGCCTACCCACTGATTTTTTACTTTATACTATATACTGATCTTTGTAGTTTGTTGTTTTTGCAGTTCGTATACAAGAAATCAATATAGACATCTGCCATCGGACATCAATCAAACTGGGACTTTACACAGCCTCACAGAGAGGAAGTCAAAAGTTTCTCCTGACATGAAATAGTTATTTTGTGTTTTCTGATCTGTTCCTGGAGCTGTTTCACCACCATCTGTTGTCAGCTTGATTTTTTCCCCAGCTGTGAGCATCTTCTACATTTCCTTTGTGCATTGCTTTGTGGGAAAATTATGTCCATCAACAGCACACTCAAAAGCATTTTCAGCTCGCTGACTCTTTTGAGTTTTGAGTCCCTTTTCCTGTACGAACACACTACACACTCAAAACCTGCTCAGATTTAATGTGTGTTTTGGATTTGGGACTCGGCTTTTGACTTGTACCGCTTGACCTCTGCTGTGTTCTGATTGGTGCAGGTGAGACTGCTGGGCGTGGTCTCTCAGGGACAGCCAACCTTGGTGATTATGGAGCTGATGACCCGTGGAGATCTCAAGAGCTACCTGCGCTCTCTGCGCAAAGAAGTAAGAAGCTTTTCCTCTCTCTCTCTCACACACACACATAGACACACACACACTTTTGGGGACACTACATACACTTACATTCATTTCTTAGAGACTTACCCTAACCACCATTTGCCTTACCCTCACCTTAACCTGAATCGTCACCCTAAAATTTAAAGGTTCACATTAAGGAGACTCAGATTTATGCCCCCACAACATCAGTAATACACACCCACACACACTTCAGCTATATAACAGATTCTGTCTCTCTCTTGCAGAAGCAGGTGATTGTGTGAATTGTCCTAAACACACATGCTAACCTGTGAACACATACACACACCCTGTTTCCTTTCTTTCTGTCTTTCTTGTGCGCCCACACGTACATTTCCACACACAACGTCCACCCTTCACTTTGTAATGCTGACCTGTAACCTGTGTCAAAGATGAGATGAAGAGTGACTGAACAGCGTTGTTTTGGTGCTCTTCACCCTCTCACCTCATCCCGTCTCACTCTGCCACAGAACTCCACCAGCCAGGTCCTGCCCCCACTCAAAAAGATGATCCAGATGGCGGGGGAAATCGCTGACGGCATGTCATACCTAAATGCCAACAAATTTGTCCACAGAGATCTGGCTGCCAGGAACTGCATGGTAGCTGAGGACTTCACTGTGAAGATTGGAGGTAAGTCTAGTTAATGCGATGCCACCAGCCTCCACTGGTTGAACCCTCTCTACCGGCCTTGAAAAACAAGTGTTTGGATTTCAGCAAGTGCCTGAGGCAGTGGCTTCTTAATGTAGATGGACAGAGGAAGGGATGGAGGGAGGAGGTGAGGGAACGGATGAGCTCTCAGGAGCTTCCTCTCCCACACAGAATGAGCGATGTTTTGCGGCTTCCCCAACCTCTGTTTTCATTTTTCTCTACAGATTTTGGCATGACCAGAGATATTTATGAGACGGATTACTATCGAAAAGGAGGGAAGGGCCTGCTGCCTGTCCGCTGGATGTCTCCGGAGTCGCTGAAAGATGGCGTGTTCACTACAATGTCTGATGTCTGGTATGAGAACACATCAGTCTATTACACACACGCACAATCCTGCATTATACATGTACAAACCTTCCCTAATCCAGAGGGCTCGCAAAGTATTCCAGAAATGCCTACATATTGCGTGTCTGTCTGCATGTGGATGCGCTAAACCACTTCATGATGTGGAGTCAAAACTATAAAAACACACAGATCGCGACTCGGCCTACATTCTTGACAGCATTCTTTCTTAACAGTGCGAACATGCATTTCCTGCCCTCCGTCCTTCCACTGTATGTTATGACAGCTAGTACTTCCAAAACCATCAAAAATCTTCTGGTTTCCAGCTGGCCCTCTGGAAATTCCTCTCTCTCCGTGACAGAACAGTATAGAACAAGATAAGTTTTTTTTCTTCCGGGCTCCTTTTTTTATGCCAGCTTGCGGTGAAATCTCAGCACACAGTTCTGCCGCATTTTTCTATCTGGAGCGATATTGCTTTAGAGAAATACAAGTGTTTACTAGCTCCCTTGCAAGTTTTTGTTTCCCAACTCAAAATGTCCCATGGGTCAGTCCCTAAGAGTGGGCCTAAACTGCTCCAGATGTTCCCAAATGATAGGTTGCAGTGCCAGCACAAACCCACCTCCACATTTGCGTACTACATCTTCCTCTTTGATGTTGCACAGATGAACTTTAGTGTAAGGCGAACCCGTTCTGGGCTCCGCAAGTAGGTGACTTTTATTTTGTTGATCAAGAATAGCTGTCTGAATGTGGCTTTGTCTGTCAGCACAGGACTGTTTCAGCCAGTTCTGTGCAGTGGTGTAACAAGGCGGTAGAGTTTACTCTCAGAACTCGTGCCAGTGGTGAAAATATGACTAGCAAGAGTGAACAAATATTGTGGTCTTTGTTAGTCAAGTTAAGAATTTTGCTCATGAATAGTTTCACAGTAATCTAGTTTGAGGTTAAGCTGAGGTGATGTTTACTATACTGAGGCTTGTCCTGCAGTAATGAAATGGCTGGTACACTGATACACAGCTGACCTTATTCATAATACGTAGGCTGCCAGGTTTTTAGGTTGTCAGGTTCCTAATGCCTTTTTCAGATGGTTAGGGGATATTAAGGGTTATGTTATTAAGATCATAATTCATGCATAACAACAGACAGTATGCTGCTAAAATGCATGTTAATAAGCAACTAGTCAATGGTGAACATGTGTACCCTAATATAAAGTGTCACCATGTTGCAGTACTTGAAGCAGGTTGTTTTGGCCACTTTGGGTCAGAAATGCACAACAAGCTGAACATTAGAGTAACATTTTAATGACTGATTTCAATTTAACACAAGTGGAGATTACTGTTAAGATAAAAAGCTGAATTGATAGATTTTTTTGTCCGCTTTGTGGAAGCAGAGCAAGCTGGAAACTCAACACTGACATAATATTGCTTTAAAAAGTTGAGCTGTGTGTGTCTGCAAAATCAGGTGATGATACTTTGTCAGCTCTCACAACACAGTCATTTGGCCCACTGTTAATGCAAAAATACTGATCAGCGCAGCTCCATAACACTGTTTTTTGTTCGCTTCTTCAAAAAAAAAAAGTATGTTATTATTATTTTTTTTTTGCGATTTACTCGCTAATAAATTACAAATTCAGTTTCCACATTACCATGTGATGCAGCTGCAGCGTAGTAATGCAGTAAGTTTTATATTATACACAGTGAATAAATTCAGCCCATTATATTGACTGTGGAATTCAAACAGGAAGCAGAGTTTTAGAGAAGAAAAAACACACTGGATGCCAGAAAGGTGGAAAAAAAAAACACAATTCAGAAGTCAAAAATACTGCAGAATGCTTTGAAATGTGGTCACTGTTAATGGAAGGTTTACTGTACATGATTTGTGATCAGACGGAATGTGAAGAATTCTGCACAGACGACGACTTGGACTTACTTTATGAATGATGTTTTTGACCTCAGATCTTCATCAGGTACAAAATAAAAGAATTACTTAAATGAATTGGAAGGTAAAATGTAATGTCCTTAATAAAATGAGTACATAAGAGCATCAGTATTCATGATTGTGTCTACAGTCGAAGAGCACCTGTTTTGTGTAGTAAATATGTTGTAATAGACAAAACAAAAACACTAGCTTAGACCTTTTTAAATGTAAGATGGATTTAGGAGTAATAAAAATAACCTGCTGTGCTCAGTGCAAAAATGTAAATCTGTTTTCTGAAATGGTCTCATTTCTTACCGCAGGTCATTTGGTGTCGTGCTGTGGGAGATCGCCACCCTAGCAGAACAGCCTTATCAGGGCATGTCCAATGAACAAGTGCTGCGCTTTGTCATGGAGGGAGGACTCTTGGACAAACCCGACAACTGCCCCGACATGCTGTGAGTCTCCCTCTTATCTGTGATCAATGATGGTGCAATATCACCCATGTCAGACCTTCCAGGTTTATGTTACAACACCCTTGAAGGATGTATTGTTTTACCCTCCACTGTCACCGCCTCGCACGCCTTCTGTACCGTTGATGGTTTGCCCGGCGTCTATTTTAAGTTGTGGTTCTAAGTGTGTAGGATATCATGTGATGTGTAAGCTAAGGTACAGCCAAGATGAGGCCTGACATTAACGTCACAGGTTAAATGTGGCCCGTTGACGACATGGCCCCGGTGGTCAGCTGGCAGCGAGAAGCCTCCTCACCCGTCAGCATCGGCCCATAGAAGGGATGCCACGACCCGTGTGTGAAAGATGCCCCTCATTCCTGCCGCCGGGAACAGGCGTGAGGAGGGCGATGGTGTCTGTCCGTCAGCAAAGGGAGAGACGGGATTCCTTAATTCATCTATAATTCATTAGTGAATCACCCTGGCTGTGAGAGAAAACACAGGACGGCCTGCGTTCCTCCTTTTCCTCCCTGACCTCAATAAGAAAGCATTCTGCTCTCTCCCCTCCCACTCTCCATGGCTGACCTCACCTTAGAAAGAGAGTGCGGGTAGAAAAAAAAAAAGAGGGCCGAGTGTTGTGCAGACACAGACCTCCGGTTTCTATGGCAGCCTGACTGTTTTGTCCTGATTACAGGAGTGTGTGGATTGTGTTACAGAGGTGGTGGTGGTGGGGGTAGCCTCCCGGTCTGTGAGCAACACATGGGGAAGTCAGGCTGCTGGTTGCCTCTGCTGTTGTGACTTAATGGAGATTTCCAGAAGACTGCTGAAGTGTAGTGAAGCCAGACATCCATACAAAGGCTGAATAGACAGATACAAGAGGAGGAAGAGGAGGGATAAAAGACAGAGGGATGAGTCATATTTGGAGAGCTTTGAACGCCTTGTACTGTCTTTCTCATGGGCAGGTAGCTGTGGGTCACTGATTGGATTTCCCATGTTTCTGTCTCCAGTTTCTTATAGACAAAAGTGCATTCTCTCTCCCTCTCTCTCGCAGGGGTTGAGCGAAAATGAAAGGCAGACTCTGATATTAAACATCGCGATTTATTGCCGAGCGTGCAGTATCACTTACAGTGCTATTATACATCAAGGTTTCATCACGCCGAGGATGTTGCATGTGGGAAGTTTTGTAGTTGTGTTGCAAGAGATTCCTGTTCAGGTTTATTACACATTTAGCGTAGATGTTTGGGGGCTGCTCTGGACTCACACTTGGCCCGAAAGCGCGTCTGTTTTTTATTTTATCTGAGTGTCTCAAGCTTTGCGTCCATCGCTTAGTCTGGGGAAATTTTGGCTGCATCTTGACAAGTGCACGTTTTTTGTTTTTTTTTTTGTTTAGCGAAAGTCTGACTGCCTCCAAATTTCGTTTCGAAACCACCATTTTTAACACCATCACACCAGCTTGTAACACTCAATTTGTATCTTGGTTTACTGATGTGACACAAAAGGTCAGGCTAACCTAGGCCAAGTTTATTGACACATACAAGGGGTTTGACATTCGCTCTCACTACACTTCCTGAGATGACACAGATACGAGTGTACAGCTAAACAAAGATAATGAGCTAAACAGAACAAAAGTATCAGAGCGAGTTTTTATCATCCAAAGGTAAAGCTTGTTAAGTTAAGCTTCATTTATACAGAGCATTTGGTTTGTTAAAATGGAATTAAGTGTAGCAAATGTGCATGAACAGGTAATCGACTGAGTAAACAAAAAAAGGCAAAAGTTTGCAGTAAAAATAATTAAATAAATAAATGGTGGCAACACACAAACAAAAAGTGAAACTGAAGTTGTTGTTTGACCTTGAGCAGCTCTTTTCATGCCAGCTGAAGAACGAGGCATGTTGCTAACGTCAGTGATGACAGCTCAAATATAAGTCAATTTAGCTTAATGGCAGTAGCATGTGTCCGTGTGCGCCGTGATTGGCAGGACGCTGACACGAAGTCGGGATTTACTGCAGTGTTTGTTTTCTAAATTTGCATCAACAAGCCTCGTGCGCAACAACAGATGGTGGGGCAAGATTTTTCAGCAGACAGGTTACCCCGGAGCGGCCCGGCCCGGCTCCAACCATCACGCCCTCTTTTCATGGGAGGTCCTCGCTGCCTGGGTTTGGACATCTGAATGTCAACTTTAAGACACTCGCTGTGCTGCTGAAAAACAAGCCAGAGCCGCCGCCCCCCTGCTGCTTCAGAGCATGAAGCGAGCCGCGTGCTTAGGAAAGCTCTACCCATAATTCCTCTGTGCAGAGAGGAGCTGGCACCCAGCTGCAGAGGCTGGTGTAGACTGCAAAGAGACCACTGGGAGAGAACGAAAACAAGAGAGAGGGAACAGCAAGTGTGGAGGAGAGATGACTGAGGTGTTTATGTCAGCGGGCCTTCGAGAGTATTCTTAGCTTGTTTGTGTATAATTGAAGTTGTGGTGTGTGGTGCAGCACCACACAAAACTGTAATAATTCTCCCTTTTATGATGTTGTTTTGACATTCCCAAAGCTCGGCTGCTGGCCTGGCACAGTAACCTTACGTACAGTATGATTTACTGTGCTGCTGACTACATGCTACATTACTGATCTTGCTGTAATGTAACAATAAATAAAACATCGAATTCTAAAATGTCTCCTTTGAATGACAGTCGAAAAAAGTTTTTGGATTGACCTGATGCACATAATTAAAAGTCTCGTTGTAGCTTCTGTTTCAGTGAGCTGTAGTTAATGAAGCGTTTCACTGAACAGTTAAATTATCTGTCAACAACAAACCTGTGTGATTTCACTCGTCCTCTTTACAGGCTCAATTCTAAAAACGTCGGGATGCTGTGCAGAATGTGACGATTTGCTAATCCTTTTTAATATACACTCAATGGGAAATAGTACAAAGACAATATATTTAGTGTTTGACCTCATCAGCTTCATTGATTTTGCCAAATATATGCTTATTCTGATGCCAGCAGCATGTTCCAAACAAGCTGGGGCAGGAGCAGCTAAAGACCGGGTTGTGGAATGTTCCAAAAACACCTGTTTGGAACATTCCACAGGTAAACAGGTTCATTGGTAACAGGTGATCGTGTCATGATTGGGTATGAAAGGGGCATCCTGGAAAGGCTCAGTCGTTCACTAGCGAGGATGGAGCGAGGTTCATCACTTTGTCAAACAGTTGTTGGTGAACACATTTTGTTTGCAAATGACTGCATTCTGGTTTTATTTGCATTTTACACGGATTGTTTTTATTGTATCATTACAAGGCCCAGAATGGATTTCAAAAAAATGGCAACAGGAGAACGAATCAAAGCATCTGTTCTGTCAAACTTTTACTGTAGTTACCGGCAGTAAGTGTCTCCTGCCACCTGCTGGTGAGGAACAAGAAGTCTTCTCCACTTCTTCTGCCGGTCTGATTTTACAGAGCTCACATGCTCTTGCGCACATTGAAAGAGTTGCTGGCTGCTTTACTCGTTTCTCGTGTCTGCACTGGCTGTGAAGTAATCTCCTCTTACCACGGTTACACAATGAGATTGGGACAAAATCCACACTTCTTGTTTGGTTCAGACAAAGCTTATTTATTTTGAGCACAAAATTCAAAAATTCATAGTAGAAACTTTTTGTGAGTGCTGTGTTAGACTTTATGCCAGAATGAAGAATCGACTATACATTACTAACCCCTTTATGTTTTGTACTTCACTTCCAGGTTTGAGCTGATGAGGATGTGCTGGCAGTATAACCCCAAGATGCGTCCGTCCTTCCTGGAGATCATCAGCAGCATCAAAGACGAACTGGATCCTCCCTTCAGGGAAATGAGCTTCTTCTACAGCGAGGAGAACAAGCCGCCGGACACTGAGGAGCTGGACATGGAGGTAGAAAACATGGAGAACATTCCACTGGACCCTGCATCCACCAGGCAGCCTTCTGCTGCTGCTGCTGCCCCCTTGTCGGGCTGTACGGGAGGCACGCCTCCTCCCTCCACCCAGCAGTTATCCCCCATGCAAGGCCCAAGTACTCCATTACTGGGACCTGTGTCTCCCTCCTCCCCGGGCCCGGTTGCCTCAGCCTTGGCGTCTCCAGGCCAGGCCTTGGACAAGCACTCAGGACATGTTTCGGCCAACGGGCCTGTGGTAGTGTTGCGGCCCAACTTTGACGAGATGCAACCGTATGCACACATGAACGGGGGCAGAAAGAACGAACGGGCGTTACCACTGCCCCAGTCATCGGCCTGCTGATATCAGACCAGCCCCTCCTCCTCCTCCTTTTACACAGGGTAACACAAACCTCTCCTCCATCTCTTAAGGAGGGATGGATGAGGTAAGAAATGACTTTCTTCTACTGTGTGCCAGTAGATGACCTCTCCACTCCTTTAAGGTCAAACATGAACTCTAAAAACTGAGAAATAGCACAGAAACCTGCTAAAGCATTTGGAGTTTGGTGGCACAGACTCGACACTGGGGAACTCCTTCCTGTGCAGCCTGTACTTCGGTCTTTGTTGCATCGGTCCTTCGAGGAGGACAGTGATACAGGCGTGTATCCTGACTTACAGATGTAGACATGAACTTAAAGAAAATCTTTTTTTTTTTAGCATATCTGCCAGCAAATCCAACAGAAGAGCACTTTTTCCTGATGATTTCAGAGAGGATGTTGTGGATATCTGAGTGTGTATTTATACAAACACGTGATTCTCTCTATAATATGGTATAGCTCCATTTCTAAATGACTTTCCATCAAAATGACTTTGTTTGCATGAGCAGGCCGGCTCATGTCACGTGAGGATGCCTCAATTAGAAAGCGTGGACTGAGATCATTGTTTCATTTTCCTGTCCGTATGTCTGCGGGTGTAGGTCCCGTCAGAGGCGGGTCAAATGGAAGAGGAGGGCCTATTGTGTATCTGCCAAACTATTGCCAAATCAAGCTTTTTCTTCAGTTTCATACAGGTCTCCCTTCTTGCTTGAGGCTGTGATTCAGAGCTGAGATGAGTCTGTTCAGGAAGTCACACTGAAATTGTTTGGTGGTTTTTTAGACTTCATGCTAATCTTTAGTACCAACAGCTCCTGGAGCAGCTGTGTGTGTGTGTGAGGTTATAAGAGGACAGAATTCAGTGTCTCTGTTGAGACGGGCTGCATGCACACCTGCAGCCAAGGTTTTCTCAGAATATGCAGCGTCTGCAATTGGGGGTGGAATAAATCTAGCAAGCTTGGTGGTACTTGGAGGAGAGACACAACACTAAATTTCTATGAAGTGATTCACATACAGAGGCCAGTATAAGAGCAGGGCCAAGTTAGCGTCATTCAGGCAATAAATCAAATTTACAGTTCCTTTCAAATCAGCAGACACTATAACAGTATGATATTTGTACGAACAACCAGGTTCTTAACTATAACTGACAGTTACTAAACATTATGTAAGCACCAGCCTGTAGATGCACACACACGAGGAATCGCCGCTTTTTTTTTTGTCTCCTGTGATAATAAACTGGACATGTTTGGAGTCTGAAGACATCAGCTTGGGCATTCTTCAGGATTTTCTGTCATATAACCAACAATATATCAGTTGATTGAGAGAAAAGAACAGATAGATTGATAAATAATGACAATGATCGTCCGTTTTGTCCCTGTATTTGAGAAGCCAGCAGTCTGTTTCTTATGATGGGCTCACCAAAACTTTCTGTAGCACCACCAAAGTCCATTCAGATCAAACTGTAACTTAAACTTTGTGTGACTCGAATCAGCCAACTCTGAATCACAGCCTCAGACTGTTTTCATTAAAAAAAAAAACAAAATCCAAGTGTTATAAGTCTCACACTGCAAATCACTGAACTTCACAATCGAGGGATACGTCTCCGCCTCCACCTTCATCCATTCAAACCTTATCTGACGTTTTTTTTCTTTAAGTGTGCGTTTCACGTGGGAGGTGAGCACCGTTCGCTGATACTGCTGTTCGAGTGAAATGGCACCAAATACACAACAAACAATCCGAGTCGGAGACAGAGAAGGAGAAGGCGTTGGGTCAGGTTTTAGCAGCCTGGAGACAACTTTTAAATCACGGCAGGTCTCTTTTGGAATAGTCATTAGTTTCTCGACATTTCAAACACACATAAAGGTCTTACAGTTGTATTTTAGACTGCAGGATCGTTTTTATACACATCATTGGTTTTGTCACTTTTTAAAAAAAAAAAAACAACCTTTTTATGGTTCGAAATGTTTGCCTCTTATGTCTGTACAGAACAAAAGCTGCTATTTTATTCTTTTTCTCTTTTGGATGTTATATATAAAGAAATCCTTCAGGTTTGGTATTTTATGGTCTCCACTACAGTCCGTTTCTTATATCTTCAAACTCTGTTTAAAAAAAAAAAGAAAAAGAAAAAAAAAAGATTTTAGATATAGAACCATTTTTTTTTCTGTTATCCCAAAAGGTTTTCTGTAACACTATATTTTGCTCATTGCCTTTTATTTTTATGAAATCTTTCCTCCTGTATTTGTTTTGTGGATGTCTATATTATTATTATTAATATTATTATTATTATTTGGAATGGACACCTTAGCTCGATGTGTGAGTGTGTACTTTCTGCACCCTTTTTGTACTTGTTGTCTAGCACTGCGCCTAGCGTTGCCCTCTAGGTGCGACTCAATCTCAGGTCAAAGTAAAGGCTTTGCTTTCTCCACACATTCTCATGATCGTCCTCTACTTGTCTCCCCCTCCCTTTACCATGCTTTGTTGAGTCCGGTAGTGCCCTCTCTCCTTCCCGCTGGCCCCTGACTGGCCTCTACAGCATACTGTACCTGCCCCCCCCCCCCCCCCCGCCTCCTTTTGAAGTCAGGATCAGTTCCAGCATATGAGATATTGACTTTATACCAGATCTGGTATTTTAACCCATCCATTTCCTGCCTCTTCTTGACTCAATAGGGCTAATTGGGTTGTCTTGTTTGCCTTAATTATGCCAACCATTCAAAATCCAATGTTTTTTCCCCACATTTTATTTTTATTTTTTGTAACTTACACACTCTCAAGCGCAATACAACGCCACTTCTGCTCATGTCGCTTCTTCAAAGTCAGTCCAGGTCTTATTGTTTGTCGTCATAATCACTGCTTATGAAAACCAAATAAAGGATGGGTTAAAGTCCAGGGAAGGGAACACGTTTCAATGTTATGAATGGAAAAAGGTCTTAAAACGGAGACTGAAGCGGTGAAAGTGTTTTGAAGGATTTCTCCTCATCTTTTGGAAAAGTTGCCTGGTGATTATTATTATTATTATTATTTTTTCCCGTTCTTTGAAGTTTTTTTTTTTTTTCTGTAGGAGTGTTATTTATTTATTTTTTTTTAATTTTCCTTTTGTGATATCAGTTTAAATCACTGTATAAATGCCCCATGATTCAGTATAAAGTTGGATTTTTTTGTATGTATTTTCTTTGGTGTCATGCCTGGGGGACTTAAAAACTTTTTTTTTTCCCTTCAAGTATATATCTACCTCACTCTTTTTAAAATATATGTATGCGTATGGAAAACAAGGACATCTCACTCTTTCTCATCAGTTTGTATAGGAACTTCATCATCTGGATAAAACACCACAGGGATCTAGAGAAACCTCACAAAGCGGAAGAGGACAGGAGATGGAATATCTGTGTGGAGGTTTAAGCGTTGTAAGTTCAGCCCACTGATATCTGGTCCAGTGGTTTCATTCTCTGCAGAATCACTTTAAAAAGGTTGGTTATTTATGAGTTAATTATGTAAAGTATGCTTTAATTTGACCCGCTCGATTACAGCGTTTCAAGGTTTACAGCAGGTGCAGGACAGGATGCGATAAGACAAGAGGCCGCAGCACAACGTCAACATCAGACATTCCATCTCCGCTTGACTCCCGACGTATAGTCACAACCTCAAATCCTCAAAAGACAGAAGCCTTCATTCTCCTCATCTAAAATGCATTTATTTAGAAGTCTAAGCAGTTATCATGGGGAACATTTCTAAAAAGGGAAAATGTTTTATTAAACCTCCAAGAACATCTCTCAGCTTATTCAAATCATCCACACATCATTTGAACTCTCAAAAAACTACATTTGGTTGTAAGGATCAGCTGGACATTTCTTCACTTTCGATACATTTATAGAGATAGCAGCAAGTCCACCTCCTACGTGTTCCTACCTTCAGTCCTGAGTGGACGGTTTCAGTCGTTCTTTTAAGTCCATGTTGGATTGGATTTGTTTTCCATGTCAACTCTTTGTGTTTATGTGAGCGCCATCAGCTCCCCTGTCCAAGTCTTTAGCTCTAGTGATAGCCAGTGTCCACTGCCATCACGGTGAATCTCTTAGTGAGCGCTTTGTGGTCATTTGTTCGTAAACCCAACACGCCTTCTCTGGCCTGTTGCACTGCTACTTAACACAAATGCTGCTGGTTCAAACGGCCGCCTCAGTGGATCTCATGTTATCATAAATGTTGAGTGTGATGGTGGCAAAGGGGCTTTTATTTACATCCCAAAGCTTCTCGTAAAACCTCTCGCAGAGTGCTGTCTCACTGCAAGGGCTCCTGAGCTGGAGGCGCAAGCTAATTTGGAAAAATTCTTGCAGAAGTTTAAACCCAAAAGCAATAAAAAAAAGAAAGGAAATGGGATTATGAATAGGCCACTGGGTCGCTTCTAATGTGAAATCTGGGTGCTCGATCGAGGTTCTTCTTCAGCATTTTATCTGTGCATGATTGAAGAGAATACCAATCAGAGAGTGAACGCTCTTTTGGTTGATTGCTGCTGAATATCACATTGGTACAGAGATCACCACTGACAAGCAAGCAGCTTGTGTAGTTACTCAACATATCTGTGCATTTATTATTTGTTTTCCGTCTGGATGTATGTAATGATGAAACACAAACATTAATGATATATTTTCAGTTCTGGGAGTAGTAGACAATACATTGACCTGTTGTGAGGTGAATTACTGTTGAATTACTAGTTACCATTAGATCACAAACCTGTCATAACTGCAGCATTTAAACAAACACGTGGACATATTTAGGACAGGGATGTTGCGTAGATTACGGGTAGTCATGGTAAAGAGTAAACATGATTAGAAACAAATGGTAGGCGTAAGTTTACAGCTTCACACTAGTTGCTTTTTTTTTGCAGATTTTCAGCATAAATATACAGTAACTAAAAAAAAAACATGCAACTTAGTCATCTTTATCATTTCAATTCTACAGAATGTTCTTCATGCAAACCTCAGGTTTATGGAGGATGCGTCAGTGCATTCAAACTGCAATAATAAGTTTGAGGTTTATCATTGTCATGCCTCGGTTTTTATGATTTGCATTCCTATACCTTCTGAGGGGGCCTTGGTCTACTGCTATGATTTTATGATAATACTTTCACAAAACAATCTCTGTGTTCATTACCTGATTGGGGAAAGAAATAATCCAAAAAAAAAAAAAAAAAAACTTCACTAGACTGTCTTTTTCGAGCTCTGTATCTGAGGCCTCAAAGTTTTTCACACCTATAGCTGAGATGGTGTATTTTTGACATGCCGTCTCCAAATGTGTATCTGAGAATTTCTTGTATTTTTCTTTTTTTTTCCTGAAATTTTGAATAAATAAATGAATGAGAACTCTGACTGTTCTATTTGATTCCCTCTGAGGCCACCGTTTCTCGTCCAGGTCAGTCAGTGATGCTTGTGTGGTGTTATTAGAGGGTCTACCTCACTGTGACTGGCTGTCTGAAGGGTCCTCCAGCTGGTCGAGCATGGTCCGAATGAGGGTCTGCAGCAGAGGTACCAGTCTGTCAGCTGAGCTCAGCCTGCCAGATGAGGGTATGTGTATGAGGGCCGCTCTCCTCCCACCGTGACACAGTGAGCAGTAATACGCAAAATCACACAGGTACCTGAGGAGGAGGAGGAGGAGGAGGAAGCGTTATCTCATGTTCTTGAGTGTCTGTCAGCACAGCTCAGGAACAGACGTCTACCTGCCAGCGTCTCTTGAATAAATTACATCCACCCCTGCTTGTCTGAACTCTTTGGAGACAGCCCTCATGTTAATGACCGAGTCCAGTTTCTCTGGTCCTCCTTCCAGACAGCAGTGACTCTCAGGACAGAAGCCGCACACATCTCTGTCTCTGTATCCGCTGTTCTTCCCCGTTTGCTCCAGAATGACGACGCTGGAGCCTCTGGCCGTGCCTAAGTGCACAGCAAACTGAGACACACACAAATACAGAAGGTAGAGTGAGATATTCTCTTCTCATATCACAACCACAGCGTATTTATGCATTTCAACAACACTGCACCTCCATGAGGGCTGTAGCAACCACTGAGGACACTGAGATCAAGGTGGAGGACATTTATGGTTTGATTCTGGTGTTTTTGGAAAAAATATGTTTAAATTAGACTTGTTTTAGGTTGATAAATCAAATGAAATCATTATTTTATTCCTGGTTGTGTGGACTGGTCTTTGAAACAGCATTTAGACCTGTATGTCCAACGTGTCAATATATCAATGCAAGTCAACAGTTAAATGAAATAGCATTTAAAAATTTCGCTTTATTTTTGGCAGCTCCTAAATTCCTTCAGTATTTCTTTAAAAAAAATTACCTTTGGTTGAAGAGTTTGCCAAATGTCAGCAATGATTTTCTGAGTCTGAACATAACTCACTGGTACCTCCTTAATGTAAACATCAATCCGCTCTCCCAAGCCGAACACCTTCAGCCCCTTTAAAATAATGAAACATTAGACATTTTAAGTCTTTACGCTTCACAGAGGACATTTTATACTGACTAATTTGACATATACTTTTTTTTTAAACATTTTTTTCAAACACTACCTGGGCTGCTGTCCAGCTGGGGTTCACTAAGAACTGCCGGAAAGGTCCAAAACCTGAAAAACGGATTAAAAAACTTCAAATTAAGGCCGGTTTGAAAATGTTGGTGTATTCATGAGCAAACGTGCTGATTTACCTGTAACAACCACAGTTTCGCGGCCCTCCATGCTCCATGTGAGGGAGGATAGTTTGTTACGCACTTCATGTCAGGACACTGAAAAACAAAGCGGGTTATTTTAGCTCCCGCAGCTCCGCTTTTTGTACGCTCGGGGGCGCTGCTCCCCGGCAAATAAAGGATGTGAGGCGAGTGGAGAAGTGATGCATTCAGGTACCACCGGTAAGTTCCGGAAAACTTACCCCCTCAGATCTACTAAACTTACACATTTAATTAGCTTGATAATGAAAATAAACGGTTCTTTCATTTTCATTGCACTTGCAAAAAACTACCATACTATTACTATTATTTACCACATACCTTTCAATACATTATATTCACAATTCATTATTAATTAATTACAAATTTATATTTCCTGTTCTTTGTTCTGGCACTGTACCTTTAAACATACTGTATATACACACATGTATATCATAGGTAAATGTAGTGGAGTACAAAGTAGAAGTCATCTAGTACAGTACTTGAGAAAATGTGCTTTTAGTGGCCCAATATACAGATGTACTAACAATTGGGAGGG
The DNA here is from genome assembly GCF_039877785.1 of Chaetodon trifascialis. Classification (NCBI taxonomy): domain Eukaryota; kingdom Metazoa; phylum Chordata; class Actinopteri; order Chaetodontiformes; family Chaetodontidae; genus Chaetodon; species Chaetodon trifascialis. The sequence goes on along the minus strand of NC_092065.1, from coordinate 13,370,884 downwards.
GCAGTCTAAATGTAAATTAGGAATTAGAGGCGGGGGGACAGGCGAAAGGCAATACAAAGCATGAACATGAAAAACGTATATAAAGATATAAACATATTTATAGGAAATTTCAGTAAAAGTTCCAACTACACAAGACAATCGTTCAGACCTATTATGTTTTGATGTTATACATATACTCAATTGTTTTTCCTACATATTTTAAATTTAATTTTACTGCAAGACACATTTTCAGCATGTAGCTTGTAGTGTGCAGTGTTCCACAGTGTCCCAGTTATTTTACCACATCTTTGATTATTATTGAGATCACAGCGGTAATATATCAGACAGACTGTAAATGCAGCATAACATCTGTCAGGGACACGGACGCGTTTGGGACGATCCTGTGAGGCCGGTCCCGCCCTCCTCCACCTCCTCCTCCTCCTCCTGCACTTGTCAAAGGCCACCGGTGGCAAATTACATCACAGTTGTGCCCAAAGACGCACACGCAGATGACACCAGGACAACCTCCCTCCTAAATTAACAATTTTTAAAGTCACTTTTTATCATCAGGAGTCACAATGTTGCCTTTCAAGAGAACTTTTGACAGCGAAAAACAGCAGCTGCAGGAGCTCAACGGCAGACTGGTCCAGTATCTTTCCAGAACGAAGCAACTGGAGCAGGAAAATACGTGTCTGATCGCTGAAATCAACAAACTCAGACAAGCGACGGCGGCGGAGCGGGAGCCGAAGTACAAGAGTGAGATGCGGGACCTGCGGAGAATGGTGGATCAGCTGTCCTTTGAGAAGTCCCAGGCTGAGATGGAGAGAGAGAAGCTATGGCGGGAGTTGCAGATGGTCCAGTCTCTGTGCAGCGAGCAGACGGGGGTGTGCCGGGACATCAATGGCGAGCTGAAGGGCTGCGAGAAGGAGCTTCACCACGCTCACAAGACCAACAGCGAGCTCCAGCAGCGGTTAGTCCAGCTGGAGAGCGAGTACAAACGCCTGGAGGATGCGCACAGGCAAGAAATCAACCGTCTCCGGTGTCAGGTGGAGTCCCGGGTGGTGCCCATCATCACGCAAACTTACCGCGGGCCTCCGGCGGCCTCAGTGGAAGAGGTGCAGGAGTACGCCCGCGGTCTGTCCGAGGGCTGGATGGAGACCTTTGAAATGTACCAGCAGAAGGTGGAGGAGATGGAGCAGTCGATTAAAGCGGACCAGGCGAGGCTGAGTGATCTGCAGAGGGAAAAGATGCTGTACGCCTCAGAGTTGGCCAAATTACGCACGGAGGCGGAAAAGCAAGGGCAGATTCAGATGTGCCTTGAAGAACAGCTGATGCACATGCAGGAGAAATTCCGGGTGGACTACAATGAATATCAGGTGAGAGAAGAGGTCCACCGTAAGAGAGGAGGACAGAGAAAAGCCAGATTTATATGTCAGACTGAAGTAGAACCGAAGATTATAGGATTTATTTCCATTTAAAGAAATCTCTACACATGTTACAAATCTGATACAAGTTTAAAGTGATGCAGAGAGAATAATCTCCTCTTTATCACACTGAGCCCAAGACAGGGGCGAGGCTACTCCCTCTTGTACCTGCCACACCCACCGTCCTTGAAGCCACTGATGCAGCTGTCTGAGGCTACAAACTGATTCTTAAGCCTCAACCATTATCTAAATAATGATTATATCGTCACAATCTGGGCTGACATTAATAACAGGAATAACTGTGATCACATCCGGTGGCCTCCTGGAACTATTCTGGCTTCAGCCTTTCCTTAAAGCACACACATGCCGTAGATGTGAAATGAATGCACCTCTCCCTCCTCCACTACATAATAGCATTTACACCGTTAAGTGGTGACTGACAAGTTTGTGTTCCCTCAACTGTCAAAAGCATTGGATCTCGCATGCAACATTCGACCTCGCTATAAAAGGATTGAATAGCTTGAGTAGCTGGATGACATTCTATCTCTCCTGCACTTTATGGCTGCTAGATTACACTGGCCACTTAAACCAATTAGCTGTCAGACTGACAAATCCTTATTAGCCTCCTAAAGATGGAGCCCTAAGCAGGTCAGGCAACTACAAACGACTACACTGGTCCAACACTGCAGGGATGTCTTCAATATTGGAACAAAAACAGAAAAATTTTAAATTTAGCATGACATCTGTTGCAATAGATGCCACTGGAAAAGGCTTGTGCACAAATGACAGACGCTGGATTAAGTGGTCCAGATGATAAATGCAGCCTGTTGTTGTGATCAGGCTTGATTTGGACTAGAAGCGTTCAGCCAGTTTGCCATCTTCCGGCATTAGAAGTCAGCAAACATAAGTGACTCGAAACAGAAGCAACACAGATTCACCAAGTTAACAACACTGTAGGCTGCAGTAAAATAAAATGTGGTTACAAACTTTACGGCTAACAAGGGAGCAGAATGATTACAGGATTTTCAGTTAAATTGCAGGCGTAAACAAAAAAAAATAAAATCCCCGACGGACAGACCACAGACTTGTAAAATTAAACTATGTGCAAAGTGAAAACGTACTTTTTTTTGCTTTTATTCTTCCAGGTGATTATCGAGCAGCTGGAGCGTGAGAGGAACATGATGGCCGACACAATTGCAGAGAAGATGCGAGAGCATCAGCACCTTCTCCAGGTTAAGATGGATCTGGGCATGGAGGTGGCTGCGTACAGGTGATGAGCGTATTTATTCTGCCGTCCTCCAGATAAAACTGATTGTTAAGGGATCATTTTGAGTAGACCGCAAATCTTTTGACATGCCACTGAGGGAAAAGGAGTATGGTTCCTCCTCGAGGGTCCCAGTGAGACAGTGAGCTGGCACGCACAACACCAGGGCGCTGAAACCGGAGCAGCTAAACGGAATTCAGCCATCATTAATTTTACAGTAATTACATCTGTGCTTTTCATACTGTGACATGTCAAAATGTCTCCAGAGAAAAAAGCCTATGGGGAGTGTTACTGTGTGTTTCGGATCAGAAAAACAGCAGTGCGACACTTCTTGTAAAGGTCATTCAATGATTACTCTGGTTTAATAATTGAACCATGAAGTGCTAAGAACTGACACTATGATTTATTTTTTGTCAAATGTTAATGAAAAAATGTTTTGAATGTGTTTTCCTGAATTCAGAAAGTCATCTGAAGTGTGAAGTCTTCCCTTGTCTTTCCGTGCTTTCAAGAACAGATCAATGGTCAAAGCAGCCCCCCCACTGCCTGAGGTCACTCTTAGCTTAATTAGTGAGTTCATCAAACACATAAGACGAAATCAGCTGCTCGCTTCCTGCTGGTCTCAGCATTAAGTGCTCTCATCTGGAAAGTACTACACATACTATATACATTTTTAATAGAGTCATTTAAACTTTCTCTGTGGTTTATTTTAAGTGTTTACGGAGCAAGACAAATTATATCTGGCATTTCACATCCTGTAATAGCATGGCATGTCAAGTCTTCATGCTCCTAACTTAGCCACATACTAATGGACTATTTTTACTGAAAGGCAAAGTTATTTATAAAGCAGTCGATAAACAGTGTATTTTCATGTTTGAAGATATAATATGTAGTTTTATTTTTTCAGTTATTCTTGTAACCTCGTACTGCATATCCCAGGAAATCTAGCCCAGCTGAAGTCACTGAGGGATATAAAATGTTGTTAGTATTAAGGCAGTTCAGAAGAAGTTCTTCAGAGGACTTTCCACTCCAGTGTGTCTCTATATGGCAGATTCTCCGCTGGCACATCTGGTTTGTTTTGAATGTTTGGAGTAGACAGAATGTTTGCTCAGAGACGTGACAGTGGCATGTGTTTTTGTATGTGTCACGAGTCAACTTTTGCTTTGGGATTCACTGGGAAGTGTGGACCGCCCTGCATTGTAGCTGTTATTTTTAGGTCAGTCTTTCGGAAGGCACTCTCCAGAGAGGTTGTTCTTTTTTGAGACACTTTGGTTTGTTCAGTTGGTTGTAGGGTTGTTGAAGCGTAGCCAAGGAGAGGTGAGCTGTTAGTGCTAATTATTACAACGTCATTATTACATGACAGCATCTTGTTATGTTTTTGATGGTTACCACCCTATATGGTCAGATCCTGGGTTCATACCATCTTGTAAGACTGTTCCGTTTAGTTTGAGACGGTTGACATGGCAGAGCTGAATGATGTACACCGTCTTGTGAGGTATTTGTCTTGGATCTTTTTTTCCTATATATGGGAACAAATAATTATGTTGAAATAAGAGGATAACCAGTGATCTTTAACAGCTTGTTTTGTTTTGTCTTGTCTCTTGTTTGTTCAGGGCTCTTCTGGAGGGTGAGAGAGTGAATCTGCAAGATCCTCATAGGAGGGTGACTCAACATCAGAGAGAAAGAGTCATAGGTACTGTATTTAAAAGTATTAATTGTTGTAATTGTAAAAAGAAGTGTGTAAAAACAGCATTTTGTGGTTTTACGTGAGGTTATGTGCCAGACCATTTCTTGGCCAGGAGCAGTGACTTCCTGGAGTCTTCACGAGTTGCCTGGCAAGCTCACAGTGCTGACAAGGCTCCAGAAAGTCACTGCTCCCCGCCAAGAAACAGTCTAGCACATAAGCTCCTGTAAAACCACAACTTGCCATTATTACACTTAGTCTTTTGTACATATTACACCAACAAAACTGACTCATGCTGACTTTTTACAAATGAGGAGTAAACATGAAGTTACACAGACTGACAGGTAACTTGTTGATTGGACAGTTTTGGCGATTATCCTCCATCATCAGGACCCACGTGGGAAAATCTAATTCTGGTGATCGACAGAAGTTTATGCAGCACTTTAATGTTTCTGATGTGTATATTTGTGTTCTTTGGTTTTAGAAAGAGCTCATGATGAAATAACTGATTAGAAGCATTATTAGTTTTATTAGACTGCAAATTGACCACATTATGAATAATGACAGGTAGAGACAGGATGAAAAGGAGGCGGCTTGTACAGTACTGATGTGGGGCTTATTACTGTGGGATCGGCTATCGCACACTTTTTAATGGTCTTTCAAAGTAGACAGAGTAGGACACAAACAGCAGTTTTAAGAGTTTTTGACCTATTAATCAGGGAAAATGCCTGCAGTGGTGTGCATACATGTGACCAAGGCTGCCAATTGATTTGCATAAATATATACATGGCTTGTACTTATCAATTTTAAGACTGCTTCCTGAACAGGCTTCACAATCAGTAGATGAATCTTTTAGTAGTTTAGCTTTTGAAATTGCACTAAAATCACCTTTGCACTATCACAAAATACTGGTGGTTGATCCATTTGTTTTTACACCACAAAAAAACACACCAGAGTCTGCTTGACACCTTTTAAAAAGGTCCAGATTGTTCAATTGACAGCTTTCACACCAGCCCCCAAATGAACTGTACTAACTGGGAAATTGGACCAAAATTCATTTTAACTGACCCAAACAGGTTCAGTGTGAAAGCTCACTTAGAGATGCAGGTAGGCGGCTAGCTGTTTCCCTATGTTTACAGTATTTATGTGAAGCTAAGCTACTGCCTCCAGCTTCATATATTACAAAAAGATATGACAGCAGTATCGATCTCTTCATATACCTCTTGCCAAGAAAGCAAATAATTTCCAAAAATGTCTAACTATTCCTTTAAGTATCTAATAATTCATGGTGCTCAATCCTCTGCTTCAGATATCAGGATGCCTGCCCAGCCCTACACTCCAAGAGCATCCACCTTAATGACCAGACAACATATGGATACCAGGTACACACCACCAAGTTCAAACCTGAGAAGATCCCCTTGGCCTCCTTCTGGGTCTATAAGCCCCTCTAGGGTCATTCCTATTTCAGTTGTAGGCAGAACTCGGCATCAGAGTCCTGCATCCAGAAGAGACATGATCTCATTCACCAAAGCTCGGGCTGCTACTTCTGCCTCTGCTACCACCACCGCTACTACAGCCAAAGATAAACCAATGGGCAAGAGAGAAAATCAAATTCGTCAGAACGAACAGAAAACAACAGGAGTGGAGCAAACTGTGAAAATCAAACAGGCTTCTCTGGTAGATAACCAAGCCAGTCCCATCAAGTCCTCCACTACAGAGACCAAATCAGTGAGAGTTGTGTCACCACCAATGATGAGCCTGAGCATGAAAACTGAGACAGAAAGTGAAAAGCAAGTGTCAGATGAAATAGAGAAACATAATGTTTTTGAAGGAGAGTTCAAAGATGAAGAGAAAACAGAGTCTACAACAGGTCCTAGAGAGAAAAAGATATTAGATTCTGTGTCTGTGGAGGAGCTCATCGAGAAAGTGATAAAACCAGTTGGCTTGGATGCTAAAGTTTGCTCCACGGGAGAATCGAAGGTAAGGTATCACGTGGAGAAAACTGAGCAGGAGGATGGCACGACTAAGACACAGATTGTGCTTGAGTCCAAAGTGGAGGAAGAGGTGGATATATCTGAGGACTCAGCACTGGATGAACTGCTGAGCCAAGGAGTCAAGAAGGTGTCACTGCAGGACATCAAGGACACAGCAACAGGAAGCATGATCAAGAGCCTGCTAAGTGGCCTGCAGGGACATGACGACCTGGAAAATAAGTCTGTCAATGTGGAAATCATTGAGGAACCAGTGGAGTCTCACAGTGACGATGAGCTTGAGATCGATCAGAAGTCCAGATCTAGTTTTTATGAGCCCTCCTCAACGTATTTTCAAATTGAGGAGCTGGAAAATGTCCCTCATGATGCTCAATTTCAGAGGAGTGATGGTGATGCCACGAAAACCTCTGTGACAGCAACAGATCATAGCAAGAGTGGATCTGTACAAGTTCAAGAGGTTTCTAGAGAGAGTGAATCTCCATATTTCTCCCACGACCAAGAGCCTCACGACTATTTTGTCTCCACGCCAGATGATAATCTTTCTGAACCTGAGGAGGGTGGTGGCATTACCTCATACGGCCATTATGGTATCTTAGACGACCTGTCGGATGAGAGGTATTATCAAGATGAAGGTCCTCCCTCAAGAAGAGTGATTGTAGAGGAAAGTGATGAATACAGGTTCATGGCACGTGATCGCTCACTTGTCAAAGAGAGTTTTCCAGAGTGCATAATTGAAGAAGAAGTTCGTGTCTCCCCTATAGTGCAGGAGTCCATGCTAGAGTTCCTGAGAGAGGACTCTCTGGAACCCAAGGAGCAGCTGAAGGGAGCTCTAGAGCAGCTGCAAAGCTCAGTGTCGGGGCCACTGAGGGAGGAGTTGGCCTTGCTCACAAAAATGGGTAGTGAATGTCCACAAAATGTGGCTGTTGATGTCAAAAAAGTGCAACAGTCAAGTGGCAATGGCACCATGACTATAGTTGCAGAGTTGAATGTCTCTCAAACCCTAGAAGAGTCTGGGCTGCTGGAGGCAGGAGAAGATCTGTCTGAAGAGCAGATCATGGCAACTCTCAGATCTTCTAACCTTGGGCTTGAGAAAGCCTTCCAGGGTGGGGCAGGAGGAGGATACAGCTTCAGAGTCTCCAAAGAAGAGGATGTTGTGTATGGTGAAGAGATGGAAGGCTACACTAATGAAGGAGAGTCTGCATCAGAAATCACTGAGAAACATATTAAATTGGGGCCATCACAAAAGTCCTTCACCTTCCAAATGGACTTACAGGGCAGCCATCCTGAGACAGCCTCAAAGCAAGAGCCACAATCTCAAATCTTGGAGATTTCTCAAGAGAAAAGAATTGCAACAGTTTACCTTGAAGATGACTAAGAATTCAGTCAGAAATATTTTCAAACTCAGTACGTGCCAATGTTGGTTATTGAGATGCACGTACAGGTATTTTTCTGATGCAGCAGTCCACACACGCATGGCATTAATGCCGTTTGCAGACAATGTAGTTATGCTTTAGATCTTGCAGTAAAACATACTGTATATCCAATTGATTTTAGTGTGCTCTTTTACTGTATGTACTTGCTGAGAGTGTATAACTTGGTGTACCCAACTGCAACACGATTCAAGCAAAATTCCAGCAAAATTAATACATGCCTTTATGGTATTCATTGTGGCAGTACTATTACAAAAAAAAGAGTGCTAACTAATATTGGCTAGCTTAAGATAGGAGTTTAACATTTACATATTGTAGCAATATGTAGGTCAGCACTGATGGAGTGCTCTGATATATGTTAACCTTTTTATAGTTTGCAGTTTATCTTCAAAGAGGTTTGGTTATTCTCTCTAGATTTCTCTATTTTTGTACTAACCTTTGCTGTACATCTTAAATACCCCGTTTTGCAGTGTACAGCATCCTGTCACATCATGCTGTGTCTGCCATGTTGTTGAATCTACTTGGTCAACATTTTATGCAAGCCAGCATTTGAGAGTTGAGAGTTATGAGGTGCTGGGCACTGTTTGCAGATTGGGGTTTTCATTTTTCTTTTGACTTGGGCACTGCTGCCAAATTGAATAGCTTTAGTATACACTGCATCCTGGAAAACAGTCGTTTATTTTAAGCAGTACTTAGTGAAGTGTACAGTTAAGTTTGTAGCTGAGGACGGTATAGTGGGAGTGGAGAAAAAGATGATAATTAGTCTTAAGAAAAAGAAACATTTTAAATGCGGAAATCAAGGTGTAGTGGAAGTAAATGTGGCTCTTCAGAGTGGTTAACTAACAATGTTATTTGCAGATTATTTACTATACTCACAATAAATGTCACACTACACATTTTGAGTATTTAGGAAAAAGAATTGCCCATTACATAACCAAAGCTGGGTTACATGGTCAGTGTAATCAGTCTGAAATGTGCTTGTAAAATCTTTACATGGTGTGTGTCAATACCATATATTTCTAATTTCCCAACATTTGCTCTGAACAAGTGAGCAGGGAGCTAGGAATTCAAAATGGTGAATTATACTATTTGGAATTCAAAAAAAGGTTGTCAAAGCAAATAGTAAGATGAAAGAATGAAAAGAAGAAGTAGAATCTTTATGAAATAAGAGGATTCAGTGATTGTGTTGTCAAAGAAAATATAATCACATCTGCTTTTGATGCATAGTATGTCTTGTTTGGTCACCTTTTGCTTGTCTTTTGTTGGTTATCACAGTGGTGGCTTCAGGGATTCACCTTTGCTCTAACGTAAGAGTGTATTCATGACCATACCTATTTTTGGATCATCAGCTTAGTGGCGTTGACTGTTCATTAGTGTGTGTTGTGTTTTGTCCTAGTCGTCAAGGCAGAAATGGTCCAGTATAATTACAGTCACATGCATACACATTATGTACATTTCCTCTAAGTGGCTGCAAAAATGTACACTACACATAACTATTGAGCAACTTCACAGATTACCTTAATGTTTAGGGTGAATGCCATGCTTTTATGAAATTTGTTAATTGATCAATTAAAAAAAAATGTTACATTAAGTGCCAGCTACAGCATATTTAAACAAAAACACTACAACACCAGTGCACTTAAATTGTGGTTTAATATGGAATCTTTGTTAGGTTACTGTATATGTATGTACACAATGTAATCTGAATACCATGTGCCATTTCACAGCATTAAAAAAACGTGTACATCAGCAAACAGAAAATCTACTGATATATAAAGAATGTTTAATGAGTTAAATGTTGTGTTTGTCACCATGGATAGCCCAGCATCATTGCTTTTATTGACATAGTGACTGAACAACTTGCATTTTTGCTTTGGATAAAAAAGTTCCAGCCCTTGTTTGGAAATGGATTCATATGTTACCATAATTAAAACCGAATGTGGGTATGTTTCCTGAGAGTGAGTATTTCTTCAATGCTAACTCATTTCACATAGTGCACAAAATTACACAAACTCATGTACTGTCACTGGACATGCAGAGAGCAACTGAAGCAGATTTTCAGCAGTGGTACCTGCCTGTATTATCAAACATATACATTTCTTTTAAAGGTGTAATGTGTAAGAATTGGCCACCTGTTGCATATTACTAGAGTAACCACTAACTGCTGCTCACTGAACTCATTGCTATAGCTATCTATGGCTGTAGCTGCTAGCTGCCATTAGCTCAGTTAGCCATGTAGCTTGTGGCCCTGACAGAGTCCAGTTTGGCGACAGTGATTACAGTACCAGTGTGATTTACGGTGGCTCTGACCAGGACTATGACTCTAGAAATGACAAAGACATGGCATGAAGCAGGAGAGGAGCAAGAGGATGGTCGGCATCAGCAAAGCGTGGAGCCAGAATATTTTCACATCGCACTTGGTTTATTTCAACCAAACCTGGGTTAGTGATCGTTGGAACAGTGGAAAGAAAAACCAAGACTGTCTTGGTAAGTTTTACTTTGTTTCTGTTGAGTTCTTAGTGTTTTAAGATGACTTTAAAAGGCAAATAAGCTTGTCTTAGTTCTATAAAAGAGAGAAACTTGAATTCTCACTTGAAAACTCACCATTAGCACATTATCTTTGAGCTATTACTACTGGACTATCACCTCTTGAGGTACAAAGTGGTATTACAAGACAGGATGGGCTGTGACTAGCGTGTTACCATGCTTACACACTGCACCTTTAAAAACAAGTATGTCAGTAGTGCTTGGTCCAAACTGGCAAGTGACAAAATAAAAAAGAACATTTCAAGAGTCAGGCATCGAGTTTCCATCATTGCCACTGGATGGTACAACTGAAAATGTGTGAGGTTTTGTTTTCCTTCTACCTTGCCTCTGTTGTCTCTCAGCCACCTCTGGTGCCCTGCAAAACATATGGTACATGGTTGCATGACTTAAACATGGGTTGTACTCTTACACTCTTTTATTTCAACTCAAATTTTCTTCTATTTTAATCATACTAATAAAATCAACTGTTGTCATGCAGATTTACCGGGCCAGCATGTCCACAGCTTTTTGTGTAGCTTTTGTCTTCCTGTGTTGAGGACCATACAACAAACTCTGGATCTCCAGGCACTAAAATAGAAAAATAAATAAAAACTTAATGAAGCGAGTGAGTGGGTGAGTAAGTGGCAAGAGGAAGATGAGAGGTGAAAGGCACACTCAAGAGGGGAATAAACACTTCCTAGCAACATGTGAATGCACTAAACATCCCAAAATAACCACTGTAGCTGTCCAAGGTTTAGATAACACCTGTGCTGACCACTCGGAGTGTCAGGTCAACAAGGGGGACTCACTAGATTTATTACGAGGACTCCAAACCAACAACCCAGGAATCTGAGGTACTTAACTCAACAAATTTAAGAAGCAACCTGAATCACTTTCCACTCCACATTTAGTTTGGTCCAATCAAATGAGATGCATGAGCAAGGACTGCTTAGCTCTATGACATCAGAAAACACTGGCTGATATAACAAAATCCAGAAAAGTCTAAACTTTTAACCACATGCAGATGTAATATGATTACACAGTGTACGCACACACAGTGACGCAACAGACAGAATAAATGCCTGCCTGCCATTTCTACAATCATCTTAAACAACAACATGTGAAGAGAGCTTTGTTGAAGTTGGGAGGGAGGGAGGGAGGGAAGGAGGGAGGGAGAGAAAAGTTTCCCTCTTCACCAGGAAAATGAAAACACTGGGTAATCTGGAACAGATCCATCTGGCCTCTTGGATGTTTTCACTGTTGCTAAGGTTGATGTAATGGAAGGCAGCACTACAGAGGAAAGGGAAAATGTCAAGTGTATGTTTGTATGTGTACCATTGTTCGCTGTGTTTCTTTAGTAGATCTTATGAATTGTATCCATTGTATGAGCCAGATTTCGTCTGGAAAAACAGAAGTTACTCCATTGGAGTTCAGATGGTGTCACGATGACAGGAAACGAATGTCCTGACATATCTGCTCTGTGTCAGGGTACTTCGGAAAGGTTACTAGTGGGATGTGGTGTAGAGGGAGTGAGCCCTGATATGCCCTGTCAGTGGAGAGGGGGACTTGGACACCCCTGCCAAAACAAAACAACATAGCAACTGGGCTCCTTTACTGACAGGCATGTCATACTAGTACGCAGAAATCCCCATTTACTGGTGTATTTTTTGACAAGTGGCAGAACTGAGCTCATTCTGCAAGCATGTGCACTCATACTGAGTGCAAAAAGAAAAACACTCATTAGATAAGGAATAAATAAAACAGCTAAAACCCAAATGAGCATTATTAACTAAATGGCTGCTGTTTATTCAATGCATGCGCACTGAGAGACACAGGAATGTCACTTTTGTTTCAAACGACATAATGGCATGCCACACTAATTGGGGTCAGTGTCCCTTTAATTGACAGCAGTTAGCAAACTGTCATGCTCTTTCCAAAGTTGTGAAGCCCATCTGTCCGGCTCCATCCAGAGTGAGGAAACACAAAGTCACTGTGTGTGATATTTTACACCAGGGAGGACGGCTCTGCACAGTGCTCCCTTCCAAGATTAGCATGCGACTTTGATAGCACTGAGCTTTAGGGAGGATGTTGGAAATAGCTCATCTCAGCATGACAGGGACTCTTTGTGTGTATATTTTGAACAGGCCTCTCACTGGTGTAGATGGACACACCCACTGACTCCTGGCCTTTTATTAAACCTCCCCAAATACTTTGGCAGGGACAACGTCATGTCCGATGACAGTAACTTCCACTCTGTCCAGCATCTCTATTATGCATTTACAGATAGTAACCAAGACAAACAGTTGTGCTGTTTGTGTTCTGTAACTTGTGATTACCTTTGTCATGGTCCTGTGGGCCTGCTTCATCCTGCCCTCAGTCATCTCCACACTTCCTACGAGCTGAAGGGTGTCTGCTACCTCAGCACTCAGGTCACCAAATGTTGATCTCTTTGTGGCGAGAGAAGCTCTCTGGATCTCCACACATCTCTGCAATGGTACATTGACAATTGGTAAATCACCTCTTGCCATCAGTAGTGAGAGCCACACCCCGTTTAGCAGGTGGATTAAATTCCCTGACGATCACAACCTCCGAGGGCGTTTCCATGGTGCTGCTCTCCGAACGGAAAATGTGTGGAAAATGACATTTCAAAATTGCATGGGCCAAAACTCCCTGTTCTTACATATGAATATGCTTGTAAGTGCGTGAGTGTGTGTAACCTCTTGCTGGCCACTCAAGAGGAGGAAACGACAGAAATCATCCTGGGCAGCAAGGAAGGCCGGATCCTGTGGACCTGCAGAGTTTTTGTATGCACGTAGACTCTGCTCAAAGTAGTGACCCGCAGAGTCTACACCAGCATGGGGAAAAACACACAAATGATGCACATTGACTTAAGTCACAGCAAAATTCGACAGAATCAATGCAGCGTGATCATTTCTCAAGATCTTCTACATAATTCTGATTTTCTTAGTTTCCAGATGTTATGCTTAACGTAACTACCAAGGAGCACACAGTTGCCTCGAGAGAGTTGATGAGGGTGAATCCAACTGACATGACTGAACTTGCTATTATAAGTCTGGTTTCCATAACACCATCTTAAAGAATTTCAAATAATGGAAGACAATGGGAGGTTCAAATCCTGATTAACCCCTCGTACACATTGCTCAGGCTTGTCTGTGTCTGGGAATAAACTCACCATTGTGATGGGGCTCTGCTGCAGCAGAAAGGATGAGGGCCAGGCTGTGGGAGATCTGAGCCCCCTCCAGCTCCTCTGGGCTGTGACTCACAGCAATGGCATGAGCCTAGCAGAAACACCCACGTGAAATAAGACAGATCACATATCACCAAATAAGAGGTGTGGGAACATTACCCAACAACAAAGCCTGGCGCCGTCTCAAGAAGCCTTCACATGTTTTTATGCATGTTAGATATGAGTCATGTATGATGTGCAAGTGATATGTCCCTTGCCTTGGAGAGATGCTCTATGGCTCGGTCCAAATGACCTTTGTCCTGTTCAATGGCGGCCATGTCCCTATAGACAGAGCATGTCTTCTCTGGCTGTCCACAGTCTGTCAGCAGTTGCAGAGACTTCTCACACTGGTTTAAGGCCTCCTCTGGTTTGTTCTGTCTCTTATAGACCCTACAGTACCGAAAAGACAAACATAAAGACAGTGATCAGTTCTGCCTACTATATAAGGCAGCAGGGCAGAGTAAGGAGTAGAGAATAATCTGTCAAATAGATTGTCTGCATCCCTGTGTTTGAAAACCTTTGCTCAGCTGAAGAGCACTTAAGCGACACACAAAAGCTATTACACAATTTTAAAATAAAAAAATGCCACGTATTAACACTCATTGTTGAGGTACTATCAATGTACAGCATATGCATTTAAGCCTGTTACTTCATTACTATGAGTCTGTTGTACATCACTGATGTAACTGCTTGGTCTTTAGCCAAACCCCGACCCAGCAGAGTGGTGAGGGCTGCAGATGAAGTCTGGCGTAGTGCAGACTATAATAGGGAAAAGCTTGCACATTGCCCTTTTAACTGTTCTTGGTTGCATCCTTTCACGAGTCTCTAACCGTCTCCTCTGGGACTGAAGGCTACGCTGCTCCTAACCCCCTTGCTTTAAGTACAGCCTCTCAGACTCTGACAAATAACTGCTGCAGTGTGTTTAAACTCTCATTCAGAGGTGTCTAAATTGGTGGACCCAAGGAAAGGTGAGGATGGTCTAGCTCAGAGTTCTACATCAATAACAATTCATCAACCATCTGTACGTGTGCTGTTAATACTAAGTTCTTTGGCGTCACGTGCTTCGCTGATGAACTCAACAGTCTTTGCTCCTATAGAAGACGCTTCCTGTCATATGAAGCTGTTTGGGCTTCTACAGAGCAATACAGTGAGCAAGTGGAGAGTGAGGATGAGATGATGGCTGCATTAACTGTTTCAAGGACCCTGGATCCATCAGGCTACTTTCCTAACAGCTTCAAACCATCTAATGGACTCTAAATTGAATTCAGCTCTCCAGTCAAGGGGGTGGCCTTTCTCAGAGGACACAGCACTCACTACTGTACAATCTCTAGCTACACTGCAGTCACACTGCGGTGCAGGAAACCCCTTTTCACAAATCAGTCTTCACAAATCCACACTGTAGGGAGTATAGTTGTCTGTGGATCCAACGTGCCTTCAAGTGTCATCAGCATGTCACAACAGCATGTTTTAGCCTCTGTGGGAACCAAAAGTCGAAGCTTGACAGTATTATGTCATGCTCACATTCCAGGACTCCATAAATTTGGGTATTCAGGGCGCAGTGGTTAAACACCAGCAGCGCAGGTTACAAAAACATTGTGATGGCTCGTTTCTTTGAATTTTCCCATGAATCCAACATTATTCTAAAACGCCATGATGGATACTCGGCATGCCCCACCCATAAGTGTTCATGGGGCAGGCACTTCAGGTCCTTTTAGGGCAGCAGCAATGGCTGAAGCAGAGCTGCATTCCTGCATGGCTTGAGTCCCACCATTCTGCCTGCATGGACGGACAGAGACAATACCCCTCTATCCTCTCATTCACTCTGCATCCTTACGCACTTCCTGGCAGGAACGGTAATAAGCCACATCCCACTGAAATCTACCAAGACTCCACAGGGCAGGGAATTAATATAATTAAGGATTTGTAGATGTGTTGCCAAGCAAGCCACACAGCTCTCTTTTGTAAAACGTTTCCAGAACATAATTGACATAAGTTTGCTCAGGGCTTTCACTTGGAAAATGATACAGTAAGACCAAGCCAAAGTGAAAACAGAGGTACAAAAACATAACAGCTTGAGCCAGCAAATCTGTATGGTGCTTTAAGCTGGTGGCATTCTGACTGATGAGATTTTTTTACTGTGAGCCCCAGGAATATAAGTATGGGAAAGAATACAAAACTACCTGCGCAGTCCTGAGTAATGACTCTCAGCCATGGCTATTTACACCAAAAATCCCTGCTGGCTTTATTTCAGCCAACTAATTAAAGACAATTTTACATGTCAAGTAAGAGCTACCTTTTTGGGAAGAAAACATGCAGACTCTGGACCCCAAGTATAAGAATACCACTGCTATTTGGTGTAAAGCATCTGTGTCTGTGAAAGCAGTCAATAGCCTACATATACAATAGGGATAGGGGAACACAGGGTCATTGATTTCTGCAATAGCACAAACTCTGCAAACTGTTTGCACAAAGCTTTGGAACACAGAGCGCATTTCAATTAATGTGACACATGATAATTCAGTTAAGGGTGGGGAAATGTGGAAGAATATTTGTTAATTTATTATTCAACAAGAGAAAATGTACAAAAACATTGTCAATTTATTATAAATTAGATTAAATCTGTCAACCAAATTGTAGATTTATGAAGGCAGTTATAAAGAAGTGCAGAAAATAAGTCATCTTGGCAACCATGGCCAAGACACACACACAGCAAAAACCTAACCTAAACCTAACGATAAAGCTTCTTTGAATAAAAGATCCCATCTGGCTGATCGTAAGTGCGCACCTTGAGTGCGAATCTAAAACCGAACAGAATGTTTGGACCAGGATCTATAAGAGAGCTGAGCTTAGGTTATTGTTCCAGGCTTTGGTGGGAACATTCCCCTCCATCACAACAGTGTTGACTGACAGAGCTTTTAGAAGCATGCCAAATTCTTAGTCATCACCTAACAAAAGAGATTTAGCAAGCTTACACACCAGCCAGAGTCTGCACATTTTTTCAATTACACACATCATGTCAACAAACTGACTCACTGAAACAGACCAAGATGGCAAAATTTACAAATTCCTATGAGTGTAGCTCACCTCAGCTGCTGATAGGGTTTGTTTACTATAAATTCTGCAGGATTATAAAGTCGAAGATTATTTATAAAGCTTACCTGTCAGATTGAGTCCCCACCCTACTGCTGTCTTTGCTTACATAGTCACTTAGAATTTGGAAAATGTTGTTCTCACTGAAACTAAGAAAAAAACATTTTAAAGAACTTCATCTGTACACTGTATTTTGAGGATGGATACAATACCAACATTTTAAGTGATTAACTATTAACCTCCTGAGTCAAAATGCATACATTTAGAGGCAGGCACTCCTTTCGCATACAAGAATTAAGAGGATCAAAATTAACAAAGACATTAGTCGGATGATCTCAACCGAGGTAAGACTAAACCTCATTTCCTGGTTGTGCTTCTAATTTCGCCCACAGTGATCTAAGCTATGACAAGTGGCAGCTATTTTTTATGTCGCAAGGCCAGATAATTCCCAGACTATCAGTCTCTCCTACACTTGGTGTCTGTGCTTGTCTTCTCTACCATGATCCACTAAGTCTTTAATCTTTTCCTGAGCCGAGGGACCTCTGCTGCCAATACCACCATCACATTACAAATGCACATTGTAAATTGGTAGACACAAATCAATAATATGTAAATGGTACTTGGTGTTAAGTAAACAGCCAGCTGACATTTAACAGAGAAATAAAGGGCTTTACAGTCTCTCAAGGAGTCAACCGGACTGTAAAAGCAATAACTAATGGTGGTATCAGCTGAGGGGGGTTTGTGAAGGACGTAGTCAAAGCTAGAGAGAAAGACAATGGAAAAAGGCAGAAAGTGGAGTGTAGAAAAGGGGTAAATGCTTTTAAATAGAGGAGAAATGCCTCTCTCCCATCTGTGCCTCTGCTCGAGCAGTGAATGGGTGAGCGGACAAGCAGAAACCCCACCCAGCAGGTCTGTAAGCATCATTACAAAACACCCACGCAGACTGCTGAGTGGGCTGGACAACAGCAGGGGAAAAGCCTGATTTGTTAACTTGTTCATAAAAGAACATGAACTAATGGTGTTTTCACCAGCACAACTTAGTCAGCGAAAAACCCTCCTCTCCAAAAACCATGTGTAAGGTTAGTTTTAGGCATATGTGCAGGAACCTACTGCCATCTTGTGGCCAAACTTAAACATAAAGACACTGTACTTGATTTGGGAGAGCTAGAGAAAAACAAATATTATTTAGATACAATAATTAGTGAAAAAAAGTCAAATTATGCAGGCTAGACCTTGAATCCCCTCTCAAAAGCTCTGACCTGTTACCTCACTGGGAATAGCACCAAGTTATTTGGCTCAGCTTGAGCATGATACTATAAAAGTCACAGGAAATAAATAGAGCAAACCACCTGATTACCAGTCAGCAATGCTAAAAACCTGAGCAGCAGCTGCTGTTACGTGGCTATAGGTCACATTGCTACATTGAAACCTCTAATCTACTGTATATTTACCTATTTTCTACTTTGACTAGATATCCCTGTGTCACTGCTTAAAAAGTCCAAAAATATCAGTTTTTTCACCACTGCACCTGGATAGACCAGCAGAGATTTCCAGCTCAGTCTTTATCTTCTCCTCCTGGCTGATGCCATCACGTTGCTGAAGCTCCTCAGCAACTTGTTCTGCCTCAAGAAAAGAGGATTCTGCCTCCTCGAGAGTTGCAAAGAGTCAAGGTCTTATTCAGTTTGATATTTGAGTTGATATTTCTATTGATATTCATGTAAAATGTATCATGGCAAGGATATCTGGCTGTAAGCAGCGAGGCACCTCCTTGTGTGAGGTGTACACTCAGGAGACACGTGAGAATCTCGAGCTTTTCCTCCCTGCAGGAGGAAATGGTGGAGCAGAAAGGCAGCATTTCTCTGGCCAGGATGCAGTGCTCCTGGGCCTGCAGCCCCCAGCCTGAGGGAACAAAGAGCCACCACTGAGTGTAAACTGAACAGCACAAGGTGTAATTCTGTCTGAAATACTCATTTCATTTTCATAATGTGAAGTGAATATTACCTTTGAGCTGGAAATATGCTTTAGCCAGTCTGCCATGAGCCTGGGCTAGTTTCAGATGTCCCTCCCCATACACCAGCCTAGCCAGAGCCACACAACGCACCAGGTCCTGGATGCAAGCATCAAACTGTGCAGATACAGAAAATGGTATCAATCTTATTGTTATGTTATCATTGTAAACCGAATATTTTTATCTTTTATAATTGAGGCTAATCAGTAATGAGTGCCTTTACATGCACTTGAGTATCCTGGGTATAAATTGGGTTTTTGGAGCACCTTCATTACATGTGGCCCATGTAAACATCTCAGCCTGGCTCCAAGAACAAGGATAAAGTCTCATCCCAGTTTCTAGAAACTTGGATATACCTGGAGTACTCTGATCAAAACCGGGATAATATGGCATGTAAACACCTTCTCCACCATGCAAATGCAGTCATTGATAATTACTCATTGCAGCCTTAGGGGTGTGCATACAGCCTATAGAGGATCATGAATATGCATCAGCTTTATAAACGAGAATAAAGTCTGCAGAAAGTCTCTGAAAACATCTGAGCACAACCCACCTCAGAGTCCTAACAATGACTATAATATGAATGTCATTGCGGCCCATATTGTACCCACCTCCTGGTTGTCTCCGTGAGCCTGTGCTCGGCTCTCAAAGTGTTTGAGCTTTTCTTCAGGCGGCATCATAAGCAATTCTTTCTTAGCAAATCCTGTTCGTGAGGGACTCAGCACATCTGACTCACAGGGAGAAGATGCATTCACGGCCCTGCTGGTGCTTCCCATGCTGTCAAACAAGGTTTGTCAATATACCTTTTAACACATTTGAACACACTTCTTGCAACCGTTTCATGTCTGACACGCCTGCGGCTCATGAGAACCTACAAAGTTGCAGATACAAATATACTCAGGACACAGCTGACTAAACCCGGAGTTTATACAGTTATTAGGTTACTTCCACCCTTCTGCTCGGCGTGGAAGTACCATCATCTACCTTGACTGATACACGGGTTAAACAAAAATGTTAATGAGAATAAATCACTTACTCAGCCAGAGACCCGGAGGAATTGAGTCGTGTTTTTGTTATTGCGTGATCATCTGCCATTTTTTTGAACAGCCAGTGTGAGGCATGGGATTTTATCGCGTTATACAGTCTTTGGATGTAACGCTTGCTCGCTTACGTTAACCGCGCCATGTCCAGTTGGCGTTCTTTACGTACATGTTGCCGTGGTTACACTGCGCGTGCTGCAATAGCTCCAGCGACCAACTGCTGCAACTCTTTAGGTTTAATGCTTTGTTTGGATGATTTAAAGGTTGGGCTGAAAATAAAAATTAAACTCTGAAAGCATGTAACCAACAGGCGCTTGCCTCGTACAGCCGGACTCTGTTGTGGGCTGACTATCCATCGCTGGAAGAGCGTTTCCTGAAGATTCTCAGGCACATAGTATGAAGGAAGTGGGATGCATTCAAGAACCGCGCTGTTCTAGAATATCCAAATTAAGATATGTTCATTGATTTTCTAATGAATCCGAGAAGCAGGTCGACAAAAGCTGAACATAGGCCTGATGTTTTTTGGTAAGAGCATAGGATACAACATTAGTGCATAAAATATAACCGAGTTGCTGCTCAGGTCCACACAAATCTCCAGCCACTATCAACCATTGGTGCACTAACAGGTTTCTACTCAGTTAAAGGCCCTACTCCACCCACATGTGTTAGCACTGACGTTGCCTCATTTGACATTTTCTCCAGACCAGTTTGATTTACACCCCCATATCTCCTGTAACTATAACCTTTGTTGCACCTGTTCTGTTCCGGGACAGAGTAGGAGGATAGGACATTTCACACTATTTTATTATATATATATATATATATATATATATATATATATATATATATATACACACACACACACACACACACACACACACACACACACACACACCGTTATCATTGTATCATTGTAAAAAAAAAGAACAGAACAAACAGAAAAATAATTTGATTACTATTGATTCATTACAGCAAGAAGGTTGCCAGCAAGAAGGTTGCCAGTTCGATCCCCGGGTCAGGCGGGGCCCTTCTGTGTGAAGTTTGCATGTTCTTCCCGTGCATGCGTGGGTTCCTCCCACAGACCAAAAACATGCTCATTAGGTTAATTGATGACTCTAAAATTGTCCGTAGGTGTGAATGTGAGTGTGAATGTTTGTTTGTCCTTACATGTGGCCCTGCAATCGGCTGGCGACCGGCTCAGGGTGTACCCCGCCTCTCGCCCATTGTAGCTGGGATAGGCTCCAGCCCCCCGCAACCCCGAAAGGGATAGGCGGTATAGATAATGGATGAATGATTCATAGAGTTTGCAGCATAGATCCGCAAACCAGAGAAACTTTGAGTGTTATTAACCGGAGTAATTGGAAACACCTGAGTGAGTGTGCTGATTATTCTGGGAATATGCAGTGGGAAAGCACAGCAAATGAAATGATTAGGATCTTGAGGCAGGTGATTATTGTCTGTCTTGAAGAGGGCCCTGTGTTAAAATAGAGTTTCTTCAGTTTTTTTTTTTTTTTTTAAATTTTGTTCTCACATGCTGCAAATTCCTCAGTTACTTTCTGTTAATCCAAATACTATACAACATACTTGGGGTTCTACAGTATTCTAGAGTAGAAAAAAATCATAATGCACGGAGGGGGATAAATGGGGGATAAACAAGGGTCCGTCATTTTGTTATTGACCCAGGGCCTCGAGCAGATTGATCTGGCCTTGTTGGTCATGATGAAATTCTCACAGGATGCCAACGGGATGGACACTGCTCCTATACCACGTGGTACTACCTACTGTTATGACTAAAATGAGGAAGTCTAAAGTCTAGATTAAAGAAATATCATTGGAGAGTATTGTACAATGAGCATGTTTTTAACACATGAATTGTAGTAATCACTTATGTCCACAAGATGTCAGTGTAGTAACATAAGAGTGATGGTCCCGGATCTACTGCAGGTTTTACAGTTATACTCCAGAGAGTATTATAATATTGTTGTGCTCTTTTAAGAAGCGATGGCGGTGATTTTGTCCTCTGCTAAGGGCATGCACATTTCAGCGTGTTAAACTGGCAGTATATATACCCCAGAGCTCATCCTTCCTTTTTCAGTTTCATCCAAACCGTGTCCTCAGCACTCATCAGAACACTTATTTCATGTTTTCTCTGATCTTTGAAGATGATACTTGTTTTAAGTTAACCATAAGTCTTTTGCCAACCTGTCTGAAAAATGGTGAAAAATCCTGTTAAGTATTTTATGGTACCCACAAGGGCCATATAATCAAAAGCATCGTCATGAATTGAAGAAAGATGCAGCACTGTCAGTTAATCAAAACCGCCCTATTTAGAAACTAGGGCCATTCATTCTTCTGCCTGCATCCTTATTGGTTAGTATACTGTATGGGAGTGGCAGCATCGACCTTAAAGTTGTTCAAAGTCAACTGCTAATAGCTCATTAGTTATAATGGGTGGGTGCTAAATGGGCTGAAGTCATGGCAGCACACAGGTTGAGGGGTGCCACTGAGATGAAATGGTAAACAATCAACCTCAAAGATGTTCTAATATGGTTTTGTCACCTTTTGAAAAAGAGCGTGTTTTTCTACAGGATTTTCAAATGGTTTGTGGTTCTCTGAAAATACAGTGCCAGAGATTAAAAAAATGATATTTGCTCACAGGCTTCTGTCCAAATCTCCTGCAAATAAAACTGATTAAATCTTCAACAAAGCAACATGCTTTCCCTTCTATTTAGTTATTTATTATATAGCAAGGAGTTCACCACTTATTTCAGTACTGCACAATATGCATCCATTTTCTAATGATAGATCTGTACTGTAAGAGCAGAGGATGAAGAACTGTGAGGCTTTTTGGAATTAAAGTAAAGCATGGTTTTAAAAGCACAGATAAGGAATACCAGTGTTGCACATTATTCTGTCATTTCATAGACATTAATGCTATATACCAATAGCAAGAAGAGGAAATGTACATTTCCTTGTGAAAATATCATTTCTTACATCAGTGCCCAGAATCCATGCCAAATAAACAAGAAGTAACGTCTCTGTGGCTGCTTTGAGAAATTGGTCTCCGGAGACAGCTTTCTAGGTTAATTTATTCTGTATCGGGCTGGCTGTATGTGTACTGTCACCACTTTTAAACTCAGGGCAGGGCACATTTTGTGTGCAAGACTGCCTAAGATAACTTCTTATGGCTCCTTGGGATGGCTGCTGCCGGTTGATTCTGGCAGGCCATGAGACAACCCGTTTATTTGTTTGTTTGTCCCGTGAGTTTTTGGCTGGCCGTTCAGGGCTCTGTTTGGCCTGGGTCCCTGTTGGGCTTCTATTTCTGAAACCCAAGTGGCTCTTAATGAAGCTGGTAGGGTTGGCATGGGCCCTCAGCAAACCCAGGCCTGATCAGACCCTTCTTCTTCTGCCTTGGCAGCCACACTCCATTTGCTCCCTCTGGCTTCCTAATTTAGTAACGGTGGGTAAAAATATGTGCTAACGAACAAGGTCTGGTATGTCAGGCTGGCGTCCAGAGAAGAGGGAGAGAGGGGAGGGAGGGTGGTGAGGAGAGGAGGGGTGCTGTTTTCACAGCAGGCACCCAGTGACAGGGGTAGAGTCACTCAGACCTCTCTGACATCTGTGTGTTTGTGTGTATGTGAAGACATTCAGTGTGTGTGGGTGGATGATGAGAGGTGGAAGGCGAGCACTTAAAATTTCTCACCCTTGCCAAACTCCAAACACTTCTAATCATTCTTCTGTTTTGTTCTAACCACACTGTACAGCCAGTCCATGGTATACAGTGAATTATTGACAATGTTGTGTTTTCATCTTCACTTACTATCTAATGGGGATTTTCTCACTGTCTGCAGTTTTCAGCGTGGCTTTAGGAGGCACGCTCCTGTAAGCGACATGCTTTTAGAGTTGATTTTTCAGGCACCATCGCGCATCACGTAAGGTAGTGTTTTTTGCCCAGCTGTTAAATTCTCTCAATGAAACATTAAACTGAAAGAGCAGCAGCAGTTGGTCACGTGAGCTACAGTAGCATGCACAGTTTTCAGATATCCTCTCCACATGCCCGCTATCACATCTGTGGAGTTTAGTACAGTTTTCTAATGCATGACAAATGGTTGATGAACATTATGTAACAGAGCAAAACTGTGGAAATACTTGAAAGTCAGTCCTTCTTTGTAGAGTGTTTTTTGGCTGCTGTACATCCTCCTCTTTTTTATCTCTCTTATCAGATCATCAGACGGGCCCCTTCAATTTATGACCCATCCACTTTCTGGAAAATGGGCTTCTGAGAATCCAAACCACAATCCAGACAGTCCAGTTTCTTATAAGCTATGACACCTATGAACTAATGAAACCCCACTGAACATTTTGTGTTGTGTTCACATGGTTTGCTCACTGCAGATCACTGTCTGGCGTCTGGAGCCTTACTGAATCTGTAGGGTCATCTTTTTACATGTGAGCCACAGAGCTTCCTGGTTCAGCTCTTTGCAGACTGTAGGTTTAGCTACAAACCATGCAGGCAGCGGAAGAAAAAC
The DNA here is from genome assembly GCF_039877785.1 of Chaetodon trifascialis. Classification (NCBI taxonomy): domain Eukaryota; kingdom Metazoa; phylum Chordata; class Actinopteri; order Chaetodontiformes; family Chaetodontidae; genus Chaetodon; species Chaetodon trifascialis. The sequence continues at coordinate 13,346,675 of NC_092065.1, read as the reverse complement.
ATGTTTTTAATGTATGTTTACCCTATGCACCTCAGACTTTCAAAGTTCCCCGTTTTCCATGGAGCCATTCCAGCAAACATTAACAGTGAATAACTTTATTGAAGCCTTTTCAGCGAAAGACCGAGGTGGAGTGGTGCCAGTAAACTTTCTTACAATCACACAATGGCTCTAAATATTTGATTCTGAAAAAAATTCTGTTCCTCAACAGCCAAGGCTGCTTTGACATGACACCAAAGTGTTAGCCCTTAAAAAACAATGCAGCTTGATGGTAATAAGAGCTTTTAATTCACTGTTTTGTGTCTTAGAGTGTCCACTGCTTGAGCTGAGTCCTGCGCTTGCAATTACTCCATTTTCATCTGTCAAGACACTCGACCATAGGAATCTGCCCTCAAGCACTTTAGCACTTGCCCTTCCTGTTCACAGTTTAAGAGGCTCATGGCAACCTTGTCAGCTTCACTTGTAAACCCGAAGCTTTAGATGAAAACAGAAAACCTCCTCGTCTGCTGGAAGGTGGCAACAGCAGAAACTCTAATTTTACAGGCAGGATAACAGCTGCTCGACACAACTGTTACTGGAGATTTTCATCGATTCTTTAACCAAAAAAAGAGCAACTTGTGTTTTAAAAAGAAATCACATGATTAGCCACACTGCCTGTGTCTTGCATCTAGTAGCTCAGAGAGTTTGGGTGAATTTCCTCAAGATGTGTGCTGAACCTTTGCTACACTACTGTGTGGTTGCAGATGGGCTAGGTAAGAAACCACACTGTCCCCAGCTTGTGCAGGAAGAGTCTTATCAACATGCAGCATGATTGTCCTCACTGAGCTGAATCACAATGAGAAGAACTGCATAACACAATTAACATTTTAATTCTTCGGTATAATTAGCACACATCATTATGAGTTTGAAGCCATATTATGTGTTTTTCATATTGTTTTGTTTGATAAGTGTTTTTTTTTTCCTCAATAAAATAATAGAAAACAATCCAACATTGGCAAAACTATCTCTTTGGAACCATTATAGCAGGTTCATAAAGAGATCATTTCTTTTTTGATTGTTCACATTTAGTGGTGGGCTAACAAGGCAACTGAGACCAGTTGTTATTATGTTCTAATGTACAGCTCTACCCAGCTGAGTGCTTTACCTGCCAACACGGCAACGTGCCAACATAACTTGCATAACAAGAAAACAATTTATTGATGCAGTTCTCTGACACGTGAATGCCTACAAACTCATTTTCAATCAGCAAGACTCATCAATCATACTGTGCTCATGGTATGTCGCAGTTATGTCTTAAAACCACAAACTAGCACCTAACATTTCTACAGCTGTCCCCACTTCCTGTGTTAGTTAACCCACAGACACCCATCCCTCAGCAATGAGCCCCTTTCATAACAAATTGTTTTTAAAGGAGGAACTGCTGGAGTAGACGGCATTTAATGTGACATATTTTTATCTAGTGTTAAGTAGCTTGCTCTCCCAGCTAGTGGAGCAGTTCTAGAGTTTATAAAGTAACGCATCACACCTGTATGAGACTGATATCCCTGTTTTATCTTTGAGAACAATATAGCGCATTTATTTTCAATCGAAACTCCAAATTTGGAAAAACCTGGCACATTTCTATAGCTGTTAAATTACATGGGAGGTTTACGACTTTAACAAAGTTATCCTGCGCCGACTCACAGCAAATATGGCGTGTCTTCGCAGCTGCTACACTTCAGATAAAGCATGTTATTTGCACATAGAATAAGAAATATGTTTCTGTACTGCAATCAAAGTATTTGCACACTGTTAAGAAGTAGAAACAAAGCCAGGTACTTAAGCCAGGCACCCCTTCCTTTCAGTTGACTGAAGCTGTCCACAGCAAAGACATGATAGTCACAATGCGATAAGATAAGCTGCCTTTCCATCCAGCGGCAACGCTCCATGCCAGTGCTTTGTTTAACAATAGTTTTGTATTCAAACGTGAATTGTTCCCTGCTATGGCAAAGACTTAGAATGGCTTAAACTTGTGTTTATCCTTACCCAAACCTTGGCCTAATTTGAAGCATATGCGGAAAACAAATCTACTATTGTTTCGCCGCTAAAGCTTCTTCTCCCCTTTCTATTCAATGTCAAAATCAAAGATTATGGAGCGCTTTGGAGGTGATATTGCCATTCTTTCCTTAGACAATAGCGCACTAAACCAATAACTGTGTTTTGTGTGCTGACAGCGTGTACATTCCCTCATAATTGCAGTTTTAGCAGCACTGTGACAGGGAGATACGTGTATGGGGGAGTTTCATCTCCTTCCAATGGTCCTGTGATCAAGCTGCTAAAGCATGGATCGGCAACTGTTCGACAAACATCTCCAAAATGATGTAGAGGGGGTTCTCTTTATCTCTGCACCCTCAAAACCAGAACAGTCACAGAGATGCACAGACACAAAGACAGCACTGCCAAGGACATCCCTCCAGATGATGAGAAGATGGTGCAGCTCCTCATCCTTGGTACACTGTAGTCCGGCCTTGCACACCCTTGTTCCTAACTAGGGGAAAATCTGCAAGTTGCTCGCTCAGAGCCCTGCAATTCACAGTTAATTGTGCTTATGCCACAGAGGGGTCCAGCATAAACACATTTTTCACCTGCCTCTCTGACTACAAGTGTAAAATTTGCGGCATCTGTCCAGGAAAGAAAAGAGAACAGAGAACCTCTCTGTCCAAAAGAATTTTGTTTTTGCAGTTATTTGAACGTTTTTTTTTTCCCATCTCACCTTCTGTACAGATTGTAAAGCCCCATATTATGATTTTCCTTTCTGGGCTATATGAATAAAACCGACTTGCTTGATTTTACGTAACATATGATCTGAGATGCGCATTTAATATCCACAAAAATCAGTCAGTAATGTTTCAGAGTACTTTTTTTCTCATGTAATAATGAGAAATCCTTGTGGCACTTTTGTATTGTCACCTTTGAGCAGGATGCTGACTGCAAAAGAAATGTGTGCCTTCTGCTTAAAGTTTAAATGAATGGTTCACACTTGAGACGAAACCGCACATTTAACCCCCGCACCCCCAAGAGTATGCCTCCAAAATGAATGGAATATCAAAAGGGGGGGGTTTGTCCCCTTACCTTTGACTATGAATGTGAATGAGAGGCTAAATGTCTGCCTGTGGTTCTCTGACCTTTGTGGCTCCTCTGCTGACTTGGTTCAGGTAAGTGCAGGTTGTGTGATGCAGTGGTATCAATAATGGAAGAAAGGCAACCCCCTCCCTCTGGCTGCTATGTGGGTCAGAGGAGGCTCTCGGTGGATGGGAGAGATTGATGAAGAGCACCAGGGAGAGCGTCGGAGCGCCTACCTCACAGCGGTGCAACCCGAGCCGCTCCCCCTGCACTTGTTCTGAGGCCCCCCTCCTGAGCTACAGCGCCTGGCGCTCTTTAAATGACCTTCAAATTAGCCTTATTTTTCAGGGCCCCAAACCCTTCAGGGTCCTTCCTGGAAGGATGGTGGGTCTTGTTCTCACTCTCCTTCTCTGCTTTTCTTTTGTTATCCTCCTGTTGACCACAGATGGAGTCGAAAACAACAGAGGAGTGGAGCCTGTGTAGCAAAGGTGACTGATTTTCACTCCTGTTGTGTCGCTGATGTAATCAGACAAGTGAGCTGTTACGTGTCCCTGATTATGCAATTACACACACACACACACACACACACACACACACACACACACACACACACACTTCTTAACCTTTCATTACATCTTCTCTTTCAAACACATCACACATCCTCATTTCAGAATGTGCAGATGATGATACATGTGCTGTTTTGAGAGGTTTGTGAGCGTGATGGTGGATGGTAGCCACAGTGGGATCCTTCTTCCACTACATCACAGAACAACACTGTCAAGCCAGCCATCCATCTCTACAGATGGGGTTTATGTACACACAGCAGGTCATGCTGGTACTCTGTCCAGACCTGATGCAGAGCTCTTGATTATCCATTTGCATTAAGAGAAACACCCCTCTCTAATGGAACTAAATGACTCAGGCAGCTGCAGTTTGTGAGGTTATGCTTTGCTTTTAATGGAATGGCTATCTGAAAGGCTTTGATTCACAAACTTTCTCAGCAATTTTCAGGATGATTTACTCACAATTTAGGTTTATTATGGTAAGACATATTCCCTGATCTCATCTCTTGGCACCTGCGATAAAATGTGGAGGGCGAAGCAGCTCCTCGCAAACTCACCTCACCAATCAGCAACAATCTACAGCAAATGATAGAAACAAACACTTGTGTAATCACTGAGGCTGTGAAACTGTTAGTTGATAATTAGCTGATGTTTTAAATGCTCTTCTTAGCTGTGTGCACAGCGTAGCATAGCTGCCTTAAAGGTGAACTTATATAGTACGGTACAGGTATACGTTGCACCCTTTTGGAAAAAGCTGTGACTTTTGTTTCATTTTTATCCCACTGGGGTGAAGCCTTACCCCCAAGAAGACAATACACCTCCATGCAGTACTGGCATTATACATTTTATTTGCACAGTGGCAATTTGTCATGGAAAAGTTTTTAACATCCTCTCCTTTTTTTTTTTTTCTTAAACTGACCTTGTGCAGAGTAGTGCATGGAAACTTTTAACTCACCAAGTGAAGACTGCACAAAAATCAGAAACCCCTCTGGAGGTATTCAAAAAGCACATATTCCTTTTCATGATAAATATCATTGATAAAGGTAGATAGCCAGAAAATTAGGATCAAAATTCAAAGCAGTCTCTTTTCTCTCCAGGTTCCCTCTGCTTGCTTTTGACAGTCTGCCAAACATTTGGAGCTAATTCTCCAGCTATCATGACGGAAAATCGACAGGCGGGATCGTAACTCACAGGCGAGAGAGTTAGAGAGCAAACATCAAGGGGAATCAAGTTGGAAAACATAATAAGTTATCGCGTAAGCTGTGGAGTGAAAGAGATGGTGTGAAAATAGGCAAGAGGACAGCCAGAGGTGGGGCATGACTGATGGCTGGGTACGGGGGCTTGTTGCTCCAGAAGGGCAAACTTGGCCTGATTGATTGGCTAGTATTTCAGAGAACACGCCCCCAGACACCCCCACCCCCCCAATGCCTATTTGCTTATGATGCTGGAATGCTTTGGTAGCATTTTGTAGAGGGAGTAAAGACGAATGATGAAAAGCAGCCGATGAAAAATTAGAGAGGGTGAATTCAGAAAAAAGGAGAATCAGGGCATGAGAAGAGACCACATTGGCATTGATATTATTAAAGCTGAATGGTGCCTTATTATGGTATGATTATGATAAAAGTCTTTCATTTCACAGGAAAAATGCGCAGGCTTTTTATATGTTGTTTTGGTATTATTGGCACTGTCAGGGACATAACACATTATGGTTAATGAAGGTTAAACTTGCAACAGAAGGGGCAGTAATATCGTTGAAGATAACAGACCAATGTGATCATATCTATCAAGACAAGCAATGTTTAAACACTGTAGACAAAGAGTCTCCAGTCAAGCTATCCAAGGCTCTATTTCGATACAGAACTCCTTAAATGTTAACTTAAGCGTGCAAATGTGCATAACCACAACATGCTGCTGTTGAAAGTTTACCATATTCAAATTCTTCATTTTGCTAATTTGATCATTATAGCTAAACCCGAAGCGCAGGTGAGGTTTGCACTGGATGAAAAGTTAACAGGTCAAAGTTTTTGTGGTTTTTTGGACGTGAATGTCTACACCAAATTTCATGGCAATCCACCCGATAGCTGTTGAGATATTTCCCTAAAACCAGAAATGTCCACTGGCACCAGAAGTAAATTCAGGGAACCACCAAAGTCAGAGAGATTTATCCCACTGAATCATGCCATGTCTGCACGTGGCAGTCCATATGATAGCTGTTCAGATATTTCAATCTCAACCAAAATGGTTCCACCAACCAATAGGAAGACAGACCAACATTGCTGCTAGCATGGCTAAATAGCACAATTTTTGGTGTGTTAAGCTTTACGTTTCTCTTGTATGCTTAATTTTCTCCAGCAGCACTCCTTCATTACAGTACTGTAATGAGAGGCTTGTGTACTTCGAGGGATTTATTGCATTAAACTTCATATCTAATCTCTCCAGTCTCTCCTGAATAGTGTATGGCTCTGTTCCATGAACTACAACAGAAAGAAACACTTACGTTTGGAATGTGCTCCACTGAAGAGCTTTTCTCCATCTGGATAGAGGGGTTGCTGTTTCCTGACTGTCTGATATCTATCCAGCGAGGTTATTACAGAGAGAGGGATATCATGGTGCATTATCCACAGACATGGTATAAAAACAATCATGGAAATGTACTGAGCACTTTGTAAGAACATGACCAGCTGTTTGGCCGTTTTAAAGGAGGAAAGAGGATACATGCTGCTTCCACGTTGCACTTTCCCTCTGCTTTTGGCTCTTTGAACTTACTTCAAACATTAGTCAGTGTGTGTTTAGTGTCATGCCAGCCATGTGGATGGCATATGCTAACATTGCAATTGGGCTCGCTGGTTGTAGGTGTGTGCGGTGACCAGTAGCTCTTGGTTAGGACCCTGAGCTGTATCTTTGATGTGAGGTGTGGTGGATGCCAGTGGTGCAGAGGTGAGGTCTGAGGTAAACGTGTGTATGGAAACAATTCAAACGCAAGCAGTGTGCTACAGTAGCCACATGAAAGGCCCCCTTTGTGGGGCTCTGCTACCTTACAGATGGTCAGCGTCCCTCATCCATTAAATAATAACAGTGCTCCGATCTCTCCCCAGGCCAGATGTGCTGAATCTATGAGGCTAAATGGAAACAAATCAGCCAGGCTTTACTCTTTAATTGAACACTGGAGTGTTTATTTTCTTGAGACTGTCATAATAGACCTCAAAATTCCCATAAAAACTCAACTGTGAGGGCAGATTAGCCCATTTAGCACCTCAAGACAGTATTTTCCACAGGAGACAAGTCTTAAGTGCAGTACTGCTGGTGGCAAGGCTTCCACACGGGACCGGCCACATCTTTAGTCACTCCTTATTTCTGCTCTGTGATCTTGCACTTAGAAGCACCCCTTGTAAAAGCAGCCGTCGCGGGGAGGTCGCCCTGACATCTTTATCATAATTGCCCTAAATACCCCCATTAGAGATGCTAGCCAGTATCCTCAATAACACTAGTCATCCCTGGTAGCACTGGTGCATCTAATTGCCTGGGCCTTTTTTTGAAAGATTGCCTGACATCAGCACGGCTCCCTGTGGGCTGGCCCTCTTCATTCTCTGCCCAGCAAAGCATATCGTTATCGCAGCCAGCAAAGAGACCCGGCCTCCCTGCTCCTGGATAATTAACTGTCTGGCTTAACTGCATAATGGAAAGAGGAACATTGGAGGTTTGGTAGTTATTCAAGCAGGTCTTGGAGAGGAGAAGTATAAGACAATACTGAGGTCATCCGTGCTCGCCATTTTTCAGTGGGATGGGTGATAATGTAGAGGGACAGGAAGTCATATTGCAGGCACAGGCTGGTTATGCAGGATTGGTTTCATATGATAATTAGGCTCATATGCTAATTGCCGAGGAAGCTTGATGAATTCCTCCAGCCCAGCTCTCCACTCCAGTGCTGGCTCTCCTATCAGCTGTCCCCAACGTCCCCCCACTTCAAAGGCTCAAACCATCTTTACATAGTACTGCATTCACTCTATCTCTTTCAGCTTCACAACAACAGTTGCTATCAGTTTGTAACCCCTCTTCCAAAAATAAAAAAAACAGACAAGAACGGCAACAGCAGGAGGGGGAAATAACGGGGCGTCTGCCATTGTTTGACATTTACAAGTCTCTTAGTGAAGCGCATGATGCACATCCTTGTGAGTGTGTGCGTGCAAGTGTAATTAGAACACGGCAGGCATGTGTTTGTCTTTGTGTTGTTGTATGGTGGAGGTATCAAGGACAAGTGCATTAATGAGCACCTGGAGAGGAACAGCTTGTGTCTCCTGGTTAGTGTGACCGCGAGCAGGGCGCAGACTCCTTCACTGACTCAGATGACGTGACTGATGGAGGGGGAGGTTTCTGTCAGATCTGGGGCACTCCCAGGAGCTGCAGTTTGTCTCGGCTGACAACAACGCTCACCAAAGGGGCCCCTGTCCCACACATCAGCTGGAAAGGTGAGAGAAGATGTTGTCCTTCCTTCTGTACTTAGAGTCCTGCAGCTCCTCCTTTTCGAAATCCTTATATTTTTTTTGAATGTGTGTCTTCTCTCAATATCCAAGTGCTCAAACATAAATGCATATAACGTGCTATGTGTTTGAGGATGTTTTATGAAGTAAAAATGATCTAATCGGCATGCTTTCTATCAAAACCTAAGGTGTGTGCCACTTGAATTCTACTTAACTCTTTGTTGTTGGGGAGAATTTGATGTTAATTGTCAGTCTTTGATTGTAATGCCTTTTCTGTCATGGCTGTATCCGCCTGAAAAAGAAAATTTCCGAAAGGACAATAAACTAGACTAACTAAACTAACACATGACACACAGATGGATGATGTCCACAAATTGCTGTATTCACAGCAGGACACACACAGTAGATTAGATGTTTGGTCTCTATTCTCAATCATCAACATCTGAGATACACTTGTTGTTTCTCTCCGGCCGTAAAAGTCAAACCACATCATCGTCATAAGTTTGGTCAAACAAGGATGAAAGAAACATCCCCTGAATGTCGGATTGATATTTTCTGAATGGCAAAAGAACAAAGCGATGGAGGCATATCCACAGTTACATATGGATTGAAGAGGATGCATGTGGAACCAGAGATATCAGACAGCAGCTGGATCTTGGAGTTTGGCATTGCTTGAAAGGGTGCTGAGATGCTGAGTCCAGCTCATCTTGAAAAAAAAAAAAGCATGCAAAGAGTCATCCATGCCACTTAACAATCACAACACTGTGTTTGAGCTGTGACATTGTTAATAACTGCCTTATTAGATTTGCTCTGTGGTATTACATTGCCCAACTAATAGAATTACATTTGCACTGTTAATAGCATTACATCCACTGAAGTATCTCACGTCCTCATCAATGCACAGTGTTGGGCCTTGTTCCCTGCAGTAGCTCTGACACGCAATACAAAAATGCACAAGCATCCGGAGCAATTTGTTTACACTGGAACTAATTTAGCAGCATCACTAGCGCTACAGCTATCCCTCATTCAACCACGATGTTCGATAAATAGCTAAGCTAAAATACCTGGCAAAATAGTTGATCTGGAGCTTTTGATCATATCACATGATCCTCATTAGCACATTGAGTTTTTGTTTTTTTGTTTTTACCAGTTTCACATAGAGGGTCAAATTTCCTTCCAGTTCTTGCTCATTTTGGCTTAAAAGACTGGCTTTAAAAAAATGGAAATTTAACTGTCTGTGATTCCATGACAACTGGGTAAACTCCATCTGCTGATAAAGATCATGTGATACCAACAACAGGTCCAGAACAGCAACTAAATGGGCCTTGTCTTTGTAGTGAGAGCATTTTGTCAACAAGATATTTGCTCTAATTAGTGTTCTCTAATGAAAGGGGGCATTAAAATAATGACAGACATGTGACAAGCGCTTCACTGCACTCACACTCAAGTTTTACAAGTTCGAGTCAGTGATGGCTTTTCCAGGTTCCAGTCTGCTGGTGTCAGAGTTGCTGGTTTTATAGGTACAATGGCCCTCCACAGCAGCTTTAAACACATGACACTCATTACAGAAGAGCATCTCTTCAACTATTAGGGAAAAATGAAGCTTGGAAAATTGGAGCGGCATACCACACAGGCTCTTCTCTGTGACTTCTCACTGCCTGCTTTTATTCAGCTTGCGCTTGGCTTTGATGAATTAAACACTGAAAGAGGAAAAAAATGCTCATGGTGTTAAGATTGTGCTCTGTTTTAACCTGAGACAGACCTTTGCGGGAAGTTCTCCATCCAGCCAGGATTACTTAGCAGGGTTGGATCTGCTTTGACTGTGCTTTGTTGGCAGTATGCTGTTTGAAATTTGCAGAGGTGAATCTTCCAGCAGTATTCTGAAGGCTAAGAATGTCCACAGACTTGATAAGGTTATCAATACAGTACGTTCTCAGACAGCTTCTGTATTGAAAAGCCCAGCTGAGCCAACAGGGACATTTGTGCTTGTGTTACAGCTGCCCATGTTTACCATCCTCCACCTCAGGCTCTTTCCACTGAGAGAAAGATGCTGGCTAGGGTGCAACTCTGCAAATCCCACCTGGATGTGGCATTTGTAATAAACAACCTAGGGGCATGGCTGCCACCCTTTCTCTTTTCACTCCCAGCGCTCCTCCTCAAGCACTTCAATGCTGTTCATAAGCTCCCCAAACAACCTCTAATTTGTGTTTTGATTAGTGCCACATAAATTGTAGTGTGTTTTTTCTTAAGTGACTCCATGGGTAACATTTGACATGGCTGTTTCGCTGCTTGTTCTCCTCTTCTCTCTGTTTCACACACATGCACACCCACTCCTCATTACTGATAGCACATGAGGGGGAAGATATAGTTATTCAGGGAATTATCTGCCTCATTGGTGCCATATCTCATCCCATGCTTTTCTGCCAAATGGCCGTGTTTCCATGGAGCCTGCCTGTGTTTACTGTGACGTGCCATGGCAGAGCCCTTTCTGGTACAGAGGGACTTAGCACACAGCAGTGGAGGGTATTTCAGTCCCCGTTTGGAGTTTTGGGGCTTACTTCTCCAGCTCTCCCCTCTCCTCCCACCTGCTCTCCTTGCTGTTCCTTCGCTGGGTGCCTGTGTGGCTCTGTGTTGGTGCTCCTGGCCCTGTTCTTAGACAGACAGGGCTAATTGAAAGGGAAGGCTGCTCTCTGCTGATCAGCTCTGACAGCAGTGTCTTGCCAGAGGTGGGTGTGCCACCCCATGCTGAGAGTTTTCACAGCAAAATAACAGTGCTGTCGTGAAAAACACAGACCGTGCCACGATTACCCGGGCAGCTTGCCAAAGGAGCCAGATGAATTTTGCGGACAGAAGAAAGAGGGGAAACCCACTTTGTCTGCTTTACGACTTTAGGGAGGAGAGCTGTGCCAGCATTTAGTGGAAATCTAACAGGCAGACTCCCATTTCATCCAGGGTTAGAATGAACTGAAACCGCATCTTTTTAAAAGAATGCAACAATTAATGATCATGTTTGATCACAGATGTACAGTCTGTCATTTTATGTTGCTTTCCAGCGTTAGAGAATAAAAGGAATTGTTCACCCGAAATTTAATATTCAGCAGTTAACAGCTCACCGCCTTGTCATCAAGACTACACTGAAGTTATCAGAGAAAATAAACACACACACTCAGGAAGCGTCATCTGAGCTTGTGAAATATTGAGGATAGTAGTGATAACAAAGAATTTGCATGTGTTAAAACTCCAATAGATCTGTTATGAGTGCCTATATTGTGAAGATGAAGACAGAGCTGTGATCCCATACTGTATGATCTGATTCTAACATATCCGACCTTAATTTTCAGGTGAACTGTCCCTTTAAGTCAGAGTTCAATCTCCTCATCCTGCAGATCACTTTCATTTGCTCCAGGTTCTTGGATAAAACAGCACCTCTTTTAAACTTTTGTGTTGTGTTTTAGCCCGCTTGCAGGTCTTTCCCCATGCCCACATCAGAGGTGCCATGATCCAGTGTGACTTGATGCACCAGGACAGGCTGGGACCCCTCAGCAGGCCCACAGTGGACAGCTGTGATTACTGCTGACAATAATTTATGGTCCCCTCTGATTGAAAACATGAGAGCTGGAGATAGAAAGGCTGGTGCCGAGTCAAGGCACCACCTGAAGATATAAAACTGAGGCCGCAGCTGCTGTCAGAGGCAGGACTCCTGCCAAGCTCTGCAGGCCTTCTGCCCATCCAGACAAACACAAGCACTCATTTTGCTCTCTTTTTTCTTCCTTTATATTTCCCTTTCCTCCTTTTCTTTGCCTACATAGTCCTCTTCTACATTGTCTCTCTCATAATTTCTATCTTGCAAACACTTCTCTTATATATTTTGTTCTCTATTTTCAGCTTTGTGCCATATCAACCGAAATGTCCACCATAATGTGGAGGCACGCTGGTTGTAATGATTGTCTGAAATGAAAAAGGAACAAATACTTATCCACCCTGGCTGATCAGGTGTCTCAACAGTGAGCTTTTCCAGCCCTGAGATTACCACGCTAATCCTAACAATAGCAATGTGCAGCTGGTTTGAACAACTATCTGCACCATTGTTTATGTTGTCATCCCTGCTGGATCGTGCTCATGAGGAGTAACCATTTTAGTGGATTTGTATTTACTGTTTCAGTGCCACATCCAGGGATAAAGAGCTCTCCCTCTCAAACGATGTATGTTCTGGGTATTATATTCTATTTCTAAAAGAAGCCTTGAACTAAAGCTCTTGTGGACATGAGACTGAAATTAAACAGTCCCTAGATTGAATTGAAAAAGATTGAAATGGAATGAGATGGGATGAAGAGATTTGCTTATAAAACAGGTTAGCTTAAATTCGCTGCTTGATTCTCTCTTTGATTATTGGTTATGCTAAGTAGAAAATTGACTACATGTTTAATACATGACAGGACTTTGCCATGTGTGATAGTTTCATATCACCCTCTATTGTTTATTTTGTTCTGTCTTAAATCACACTTTTTCTAGCAATGTTTTTTGTCATTTGGATGACGCCTTACGTTCTTCTGCACGACACAGATGAAGGTGAGAAATTTGCATGAAGGCACCACAAAAAAAAACATAGAACGAGACAGAACGGTGTAACTCTGAACAGGAGAAGGCCTCTGAACAACCAAGACAAAACGAGGAGCTTGTACTTAAAGAGGGGCTACTTCTGGACATGGTTAAAATATGAGAAGTCTTACACGGACAAGAAAAACACCACTCATTCTAGAAACAGTTATATTAGTATCAGATGCTTGCTATATAAATTGCTGTTTCTTTTTTACAACTCTGTGTAATTTGGTTGCATTTTTTCTAAATAGTTTGAGCTTTAAATGTGTTCTACTGAAGGTTTATTTCACTTAAATTCAAACTGAGTCTCTCTCCAAGTCTGTTACCTGTAAAAATAGCACCTCAATCTCAGGACGGAATAATATTTCCTCTCGAAGCACAATGGTTTGCATTGCAGCCCAGAGTTATGTCAACAAGAGAGGGAATGGAATCCCCCCAAAATTCAAGCCTCACAGCTTTGTCATCGTTTAAAAAAAAAAAAATGAGTTTTTTGGTCAAGTGACTCCATGATTGAAAACAAAGGACAAAAATGTGTTGACTGCATGGAGGTAATGAAAAAAGCAGACGTGTCTGTCTGTCAGCCTATCCAGTATATACTCTCCCTTACATCCAATATGTGCTGGGACAGGCTCCAGCCTCCCACGACCGTGAACAAAATAAGCAGGTATAGAAAATGGATGTATGATGGAGGGACAAACAGAGAGAATGACATCATCATTGAATTCATATGTGGATTCAACCTACAAATCCAAATGTTTCCTTCAAGTTGTGCTTGCTCCAGTTTTGTGTTGGGGATGAAAACAAATACCAATCCATGATGAAAGCAGAGCAGTGACATAAATAAACAGTGCAATGAAGAGCTCTACTATTAAACAGATTTAAACTGTGACGTACTCTGAGAACTACCAGAACACAGATCAGCATCCAGCTGTACCAATGCGTCATAACTGGACGATCAACACATAACTATTTTCCACTTTAAACAATGAGTTGCTATGATTTGGCAACCATGAGTGTGACCCGGACTGACAGACCTCTGGAGAGTAAGAGGAACCCTGTTAACCCAGAGGAACTCAAAACAGAGAGGGCCAGGGTTAAGAATCAACACAAGGACCTGAGCGGCAGAACTGGTGCTGTTTGTGACCTCAGACAGACAAATAAGACACATTCATCATCAGAAATGATTGTTACACAAACTCACCTTCATAGCATTTTAAGAAAGAAGTTTGTATTTCACAGAAAGTTTGGCTCATTTTCCCAAGTAGCATCAGCATTGGCTCATGTATTCGATCCACTGCGAGAAGCAGAGAAAACTCTGGAAATTTCAGTCTTTAAGTCAGTAATGGAGGTCCATCACTGTGAATGACCCCGAATTTTAGTATAGTTTGACAAAATAATCAGTATATTCCAATATTGGTGATTCATGCACATGTATGATACTGTATGTAAATATGAATAAGGCATATAGTGAGAATTTGTACAGAATTCTTGTGTTTTATGGAGACATAAGCCCCACCAGAACAGCTGCTGACATGTGCTTTATCCTCATGCTCCTGATTATAAGATCAAACTTGGCACCTTCTACGCCTGAAGATTGCTCATTGTCTTAATCTCATATGATATAACTTTGTCCCAGAAACAACACAACCATTCATCACTTTGTCACCACTCACAAGAGGCTCACTGGTGTCTATTTATCCACTGGAAAAAAAAAAAATCTGCCTTTACTGTGTGTATAACCTCCCTATCCATGTATGATACGAGCGGAAAAGCAAATGTAAACTTCACAGAGAAAGAAATGTGTTCATTTAGACATGTTAAAACATAACTTATTAACGGTGTTTAAAATATCCCTTCTGCTATTAGAGCTAAAACAAAGATGCAGAGAGTGGAGCCAATATTATGGCAGAGTTGCAGTTTTCTTTTTATTTTTTCATGTTGGTTGTTACCGGCTGCTTGATGTTTTTTAGCTCACAGAAGGCTGATACTATCAGACTTGCTACCTCTTCTTCTCTCTCATCTCCCTCTCTCCCCCTCCGCCTTCCCCGCTCACATTCACTCTGTGCCACCTGCACATGCTCACATACGCACACATCGATGACATAAAAAGACTGCTTTCTGATGAATAAATTTGTATATTTTAGAACCTATCCCTGTTTCAGCAAGTATCCTCCAGAGGCCCTGCCTTCTTCTCTCCTGAGTTCCCCTGCAACCCAGTGGAGTCATTAGTCTGCTTGCTGTGTTGAACTCTTTAATCATCTGTGTGTTACATAAAAAGAGGACTATTCCTCAGTGACACACAACGGCATGCTCAGCTTGGTTGGGGCTTGCTTTGATGTGTATAGGCTGTTGTTGTGTCTGCACTATAGGCTTCTTCAGGCTCAGTTTTTCCATTTCTCTGTGGAGGTGAGATAAGATGTCAGTCTTCCTCTTGTTGCAGTAAAGATGTGTCTGCAAGTGTATAGTTTGCTACTAAACAGAAGCATAGGGCCTTTGTAGACATACATCCTACTAGAGCATGGTCCCCGGTTTGTTCCTGTGCCTATGGTGCCTGGATCATGTTCATTTTTCCTGTGTGATAGAGAACGACTTGCTTGGTTCTGATTCTCAAGGCCCTGATGTCAGAAAAAGAGGAATATGACAAAAATGACACAGTTCTTTGTGTAAATTTGATTAAAACTTAAAGCGCACATACACACACACACACCCTCATGCACATACACATGCTGCATCAGTGTTCCATTGGGACGGTGGCAGGCGCCTGCTGCCTTGGTATCAGGTTGCAAGTCTGTCAGACACAATGGTGAGGAGTTGCCCCGCGGCTCGGCCTGAGAGGGCAGAACAATGGAGCCGCAGTGCAGACGGAGCAGCGGAGGGCACGACGAGCCGATCTGTCAGCCTGGCAGAGCTGCTCCGGCTACTCCGGCCCCAGACCCTCTCCTCGCACATACAATGGAGAACGGGAGGTCAAGAGCATGAGGAAATGGAGGGGAATTCCCAGCATGCTATAATAAAATTGAGTCCTATTTTTTCGACTGAAGCAGTAGGATACAGTAAGGCTACACCCAGAATACATCATAACTTTCAGCGATTACAGTGAAGTCATTTCAGTGGGTCAGCGCGCAGCTGCAGATAATCATTTTTTGGGTCAGTGGTTCACTCTGTGGGACCACTGCTCATTACTTTTGCATAAAAGTGGATGGCTTGTTCTGTCTGACAGGACTGAACTTGTAGCATTACCACGCTCTCCTCGTGTTTACCAGAACATGTTACTGTAAAATCTGGTTGGAAATTGCACTTTTTGGGGAAAAAAAGCTTGAATCATCTCAAGGATTCTGTGATGCACATAGGCAGTTCAGTGCATTGAAAAGCACATTTGAATCACATCAAACCATGACATCCAATAAAGCTGAATGTGTCTGATCTCCTACACCACTTACAAGAAGAAGCATATCACTTTAGACCCCTTCTGCCCTGAATTTATACAGCACGGCCTTAATATCTCCACTCTTCCCCTTTTATCTATCCAGCACAAGCACACTGCCCCGATCTGTTTAGGGGGACGAGGCGTTTAGATGGGGCTGTGTGCAAACCGAGGTCCTGAAGACTGCTGCCCTCAGAGTGGTGACTAAGGGGGGCCTAGTGAAAGCCAGATTTTGTTAAAGCTCTTAATAAGGCACAGTGTGATATATAAGCCTGCAGGCGGCAAAGCTCTGTGTGCAAACACTTCAACAACTCGTGTGATAGGGCAATCTGTGTGTGGGACAGCGGATGGCCTAACATCTCTGTTATTTCACACACGACCCTATTTGGCCTCTCTGATATCCTTAATTTGGTAGCTGAATTTGATATAGTGCTGCAAATATTTGCGTAGGCACACATCAACACTGTTTGCCCAGTATGTTACGATAAACAAACCGCAATGGTGTACTGAATGTAATAAATGTTAAACAGTGCATGCAATTATATACTTCACATATCTGCCCCTCCACACTGAAAGCATGCTTTGTGGACCTGAGCTCTATTTTGACAGATCGTTATTCCCCTTCCTGACCACCTAGGGTTACATTCAGAAATTAACTGTTTATGAGATGCCTAGGGTGGATGGGGAATTTCAGCCCATATTTCAGTGTGAAGAAAACATAGACTTTGATGTGAAAATTTCAGTTTCATGGAGCAGAAACTACATCAAGAAGAAACAGTTTTAAACAGGTCTTAGACATCTTAGATAAGTGTATGTTCTGTACAACTATTTGGTTGTTGTTTCATGATTTGTTCTCTGCTTTGTCTCTTTTCTGACTATTTGCATTTTTAGAACTTTTGGGCCACAGACTCAAGAACTGACTCCTGCTTACCCTCTGTCCTTTTTGCCTGCACTATTCTGCTATTGGTGATCCCTCTATGCCCTCACCATTACTGTACAACATAACAAGTTTTATCTCCTTTGGCTTTTTTCACCTCTCTGGGTCTCATGAAAAACCCTTTCTTCCTGCCACAGTATCGCCTATTATTCCTATTATGTCCATGAAAGTACTCAATAAATTACAAGGGAGGGTTCTGTGTCAGACAGGGGTTTGGTAGACTTTTGCTATAAGATAGTAAATTGTGAGAGGGGAAACTATCCTGGATAACAGTTTCTCACTGGCAGCTAACACACATTTAGTTGATTGTTTGGCATGCAGTTCTTGTTCCGACTGAGTTGAATGCACATACCATATGCAATGTGTGATGCCAACAATGTTTTTTTATTGATATTCAGATATAAGTAAAAGAAAAAAGACCTCTAATTTAATGCCAGTGAGTGTGTGAGATCAGTAGAAAGTGGGGCATCGGCGGTCAGCTGTATTTGGATTATAAGTCAACATGCTTTTAGCTGTGCTCCTCGCTGAATCAGCTGTTTCTTCATGAGGATAGTGAATGATCTTAATCCTGTATATCTAGGTAACCTTCTCTGAAGGAGGAGGAGTACGAGAATAGAGCGGGCATTACAACCAGGCAATGTCTAGGCAAAGACAAGAGCATATTAATACAAAGGATCTCTTGGTTTTATTGCAATTTTTCCTTCAATGACTGGTAGAGATACAGACATGCAACAGCTGTGAAGAGGAGAATTAGGAAGGGGTGCTGTTTTAGTGTTGCAACTTTACATGTTTCTCTGTGGGAATACATACATACCCTACAGTTTCAGAAAGGTGCCAGCAGGTTCTCTTACTTCTTGATAGCTGTTCCGAAGTAAGCTTTTCTCAGGACGGTGACAGCTTGCAGCGCTGGTGTGAGAGGAGGAGAAGACAAAGCACTCTGTACTCCGAGGCTGTGTGTGATTAATGACAGAGGTGTGTGTTGCAGTGGGCACCCTCGGAGCAGCTACAGATCAGTCTTCCTGTAAGACAAATCTGACACTCACCAACCCACCGCCCCACCTGCTACCCCCTCACCACCATCAAACCCTCAGCTCCTCACAGCCAAGTGCACCCAGCACGACATCGCACTCATAAATCATCCCAAACAAAGCATGTTTAATCTGTGACGCGCAGGCCTGACACGCAAATTTATTACCTGTTGTAGGAAAACTGCATGTGCCCCACTGAGTCAAGCCTCTATTTACCTCTGAGAAACCAGTAAAATACTGGAAAGACAAAGTCTGCAACAAAGAAAGCTGATGATTGCAGTGCCTTTCAGGCTGAATTCGGGAGACAAAGCCCTGCTTTACTCAACCATCCCGCTGCCTTTTCATGGTGGATGACATGCTTGCACGACTTTCTCGACTGCACTTGCCAAAAAGATTTAGGGATTTTTCTCAAGCACATTTGTAAAACATGAATACCAAATTATCTCTTGTGGATTAGAGTTGGATAGCTGCTCTATGCCTGGTATGAGTCATAATGCTTAGTGAGAAATGGGCACCTACTACCTACAATTGTGCGACAGGGTAGGTTTTTAGAAATCAACCATGCAGTAATAGAGCATTGTGAGGGAATATGCATGTGATATTGTGATATTGTGCTCAGTGTTCAAAGGCAGCAGCAATTCAGGAAACACGATAGCAAAAACTTAAGTTAGTTCTAATGTGTTGAGAAGAACTCTGGTGCACCATTAGGCCTCATTAGTGTGCCACCTATCAGTTAAAAAGGTCTAATGGTTAAAAAAGCCCCCAGCTTTTGGAGCAGAGTGGAGAACATTTCGTCTTCTCTAAATGCTGCCTACAGGTAAACAGTCCCAGTATATTCAGATATCTTTAGCTTTCTTGTTATACAGTCTGACAAACTGAATTACAGCAGCATTAGCTTGATGTGGAATCGTAGCTTAAATGCAAAGAAGAACTGGCTGAAAGGCAGAAATTAAGAGTGGTCTCTCCCACACATTTCCTTTGGCAGTCTCCCTTGATCCTGCTCGTCCTCAACATGTCTTTACACTGTAAATGGTGGGAATGAGAAGTGATGGCACCTGCTGACTGGCTTTGGCGATGTCAGAAACTCACATGTACATGCATACACACACACGTGCACACACACACACACACACAATGACAGATTTTTGCTTATGATGCAATCATCAAGTCAGAAAATTTGTGAAATTAGCCAACAGTGAAATGCAAGACATACAAATTGATCGTTATGCCTCGTAGAACATCAAGTTTTATCCCCTAACAGCCAGAAAAGCCATCATGAAGGCATGAAAAATGTTGTTTTTCTTTTTTGAATAAATGTAACCACAGAAATTTTCAACAGACTGCTATTTTGAAAAAAAAAAAAAAAGCATTAGTTAGAGAAAATAGAGCAAAAACGTACATTTACATGCATGAATTTTGCTAATATCACCCAGCAACTTATGGCATTGTGAATTATTTGAGTCATTTCAGGTGATTAATTAAATAATACTTGAAATTAGGGACAAAATGAATAATGGTAAGAGCAGTTTCATTCCTGACCTTGTTCAATTTTTAATGAGCTCAGTACGATGGAGACTACATTTTATAAATGGAGCTACTGTATAGGCTCATGTGAATGTTACAGATAATTAAAGAGCCTTGTGTTATTATCTGGATCTCTGTACATCTGCTGGAAAAAAAGAGGGCCAATCAAGCAAAACAAGACAGCAGGGATGCTCAGGCTACTCCACCTTGTAGCTGATAAGCATTCAGCAGTGCGATAAACAGAGAAGAATACTTTCAGAAACCCAAGAGACGGGCAATCTCAAGAGAGATCATCAGCTCATCATAAGGGCCTTTGTGTGCTGTCGTTCTCTGCCTCAGGAAGAGCACAGACGCTCAACAAAACCTACTTCAGAATGTCAAAGTTGTACAGAAGTGAGATATAAACACGGGAAAAAACATCACTGAACACTTGAGAAGTCATTCCTGTCATTAAACCTCTATAACAAACACACGGCAAACCGCTTTCTCCTTGATTTGCAAACGAACGTTTGACTGCAGTGGGCCAGGAAGCCTAACTGGACACCTCTCTACTGACCCACATTCACTGGAGTTCTCAAAGCACTGCGTTATCTGCTCCACTTTCCTCAGTGACCTGATACCATGAGGGTTTTCATTTCAAGTGTCATTCCTTCACATTAACAGTTGTGTGCTATTCTATGCTATTTGGAGCTGGCAGGCCTTGGTTACTTTTAATTACAGTGGGTAATGAGAGAAGAGATCCAGACTGTGAGACATTGGAGTATTTTTAGATCTTGATCTTGATTATCTAACACATTGCTGCGGTCTCCTCTGATACGAGTTTGTTGGGAGAGTTTTGTACCATCAATATGACTAAAATCACGGTTGATGGAGAGTTTAAGCACTTTGAAACCATGAATTCAGTCAAGTGACACATTTTTAAGTGATCTACTGTAATAACCCTTCTAGATTTGACTGGTTTTGTAGATTAAACTTAATTCACTGCAACAACTGCTTGCACGTTTGCTTAATAAACCCAATTGGTGGTTATGTAAGAGTAGCGAATATGTAACTTTAGATTTCAGAAACGTTAACTCAAAAGTCACTGAAACCGCAGTGAGGCATTTGTTGGCAGTGACTGTCCCATGACTGAATGTGTAATTTGCAGCGCAGTGGAGGACCAGGGATCGGTGAGGGGTGTTGAGAGCTTTTCAGACTGGCTGTTTTAATGAACCTCAGATAATTAAATGTTATTTCAGAGCTCCGTGGTCAGATTACTGTCTCAGAAAATTGTGTGACTCAGTGATCTGTTTGTGCTTTTCTCATTTACAAAATAAACATCTATTTCTTTGCCTGCTATCGTATTGTAGATCAAACTTGACTTATATAGCCTAATAAAGCTCGCTGCATGAGACGCGTGTTTTAGTCTCTTTTTTAATTGGAGAGAAAGAGTGTCTGGGTCTATTTGTGGTCTGGTGCAATGTTGGAAATGCCAGCTGTCGCGCATCAAAGCCTTGCTGGAACAAGCCGTTATTTGGCATGTCCCTGCAACTTGTTGAAATATATCACTATTACTATGCCACGCAAAATAAGTTTTCCCCCTTAATTTAAAACCTCACATGACCATCTGATTAGTTTTGTCAGCAATCTACATGAACAAAATCTTGCGCTGTGAGGACCTGTGTCACTATAAATCAGACTATAGTGAGGAAACACACATAAACTTGCAAGTATTTTCTGTAAAACTGTTCAATGTAGTAGAAAACTACTTTTTTTTTTACCTTCTTTCCAGCCATCTGTGAGAGGCAGGAAAAATCCTCAACACCTTCTAGAGTTATGACTGACAGCTGTGGCTGGCCCATGGAGCCGTGAGCCAAGCCCCATCACATAACGCATGCTCGACATGTCTATGTCCATCTGGGGTCCTACCCTTCAAACCACTGCACCCCTCGCTCTCTGCCGGCAGAGAGACCAAGGGACAAGAGGAGGAACAGGGTGTGAAGACGGGCCTCTTAGGGCTCGGAGGGAAGCATCCAAAGCCAGCTGGTCTGGCTTTGCGGTAAATCAATGGGCAGAGAGACACAGAGGCAGCTGGCAGAAGACGAAGAGTTGTAGACAGAACGAAAAGAAGAGATAAAGAAAGTGAAGATTTATAGGGGGAAAGGTGGAGATTGGAACAGCAGGTTCTGTGAAGGCGTTTGTGCAACAGCAACAAGCAGGTGAGACACAGCTGTCAGGAAAGGTCTTGACTCCTTGCACATGATGGAAATGTGATGCCAATTAACACTATTGTCATTTCAAGATCTCAGGTTTCTTCACGGAATCTAACGCAAGGTTGTATCTTTTGTGTAATTATGTGGATTTGAGAAATGAGCTTACTATTTATGTTATACTGTATAGCAACAATTTCCATCAGGATAAATAAAGTTCTGTCTATTCGTATCTGATCTGTAGCCTCATATTCAGGTGAACCATAACGAGCTGATGTAACTCACCTTAGTGTTGGTTGCATTTGTGCTAACATCACTGTTTTTTGTTACTGGCATCACTTGGGAAGATGGGGTGGGTGGGTGGGAGTGGGGTGTATGTCGACACAAAAGTGCTGCTAAAGGAGATGCTGAGAGCAATTTGGATCCACACTGTTGTCAGTTGGCATCAGCCTGAATTCACTTAGAACCACAACACAGCAGAAACTTTACTGACTGAAAACACTCCAAGAAAACAGCTGGGAACTGTTTCTGTCTGAGTCCTTTTGTCACGACTATTGTTACTGTCTAATGCAGAGGAGAGAGGAGAGGAACACGCATGTGTGAGACGATCAACGAACAACTGCAGTCAGTAGTTCTGTCAGGTTATGCCACTTTTATGTAATGCAGTATTGCTAAAGGGCTTTCACTTGTGGATCAAATACTTACAAAAAATGGAAAACAAATTTTATTGGCTTAATATTACAATCATGTGATTTTGCAGCAGTTTTAATATTATGACCGATATGTAAATCTGTAGATAACATGAACATGTGAATGAATGCTGAGTTATTAGAAAGAGCAGATACTTTTTGGACATTAAGATGAACCTTGATTCCAAATAAGTTGGGATGCGGAGCAAAACATAAATAAAAACAGAATGCAGTCATTTGCACGCTGTATTTACTGACAGTGGTTTTCCAAAGTGCTCCTGAGCCCATGTAGTGATATCCTTTATACAATCATGTGTTCACAAAGTGGTGAACCTCACTCCATCCTTGCCTGTGAATGACTAAGCATTTCCAGGATGCCCCTTTCATACCCAATCATGATACTATCACCTGTTACCAATGAACCTATTTACCTGTGCATAGGTGTCTGGGGCAGTGAAAGAGAAGTTAAAATGTCTCTAGGTTAAAGTCCCATGTTGGGTATTGAAATCAGTGCTTTAGCAGTACATTCTGTGATAGTTCATTTTGTACCATTTAATCCTCTGAGGCTTCCAAATGCTTTGTTTTTACCATGAAATGCAGTTTTAGCCACAAATAATTATCATATGGAATAGAGTTAGGATTACGAAATGTGCCTCTATATTCTCACCGAAAACTTGCCAAAACTCTTAAATGGTAGTGAATACACCATATATGTATATATACAGTATATATATATGAACAAATACACTGGTGTATGTGTAACAAGCAGAAGGGAGTATGAGAGTATAAATGAAGCATCACTGTGCCCATCATAAGAACAACAACAGTTCCCTGTTGGATTAGTATTTAATTTACATCTCGACTGATCTGTGAAAACCTGGCAGCTTTGCACAGAGTTTGCAGCATAAAGCAAAAGAGGACTGAGGCTCAAGCAAACTGCAGGAAGAGCCAGCCCCTGTCGCCTCATGCGGCCATAAAGAACGCCCTCTTTTAACGTGAACTGGTGCATGGCCAAGACCAAGAGCAGGAAAATGCAGACTAGATACTGAACGTCACACAATTTTGTTTGTTTGTTGTTATAAACTATGACACAAGAAGTAATTTAACTGATAAATACTGAGGTGAGGTTAGTTAAAAGCTGTGTTAAAAGCCATTAAGGACAAGCTGTGACTCCTTCGCCTTGAGGAAACAGCAGGGACTAGGAAGACTAGACATGGCCTTTTCCTTCGGGATTGGGACTAACTGGTGAAAAAGGCAGCACAATACACTTGGGACCAGGCGAGACTAGACTAATACAAATGAGCTACATACAGCAGCAGCCATACTCTGTGAAAATGCATTTCCTTCATTAGTGAGCATGCTGTACAGAGTAATAAAACAGGATGCAATTAGAGGAGGATGTCTAAATAATAATGCATTGTTTTACTTTTCAGCCAGGGTTTAATGCTACCGTCAAATCACTGATTCTGATGGCACCGATACCAGATTGCTTTGACTGCTTTTTCTAAAACACAGAAAGAGATGTGAGCATATTCAAACTTAAAGTGAATTAGTGTGGTGACTCTTTGTCATTGACATTTCCGAGTGACACTTTAAGTAATGTGTCTATGAAGTCCTGTGACAAAGTCATATGATAGAGAAGCAGTCATTCAAAAGCAACACGCCACGCCTTCACTACCAGAAGCCTGATGTGTGAAACTTGTGCAGCTTGTATAACCTCATGTGATTTCTCTTAAACTCAGGCAGTGGCCGAAACAGAGGATTCAGATCCTTTGCTGAAGTACAAGTAGGAAAATCACAATGTAACAATAGTTAAGTAAAAATCCTGCATTTAAAATGACACTTAAGAAAACGTTGCACAACATCAAAGATTATGGTTTATATGTGTAGAAAATCTGCAGTAATTATAGCTTTCCATATAAAAGTGCAATATTTCAAAGTGTAATATGTAGCATAATATAGCAGGGAAAGAAAAATACTTAAGTAAACTTTAGAGTTAATGCACTTTCCAACGCTAATCATAACAGGCAGGCATGTGTAGTTACTCTATATTTACCCGGCCACACGTCCATCAAATGCACATTAAATACTACTCAAACAGAAGATGCTAATTGTGCTGAATTTGCTATCGCACCTGCCTCCTAACGCAGTAAAGAAAAAAAAAAAAAAAAAAAAAAGACCAGGCACCACACCTCCTCTAATCCTGCACATACACGTGACAAGCTCAGACGCCAGTCAAAACACGTCCCGCCCCCCTGCTCTGATTGGCTGTCCAACAGACGCAGCAGATTCTCAGTGGCTGCAGGGAGTGTCCTTCATACTAAATTCCATTGCTGTTGTCTTAGCGATATGACGTCAAATGTGTCTAATGTGATGAGGCTGAGCAGTTTGGGGGAAATGGTTGTCCAAAAACAGACTTCAGTAACATACAGTTGGACTTTTTTGTTCGTTGTTTTTGCCCGTTAGTCCTGTTAAAGTTTCCAGAAGTTTAGCTTGCAACTGTCTCATTCTCAGGGCTGTTATTGTAATGACCATGACAGTAGTCAAACGACAGCAATATGTTAAAAATCTATGAGTATACACACACACACACACACACACACACACACACACACGACAGCAGTAATCAATAAAGTGGGTAATGTGTTGTGTGGAGGAGCCCATTACCACTTATATGCGCTTTTACATCTGCCGAATAAACACACTTTTACTACTTGTGCTTATGTTTCGATGTGTGTGTGTGTGTGTGTGTGTGTGTGTGTGTGTGTGTGTGTGTGTGTGTGTGTGTGTGTGTCTGAGAGAGAGAGAGAGAGAGAGAGAGAGAGAGAGAGAGAGAGAGAGAGAGAGAGAGAGAGAGAGAGGCAGCTCGTCAGATAAGGGGAGGAGTCTCTCACTGACAAGAGGGAGACTGGCTTTTCGGAGTTTGTCAGCTCCCCCCAAAATAGCAGTCAGCGTGTAAATGTGAACTGAAATTACGTTTATCCACCGGAGCCACCGATATAGAGTGTCTATACACGGCGACTGACTTGGGAGTAAAGGTGAGTAACGGAAATAGAAACAATGTTGCGGAGCGTGGCGGCGGAGCTGTAGCGACGGAGAGTGAGAGCAGAGAAGCGCAAGAGGGAGACGTAGAGTGGATTTGGGAGACATAACTGTTAGCTTATATCTCTCTATCTCCCCGTCTATCTTCTCCGGGGTACGTGCCGAACAGGGGATACGGGGTGTAAAAGCCGTGTCATGTCACTTAACATCAGTCATGTCACGCTGTCGGGGAGGTTTTGGGGCCATTAAAACGCCTCAGTGTCTGTTATAAAGGGTGCAGCCAGGCGCGCGCGCTGTTGATACCACTCAATCGCGAGAAACTTTTCCAAGATTCATCGCCGGGATGAAGCTTCACCGCACGTCCTTCAACACGGTCCTTCCGTCAGCTGCGACTCCTTCGTAACTCCTTCGTAGTCCACCGTGGGACCGAAAGTGTCAAGCGTTAAACTGCACTTTGTAAAACAGGAGCATCGTTTGGGCAAAATAGTAATCAGTGTGTGTACAATAACACGCCGTTGAGCCGTCGCAACAAGCTACAATTCACACAGCAAATATCCCGGTAATAGAAGTTCAGGGCTGATACTGACTTTACAGCAAAGTGTATGTTTGCACATGATGCAACTTCTACAAAAAACATTTCCCAACCCACTCTGAAATCATTATTTGATGTATTTTGAGTTTTGGACATGGGTTGCCAGGTTTGATAACTGCTTGACGTTAGTGCCATTGAAATGTAGATGGTGCGGGTCAGCTCGTGCACGGTGGCATCACTGCACTTGCTTATTGCCATACACGTCGTTACCCGTGTTGTCCCTTTATCTACAGCATACTGTGATCTATTTAACAGGAGGAAACTTGTATGACACCAAGCCTGAGCAAATGTTATTTTGCCACTTGAGCGTGACATAGAGTGATTCAGGTCCTTGTGTCTGACAGAATATTTCCTGATTTTCACCCACTCCCGCTTTACTTTATTGAAGAGAGATGATGGGTGATAAAGCTGAAATCAGCTCAGCTGAAATGGATCCAATCGGGTGAATCAATGTGGCTTGTTTTGGAGATAATTGTTATCTTGGTAGACTTCTCACTTCATAAGAAGATGCCACTTTTTTTGGGGGGGGGGGGGGGGGTGTTAAAGTTACAGGCTATGGGAGTAAATTTCAGGTCAGCTGTATGGGCAGTTTGGTAACAGAGGGGTGAGATGAGGAGGGATCTCTGCTGTCCGGTGGGTCTTTGAATCTCCGGGACTCTTGTGACCTTAACCTCTTGCCAGATTGGGCAATGGCCAACAGTAACCTGACCTTCTCAAATGTTTCTGGCGTATGTCTGCACCAAACATGTCTCGTTAATATTGTACAAAAGGGGCAGCTTTTTATTCCATCGTAACAGAAAATACCACTATCAAACCTGAAATTGTTCCCAGTCCACTTCTCTTTCCACTAGTTATACTGGTGTTAATTTAGTTTTTGGAAAAGTTTTGGTTGCAGCTTGTAAACTGTGTTTTGTGTTATTCATTGGATAAAATCTAATATATGTTTTTTAGATCAGCACATTCTGAGACTGTGTGTTGTTCAAGAATGATTACATTGCCTTTGGTCCAGTAGAAAATGTTTTACTTCTTACAGCATATCCCTCAGTTTTCAGGTCGAACCAGTGACAAATTTTATTGTTGAACTAATTCTTCACGGGCACGAGTTCTTGCCGCACTATTTGAGCAATCTTGTATTTTTCACCGTTATAGCCATTCTAACGGCATGTACATTACCATAGCAGCTGGTTGCCACTGATTTCCAAAGCAAAGCAGTAAAGCACCCTCCAATCTGTAGTCATTAGCTTCTGTGCTGCCCCAGGCCTCGCCAGTAATGGGCCTTGTTGCTCATGATCCACATCACGTGAGCTCTTATGTCTAATGTGTGGATGAGGGATTCTTTCGACGCTGCTGAAATGAATATCATTTTAACAATTCATGTTGCATATTAGTCAACGGAATGAATATGATGTCAGTGGAGGCTCAGATAGAGCCATCGTGAATGTCTTTTTTGTGCATTCGGTGAACTGTGGTTCTAACCTCAGAGACCCCAAAATGTCCCACCTTTACTATCAAACCCAGATGTCAGTCCAGCCCTTATCTTTTAATCAATGATCTGATGATGGATGGATGCTGTTCCACGGTGACTACCACTGTTTATTAACTGTTTTCGCCTTGTTACATGTAATGTTTGTGTGCCCCTGCATGTCTCTGTAAATGTGTGTGAGTGCGTGTTAGTCTCAGCACGAGTTCTCAGTGGAAAGGGAGGAATGAGAGGTGGTGACGGTGTGAGGAACGGGCAGCTGCAGCATCTTTTGCTGCACTCCTCATCCCACTTCAATCTCAGTGTCTCAGCTTCTCCTTCCAGGAGAAATGTGGAGTGTGTGGGCGAGTCGGATCTGCAATTAATGCTGGTTGTCAGAAAGAGAATGCTGGCGTTTACACGACGCCTCTGAATCACTGAGTGAAAGTCTTTCTCCTCCACTCTTCCTCCTCCCAGGACATTTTTCCAAGGAGGACAAAAAACACCAGAAAGCTGAAAGCCAAGGATATGCTGAATGAAAAATATGAGATAGAGGCTGAACATTCTTGGTCCAATAAAGAGGACAGTGTTTCTTTGATTGTTTGGTAAGCCAAGATGTTCTTTTGTACTGCAGATTTAGCTGTAACATTACAGCAATTATGGATATTACCATTGTTTTCTGATTTTTTAATACATTTTTTGATGTGATTGTGATTCTAAAGTGCATCTATAAAGGGCTGACTACTGTGTTAAAGTAAGTTTTAAGTACAGTTGAATGTTAAAAACTATTTCTTGGTTTTTGAAACCAGCTATGATAAGGAACTGAAACAAAATGAGGTTTCCCTAAGTTCATGGACAAATGCATTGAGGTCATTGGAAACCTTTTTTTCTCTCATGTCCATTCTTCGTGGACTTAATTCTTACCCAGAGTTTTAGCCTTTTTCTTTTTTTTTATGGGATCGTCACTCAAAGTGTCGTGATAATGCTCAGGCTCACACTGTAACTATTCAGCTTTCTCTTTGACTAACAAAAGCACCTTAGTAACATGATTCATTGTTTATCAGAGATCTATCATCAATATGGAGATTCCAGCGTTTTCCTGTGAGACCTGGAGGTTGGATGCAGAATTTTGAGCCTGGCAGATAATGTTTTAGACCCCAGCTCAGTGTAGACCGTCTGCTGTAGACTAAAGAGAAAATGCTTGCTCTGCTTTGTTTCTTGAAAACAAACAGCTGGTCGTTGTTGGACACCAAACCACTAATAAGACTTGAACTGTAAATTTGAAGCAGTAAAAATCTGATTTGAATTTCAAGTCTTGAGAAATGTTTTTTTTAATCCATTTTTCTTTTTCTGAGTTTGGCTAATGCTAAATAGGTCGTGGTGGGACCTTCGATTAGCACTGCTGTGTTCGTGGGTTCAGTTGCTGACCCCTTTCTCTCTGTGGTGTTTGCATGTGCTGCTTGTGTCAGACAGGAGGTTCATGTACTGTGATCATGGGGCACTGGTACGGATGTGAACTGGCACTGCTTGTCAGACAGCATCAACTCGCTAAATACTACTTACTGTTTTACATGGAGTGGTTGAGTCAGAGTTCAAGGAATTTTCATTTAATCATTAAAATACAGTACGTACATTTAAGTACAGTTTTCGAATACCGTTGAGTCAATTCACAGAGCTCATACTTCAGCGTTCTGAATATGTATAATTTATAAATACCACAATGACTGCTATAAAAACACTCAGCTCCGTCAGAAACCCTGCTGAGAATCTCCAGTATTGTTTCAGCTCTCTAATAGCCTCATGTAAGCTCAGAGGGTGAATGTATTACTCGCTGAGGCACTGTTTGTATAGCAAGGCAGCTCGCAGTGACCTTTCAACTGTCCTGCCCTTGACTGAGACCTCTGGTGGTAAGCCACCTCGTTTGGCACACTCAGCACATGTGCTGCTGAGCAGGGCAGAGCAGCTTAAGGCCGCGCCGTCTTTTCCTGTCTCCCGTGCTCTTCCAAACGAGGCCTGACCAGAGGTCTCCTCACCTCTTCAAGCTGGACCACACAGGAGAGGCAGCAGGAAGATCCTCAAGCAGAGCCGCACTCTAAATCTGCTGTTAATCTGCTTTTCGCCCCTATGATCCTAGTCTGTCTCTCACTTCACATCCATACCGTCCGCCGACTGTGAATCTGAATACAAACAAACAAACACATGGTGTTTTATAGCTACTGTACTATGATAACATAACACCATAGTTACTTTCTATCTAGTATACATCCAATTATTGCATTTTAGCCTCTATTTCAAAGCACAGTATATCTTTTCCTGTTCTATGCACCGTGTTAAAGCCACATTCTCTAGTGAGTAGAAAGAGTGGCACATGCACACGATGTGGTTTGGGAGGGTAGGGACTGTGGAAGCATGTGGTGGAGCAAGGGTCATGACTCTGAGAAGTCAAGTCATTTAGCACCTTTCTAAGACGCCTCCTCCACCTTCTTTGGCTTTCTGGAGTGCAAGAAAAACCACAGTATCACACTGCATCATCTCAAAAGTGAGAAGGCCACACTCAGAGGACACATAACCCAAACGTGTGTGTTTTGTGGTTTGGTTAGTCATTATTTTTTAGCTTGTTTTCCTTTTGTTAGCATGAAGAAGACACTTGCCTTGCTGGAGATGTAATAATAGAGGGTGGCTATGCTGCTACACAGCACTGTGGCGATATTATAACGTTGAATCATGTATGGAGCAAAACTGATAGTTGAAAAGGAAGTTAAGAAAGACATCTCTTTGCTGAGTCGCATTTTAGCTGAATTTTAATGAGACTGGTGAAATGAAAAAAACATAAATCAAAGGAATATATTATAATCTAATTTACTAGATCAAAAGATCCCCCATGATTGCTAATATACCCCACTGTATTGAATTCCTGATGTTCTGCTGTAGATCTTAAAAAGCATCTCTCACTGGAGATTTAACTTCTCTGGCTTTGTATGGAGTCGATTAAGTAGAAGCATCGCACGCAGACAAACAATTGAATTATGTGCAAAGTAAACTTTCTTCAAAGTCTGCCAAGCCGTCTGTGATGAAGGTGTTTATTCTGTGTTTTTACTGTGCGCTAAAATTGGTGATTTGAAACATCAGTTATGGCCTTAATCGCCATTTAATCCAGCCTCCCATTATGTTACTAAAGGCAGCAAGAAGTAGAGTCCATGGAGAAGTGTTTATCAATGACTGACATAGTAAATACAGCTGTGAGACCTGATGTCACAGCTCCTGCAGTGAGCGCGTTGACTAAAAGTCCAGTAGCTGCTGGAAGGAAGACTTGGATCTCCTGCAGCTGGAATGGCCCCGTGGCCTCCCGAGCTGCAGGAAGGAGGCCTGGCCTGCGATATCGTTGTTTTTCATGTTTGTCTGAGAAGCCCTGTGAACCAGGACAGCTGGGGAGGATGCGATTCCTCCCATTATTCTTCAGCACACATCAGCCGTATGAGTGGGGAAGGGAAGTGACCCAGCCCCCTCTTCTCCCTGGAAGCTGCTCCAGTCCACCGCAGGGCTCTGACTTGTAGTTCAAAGTTGTCTTCCTCTCTGCTGTTGGGGCTGAGCTCTAGCAGCGTGAGCACTGCAACGCCTCATGCACGTTCTTTTTGGCCAGGGCACGAGTTTCCAAACTGCTGTATGTGAGATTGAGATTCAGCGTGTTGCGTTTATGTTGTGCGTGCAGATTCAAGATTCAAGGGGGTGTAAGCCATGTGAAACATCATCTGTAGGCTATTGCAGTCACAGATGGCATCTTCCACTCTTTAAGTGTTGTACTCTGGCAGACCATATTTGTGATTTTACAATTTTGAATTAAAATTTTGTCTTTTAAAATGAAGGGCATTCAGAAAGTGTTGTCATTGATCTCCAGTCTCTAGATCCCAGCTCTCTATAGTGTGACTGTGATTGTGAGTGAGGTGTTGAGTCTGCCCGCTGTTTGTGCGTCTGCCCGTCTGTCCTCTCCCTTTCTCCCAGTCCACTTTCCATCTGTGTGCTGTGGGCTGCAAATCTAGTTGAAAATGGTGTAGTGTTTCCACCAGTGAGCGGTTGCCAGCCTGTATTCATGTCAGACTGTGTTGTTCTTGATTTTGTTTTCCTCCTCCCCTCAACCTCTGTCGCTGGTCCAACTGCCAGGGGTGTTCAGAACGTATACGGGGGTTGAGGGGGGCATCCATCATCAGCCGCTGGCCCTGGGACTCAGGACCAGAGGCTATCAGCAAACAGTTTGACTGAAAAGATTCCTGGAGAGGCGAGCAGCAGCAGGGCCTGTGGGGGTCTCGGTCTCTCTTTCCCTTTCTCTGTCTGTCTCCCTTTCTCTCTATCACACTGTTTGCACACAATGTTCACATGACAGCTAGCACACATCATCTGATTTGGGAGAAACTGTTGGCTGTAGCTGCAGAAATACCCCTCAGATTGTTTGCTCAGTGAATGCCGTTCAGTGATGTCAACAGATTTTCAAATGGAGATGAGACAAGAGAGGAAATCTTTCAGGTTGAAGTCAGTGTTGATGAGTGATAAAGAAATGGTGGTGTGCCTTGTGCATTTTTTGTGGCATTTGGATGGTCTGCGATTAACAAAGGTGAGCTCCTGTTTCCTGTTAAGACACAGCATTCACAAAGCAGACTCTGATTGTTCAAATTGAGATCTGTCTCTCATGGTGACAGTACAGAAGCCCAATAACCTAAAACCCCACGACAGACATTCGCGAAACCTGACTGAATCCATTTTCCTGCCACTATGTGTCACGCTGTGTTTTCAGAAATGGGTGAGCTGTTGATTTATTTGAAATGTTTTACATGAAGTGAAATGTGTGAATGACAGGGCCCTGCGAGATCATTAAAAGACTAATTGTGGAACATGAAATTGTAAGAAAGAGACAGAAAAAAAAAATCAATGCTGCTTTAGCGAGCCCCTTCCACTGTTGTTATGACTCATGGCCATCCTCACTGCTCAGATTGCATAAACCTTTTATGTAATGGAACACTGTGGGAAAGAGGCATCGAGTGGAAGATAAAAATGGGAAGAGAAAATCAAATATTTATTCTGAGCTTTTTAATTTTTTTTTCCATTAAAGCAAGACATTCTCTGAAGTCAGACAGTAACTAGAATCCTAAACAATATGGATCACATGTATGTGTACCAAAAACTGTCTCTCTGCAGTGCTCACTATTTATTTAGTTAAATCTGCCTGCTGATCGTAAAACATCGGGGTAGAATTGAATGTCTGGAATTGCAGTATCTAATCTGGATCCACAGTGTTCCAGAGATGTGTTGAGATCGGGTAAATGCGCTGCTGCTGAGACACATTATGCATGACGTCCCTAATATCCTTACACTGTGGATTCCCCCCGGAGGAAGATCTTGGTTCATCTTTGCTGTTTACCATTTCTGAGTTGCGGTCTGTGCAACATCAAAAGGCTTCCATGGCACTTAACACAGCTCGCAGGGTTCCTGGGAGGGTGGGGGACTGATGCTCCCTATGGTGTTGGCATTATTATTGTTCCCTGGTGTGAAGTCCATCTGATGATAGACAACCATGCAAATGGACACATGCCATCGCACCACATCAGACCACAGTCTCACACTGTAATGCGATGCAAATGTAGAAAGCTCTAGGACCATGCATGTATTAATTCTACTGTTTTTTTCTGTTTGTGTGTCTGTGTGCAAGTTTTAGAAAAACAGAAAGAGATACAAGATTTTCCTATAAATATTTGCTCCACCAGTTTAGAGCAGTTTATCTCTCTCTCTCTCTCTCTCTCTCTCTCTCTCTCTCTCTCTCTCTCTCTCTCTCACACATACACAAAGTAATGAAGTAGTGAAAATGAAAATTAAACTCACTCAGATGTGTGACGGTATTAGCACAAAAAAGGGACGACACAGGAAGTGTTCATCCACACAGAGTGCTGAATACCGACGCTGTGCCATGTCAAGACATTGGCTTGTTAAAGTGACATACTGTCATGAGGAATATTGGTGACGGAGGCCTTTTGCTCAGAGACATAGTTTGTTAAACCAACGGTGTTAATAGGAAGTGAGTAGTTAGCCATTAGTCTTGTCAGTTGCATTTTACAGCTATGGCGTGACATGCTATAGATTGGCTGATTAGAAATTATTTGTAAGGGTCAAGAGGTTAACGTAATAGAGAAGTTTCTCAAGTCACAATGGTGCTTCACGCGCTGCTACTGTGAGAAATAGTGTAGCATTAACAGTGTGAAACTCTAGCAGGACACTGGCGTCAGATTGTACCTCTCATGTATCACCAGTATGTTGGAGTCACAGAGCTAAGCATCCAAGTTTCCAGAAAATAAATACCCCAGCTGTCTTTGAAGAATCCTGGAGGTCTTTTACACTTAAAGTTGTTCTGAAGGTGTTTCCAGAAGACTTTTCGAACTCTCTGCCGCACAGTAAAACGCTTTCCGCTTTCTCAAAATGAAACTGTATCTCTAAATCCGGGGAGGGTGAAATGACTTATGTCTTTACTCTTTTTGCGAAATACAAGTTAAATGTTAACCATAGAGAATTGTAAAGAAACATAAATATGTATGATTAAACACAAACTGAGCAAGGATTTATGTCATTTCCAGCTACCACATTTGAAAAAAAGAGGCAAGCAGGTTAAAAATAGTTGGCCAAACGTCGCGGGGTAGATGTAGTATTTTACCTGAGTTGTGTAAGTAAGTGTTGTTAAACGACCTTCTGTTTTTTTCAAAGATGGTTGGGTCATTACTTTTCTGAAAACTGGGATGCTTAGCTCCTCAGCTCAACAGTAACAGTAATACATTAGAGGCACAAACTAGGTCTAGTAAGACGCTATAGCAGCTGCGCTGTACGTCTATGATATCTCCGTATCTCAGTTGTCAAGCGCATTCATTTTTAATTAGACATAATTCATCACCCTACGCTTGCATCAAGGAAGTTATCATCATTTTCTTTGTTCATAAAAGTTTCACTCAAATATGCGTCGAGGGATTTACCTTGAGGAGGAGAGTAGCTTTTCTACATGAAATGGATATAACTGTTCGGAGAGGGTCATCTCTTTATCCTTGAGAAACTGAGAATCCATTCATTGGCTGGGCTCGAAAACCTGACTGACGCAAATGGATCATTGGGAATAGAAGTGTCCCAGCAGTAATTATGTTACAACGCCGCTGCCGCACACTACCACAGAGGTGGGATGGGATGGGCGCGGGGTGCTTCTTTTAGTCTTGTTTCCCTTACATCTTTCCACATAGTTAACACAGTCATACTGTCTTCTCTCTCCCACTCTCTCTGTCTGACTCTCCCCCCTTCCCCACCTCTCTCTCTCTTTCTCTCTCTTGTTTTCTTTCTGCCTCTTCTTCATATGCACACCTGCTATCAAACCCAAACACACACAAAGTGCAGTGGAAAGTTTCTGACTAACATCCACCGTGCTCCGCCGAGCTGCTATGTCTCGTCCCTGTGTCGAATGACTCTTAAAGTCAGGAAAAAGTTGCTTGCCGATCATGTCACCTATTTGTCACTGTTGTCTTCCTGGCCTCCAGATCCCCGCTGCCTGTGCCTTGAAGCTAAAACAAAAACGTCTGTCTCATTTTTTTCCCTGCTATCCAGGGCTCTGTGGCACTAAGTCAGTTAAAAAAGAGACATGAAATTAATGTAATGTCAATGGCGTTTTCTCATGAAACCCCAAGGCACTTAGTCAAAGTCACCTTGCATAGTCCTCTCATCCCCTGACAGTACTGTGAGAGTGAGATGGAGGATGCCTGTCTGGTAATACTGTCAGCATATGATGTCCTTTGGTTATTGGTTGTTATATCCACTCATCGTCATTCAGATTTTGCAGATGAGATACATGTCCGGTATTTATCTGAAGAGCGACATCGTTTCCGTTCAGTTGGCTGTATAACGTGTCCTACAATGAAACATTTCTCAGCAAGAGCAGGTTCATCCTGTGGGGTTTTCCTTCCTTTTGATGTCATTTTGGAGGTGATAAGTAGCTTTCCGTCTCCTGGTCCCTGTCTTACGGCACCATCCCCCAGCCCAAGCAAGGTGCTAGCAGCACGGAGGATTGTTTGAACTTGCATTGATCCAATGTGGGATTACAGCTGGGTCATTGGAGAGTTGGACTGAGCTACCAGTCATCAGGGCAGATTAACCACTTGCTGTCTGCTTGGCTGCTATTTCAGTTCAGGGTTTCACTGCTGGCTTTGTGGCTGTCCCTACCGTGCAGGTCACTGTCTCCTATTGAACAATGCATTTTTATGTCTAGATCATAGATTGAGTCAAGATCAGGTTTAATATGTAGAGGAAAGACAAGAAAAGATGCTTGGCAACTCTTCTTTCATGGTTTTAAATCTGGGCGCAGTTTGCGAAACATTTACTTAATTTTCTCAGTTTTTCTCAACATTTTTTCTCAACACCATATCCAAATCATTTAACCCTCTCCTTGATATGTTATCTATGTTATTCTCAGTATGAGAAGTGTCACCCCAAGCAATGCTTTTACAGAGGAAGGGGAAGTGCTGCAGAAAGTCCATGGTTTGCAGACTGCCCCACCTCTCGCTACATTTCTCAAAGCCTCCTTTTTCACTTTTTGTTCGCATGCCCTTGCGATAGCTCTTATTAATTATATCTCATTAGTTGCCTTGGAAACTGAGGTGAGGGAATGTATAACATGAGTTCAAAGAAAGAAAGAAAGAAAGAAAAAAGAAATTATGAGAAAAAGCAAGCAAGAAAGAGAGAAAGAAAGAGGGGTGGGGGGGGCTGAAAATAGGGGATGGAGGAAGTGGTTGTTGAGGGATCAGCCGTGTGTCAGATTAGCATCAGGAGACATTAACACTAGCGATGCTGCTGGGGCCACAATCCTGCCTTTCACTGCTGGAGAGGGAGATAAGCGCACTCTCACAAAAGGGAAGAGGGAGAGAGCGTGAGAGGGCTGGCTTGCCTCCACTCCCCCCAGGCCAACAGCCCCATTTACAGGTACAGCACCTCCAGATGAAAGCAAGAACAAAGAGGTGGATGTTCATTTCCTACCGCGCTGGTGTCAAGGCTCCATTGAAACAAATCGGTAAAACTGTGGATTTAGGTGCTTCGCTTTATGTCTTCAGTCTGCCAGAAGCTAATCATATCTGAGCCACAGTGTTGACACTTTGAGTTCGATACACTTTGGGACGTTGTCATGGATTATTTCACTGAATTCCCATATCAATGCACATCAGATTACATGCGTGAAGGTTTTTTTTCCCGATACTGTTGCTAAAACGGTACTTACAAAATGGGACTGGTGTCTAGAAATGTTGCCTGAAATGGTACTTTAAACAAAAAAAAAATGAAAGAAGAAGCGTTTAGAAGCTTTTTTTATTGGCAAATTATAACTTGAAATTGAACAATAACAGTAAACACTTTACAGTATACAATAGTATTAAATATATAAAAATGAATAAATACAACTGATTTACATAACACATTTACATAATAAGTATAACCTAACCTAACCTAACCCAACTACAGTCATTTAAAACAGTTGCAGTACTCAACAGCCAAATACTTCCATGGTTATTTTGCAGAAATATTGTATTTGTTTTCTCTGGCAAAAAACCCCTTTCCTGAATAATTGCATGCAAACTCATGAAATGTCAAGAAGCGAAAAATACCTATTTTCCTCCTTTGAAAGAAAAATACGACTGTACGCCTTCTGACAACTAAGACTAATGTAGCTCACCAAAACTGTCGTCGTTAGTCTTTCCAGTCTGTCATCACCAAATTAACCCTTCATTTGGTGAGTTAGATGTAAAAACATTCTGGCTTTGTATGCTCTTTTCCCTGCTGCGTCTGGCCTCTTTGGGGGTAGACCATTGAATGAAATGTCAAAAATTGCCCTCAAAAAACCCCCCACTCAGCCAGTCACTGATAGCCAATGTTTTCATCCAATCGCCTCTGGCATTTTGACTGATTTTCAGATAGCTACGAGCTAGTTAGGCTACGTGCTGCTAGATCAATGTACAAAGAGTGCTGCCATTAGAGTGCAGTGTTAACTAGCCATGTAAGGTGTAGCTTCTGTTGCCTGTAATGTCCACTTCTGAGCACCGCAGTGCAACTATTTCGTCAGACATTTAAGTGGCACTGAAACAAGGCACCAAAACTGTGTTGTGAGTTTTGGTCTGGTAGATCCCGTACATATAGGACCTGGAGCCATATTGCCATCGGGTTTTGGTACCCAACCCTGATCCTCTCAGAAATGTTGTTCTGTCATAATCATTTTATTTCAGTGTATATTAACTTGTGTTGTGAGTGCTGTGATTCAGTCTTATGCAACTGGTGGAGTGTTTGAATAACAAGGAAAGGTCTCTGCCTACTAATTGTAAAGTGAGTGGCTGAGAGCAGCGTGTGCACGTCGTCCAGCCCGTGTAATGATCCTTCCAGTAAACATAATAAGCACACAGAGTGAAGCCACAAGAGATGAGCTTCTGTTGTTGTTTAGTCTCAGACTTACAGTCAGGACAGTAATAAGGGGAAGGATCAGAGGGGAAGGGTGTCCCTGAGGTGGTCCCTCCCTTTCTTCCTCCTCTCCGTCTCTCTCCGGCTCTGTCTGACTCCC
Source organism: Chaetodon trifascialis (assembly GCF_039877785.1). Lineage (NCBI taxonomy): Eukaryota > Metazoa > Chordata > Actinopteri > Chaetodontiformes > Chaetodontidae > Chaetodon > Chaetodon trifascialis. The sequence goes on along the minus strand of NC_092065.1, from coordinate 13,308,446 downwards.
CCGCAGAGGGCATGCAGAAGGGTCCTCAATAACAGGAAGTGGAGGGGCAGGAAGTTGAGTCTTGTCTGCCCACGGCCTGTGGTAGGATACCGAGGCTAACGCTGCCTTGCACAGGAAGCACAACTGTCACGGCTACGCTCAAGACTTTGGCTGCTGTCCATCACCTTCAAAGAAGTGGAGGCACATAGTGGGTGCTTCTGAGCAAGTCAGACAGGGTGAATTTTCAAAAAACCTTTCATATATTAGATTTTATTTGGACATTTGATACCAGAAAAGATTAGAGTAGATCTGGTATGATTATTTTACAAACGTACAGAATAACACTGGCCTTGATTTTGTTCATTAGGTAAACCTGCAACATAAATCTACTATGTAATTTGGTTAGCTTTTTATATAGGACAACAGTTGAGGGAGTAATGCTTCAACTTTGTGTGGAGTGAACACAGGCTTACAAGCAGAGAGGGAGGCGGCCGTGCTGGATCCAGTAATTACACTGGGAATTGAGCATGTTTTATTGATTGTGAAAGGGCCAGGCCTGTCACCAAGCCTCCCGGTGTCTCCGTGGTCCTCACTGGCCCTCCTGTCACTTGACCAGTCTCACACCTCGTCACAGAGGATCAAAGCAGCTCTGGTCAGAAACCACTGTAATGCTTAGTTGCTTTTAGAGATACTGCATATGCCTCAACTGCATGTCTGCACAGAAGGTACAGTACAGTAAGGCACAGACTCGTTCTGTTAGACATGTCATATTGACTTTATGTCAAGCTGATGTGGTCGTTCCTATGGCGACATATTCTCTGCACATTGATTTATGTGTTACAAATGTTTGGTAAGCAACTTTCAGAGGTGCTGGACTGGTTTATATCAAAGCCGGCCAGGTGTATCATATGAAGGTCTTTTAAAAGAGTGTATGATGAGATGCTGTTATACAACATGCTGCTGTGTACGATGCACCGAATTTCTCAGTTAAAGAATTGAATTTCTCTCTCAATTCTTTAAGTGGAGATGTTTATACTGTACACCAACAAGGTTTATGAATCTGCAACATCACAATGTAGTCAGTTGCTGTAACAGTCACAGTTTCTGCTGTAGGATTACTGGAGTTGAAAACAGGTACAGACAGAGATGTTCAGTTCTGATGCTGCACTCACTGTCCTCTGTGTGTCCACACAGAAAAGGCTTCCCTAAGTATAATTACACAGTGCGCCGTCTGTTTTCCCAGACTAAAACCAACCTGTTAGACAAAGTAGCTCATCAAATAGTGTTTTTTTAAACTCCAGTGAGGGTTCACTGTTAATACGCTGTAACATCAGTCCTTGTTCTTGTTAACATGTGTTGTATCTACGCAAAGATGTAACACAACCTTCTGACAGAAAGGCCAAAAAAATGGAAATCTACCATTGAAAAGCAGTTTATCGTGCAGCTCATACAGGAAATATCAGTGGTGGTTTGAAGCATGTTAGCTTACTGCTGTAAATGAATGGAACAGAACAGAAAACTGTTTTAATGTGTGACCTTTGGCCAATTCCCAAGCTTAATGACAAAATTCAATATGTATAACTTATTGAGGTGGGACTTTTACTGTCGGCTTCCTGTAGGCATCAAGTATCAACCATGTGGTTGTATATGCTTATTGAGGTAGCCTCATAGCCTGGCGTTGTTCTGCTGCTGGATCCAGGCCCAATTTTCTCTTTTTCCTTTTCTCTTTTTATGTTTATCTCTTCGTCTCTGTTTCTTACACACACACACACACACACACACACACACACACACACACACACACACACACACACACACACACACACACACACACACCAAGAGCACATGATTTAGGCAATAAACAGATACTCTGTGTCGTTCTTCTAACACTCAACAGAAGTCAGTGTCAGGCACAAACATGTACTGTGCTACAGTACAGACATTGTTCTCTGCAATCTGACCATCTTCTGACATGTCTATCTGGGTAGTCGTGCCAGCTGAAAATTTCCTACTTAGTTCTGGAAATTGAAGTTATGTTATTTGATCTACAGCGAAGTATGTTGAGATATAATCAACTGCAGCATTAGATTAGAGCGATCATTCAAATCATGAAAATTAAGTTGTTTTGAAGATGTTTAGCTATCGAGCTACGCTAACTTTTGATGAATGTGGACACTAAGTTTGGAGCGCGGCACACCTGCAGTCTGAAGGCCCTCTCAGCTTGTCATTTCGTATCTGTGTAAGAGAAATGTCATGACACAGTCTATTATGCCTCTAGACTTGAACTGTCCTGTTGTGACAGCTCGTCTGTATAAAGAGAGGAAAAGATGTGCGCATGCGTGTCTATGTGAGAGTGTCTCGACTCTCTCTGATGTACAGTTTCACTGGACTGATGAGCGAGACCGCAACATCTCTGAGGAGCAGATTGTCATTTTAGATGGGACGCACTGCATGCACTCGCGTTATGTTGAGGAACGTGTTCACATATGCTGTCAAAGAACATAATCTGCTGTGGTCAATTCACACAGAGGATTACAGATAAATCCACCAACGGCTGGGCCATATAGCTTAAAAACATATATAATGTAATTAATAATTATCCATAATCCATATCCATAATTATGGATAAGTTTGTGGTAATGTATATGTCAGAACAAACACAACCCTGGGAAGTTGATGCTATTGCTTTGGGTATATGAATGTCCAGAGATCAGAGATGAGCGTTTGGCTGCCAGGCTAAAGGTAAGGTGTATGGGTCTACTTCTTGCCTCAGCACTGATCCAATACCCATCACTCTTCCAGCTTGCTCTCCAGGATCGGTGCTCCATTGACAGCTCAATTATAGACATTCAACATGTGGACAGTAGCTTAAAAAAACAAACGACTTTGTTATGCCAGTTCGTTAAACGATTGACTGTTTATGTGTCACTCTTAGCATGCTCCATTATCAAGGGATATGATAGGCTGTTTATGACAATTAAAACATCAGAAACATGATTACCTCCTTACCACAATGCAGATAAAATACACCACACCGCTTTCCTTTTTTGGGCAAAAAGCAGTGATCTTATTTTTGACACCAAACCTCTGTTTTAACTTTGTGTCATGACATCTGACGTGAGCTACCCACTACCCAAAACGAAAGAGAGAAAGAATCAAAAGCCCTGGTAAAATCTAAATTTCTGTCATTATATTAACATTTTAAACACACAGTGAATTTACCAGCGTACTTCCCTGGCTCAGGTTTGTTTTAGGGAGAGCTCCCCCCCCCCACCACCACCTCTAGTTTCAACACTACTCTGTCAGTGTGTGTGTGTGTGTGTGTGTGTGTGTGTGTGTGAAATGGTGAATGAACAAGAACATCATCATTCTCCCTGGCCTGTTGTGATGTGGTTTGGGGAAATTCTTTGTGGGGGTTCAGGCGGTTACTTTCCTGGCTCAGACGGCGATGCGTGGGTAGTTAGCGAGGTGATCTCAGTCAAGTTTGCCTACAGTGGAGCCCCGATTCAGACAGCCAGACACCATAATGCCAGTCCATCTGTAACCCATAATGACTGTGTGCCACTGGAACTGGTCATTTTCGTTTTCACTGCCAATTCGGCCCCTGGCTTCCTTGCCTCACAACTGCTGACTGCATCTAATGGCCTGAGTTGTTAACCTTTCTACATTTGTGCTCATAGGGGAAATAGAGTTGTTTAGACATTTTCTATTCGCTGGGTGTAAGTGATGGATGTGCCTCCAGGGAGGGGGCTATATCTCTTCTTGCAGAGAAGCAGAGACAGGACAGAGTTAGATGCTCCCTGGGGAACAGTGCAGTCTTAACCACTGGCCAGGTTACAATCTCATGCGGGACTGTACCCCCACCTTCCTTAGCCCCTGTGGCTTCTCCTCCAGCCCAGGAGATTTCAACTATTGTCAACCCCAGACTGGGTACTCACTTAATCATCTTAAGCGCAAATCTGGCATCAGGGTGGGTCAACTCAGCAAGAGTAAGGAAATGTCGCTGTTCTGTTTCTGCAGGTAGGGGAAGGTAGACAAATTTCTATCAAGGTGAACATAGCTTTGTAAAACTATTATAATAGAGACAACAACATTTTGGGAAATATACTAATTCACTTCGAAAGTTAGAGGAAAAGATTTATACCCGTCCGTTTCTTGTCTGAAACCAGTTGCGAGGCAACCAGTGGAGATTATGGGAAAGTACTCCACCTGGCCCAGTAATAATCTGCCACCTAACGCCCTGCAAAACAGCATATTAATGTTTTTGGACTTAACTTTTAGTACAGATTAAACAAACAGGATACAGCATGTAAGTTACTGAGCTTCAGAGGTGATGGTGGGTGTATTTGTTACTGTTGGTTAGAGCC